>NC_134050.1:19026188-19346626 GCF_965140245.1 Athene noctua
GAGCACACAAGTGCTTTTGCTATGGCTGAGGAGTGCTAGCACAGCATCCAGGCCTTCCCTCTTTCTCCTTCTGCCTGCCAGCAAGTGGGAAAGTAGTGGCTAAGGGAGACAGCCAGGAGAGTGACCCAAAGGGAGCGACCAAGTACAAGCTCTGTAGCACAGAATGTTGTGCTGAGCAGTAAAACGAGGGGATTGTCGCGAGGAGTTTTTCCCAAGTAGCCACTGCTCACTGAATGCCCGGCCATTGGCCACCAGTGGGACGTAGTGACTTCTTTTGCATCTCATGTGTGGCTTCTGGGTTTTTTTCCCTTCCATTTCTTCAGTTCTGGAAGAAGTCTCTCTCCTGACATGTCGGATTTTCTCAGCTTTTGCACTTCTGTTTCCATCCCCCTTCCTGCTGAGGTGAGGGCAGACCAGCGAGGGGCTGTGTGGGCACTGAGCATGCAGCCAGGGCCACCCCACTGCCCACTGACACATACAATGTCCCCGATGGCGTCTCGGCAGAATGCGGAGCCTTAGGGAAGCAATCAGAAGCCCAATCCTCTGTCTCACTCAGCGAGATACATGGCTGCTTCTTTTGCGCAAGGCAACAGCTCAATGCTTCTGCCCACCTCCTTTGCCTTCCCCGCTTGGCCTAAACACCCTCAGTCAACCTGTGCTTTCCTCCGGCAGCCTTCACACACAAAGAGACAACCGTGCCACACATCGCACCGCCTCTGACCACGCAGAAGACCAGCGCCTCCACCTCCGCCACCAGCACCTCCAAGACCTCTGTCTCCAGAGAGGCCAGCCCCGCCACCAGCACAGAAGTCCCTCTCACAACGACGTCTCCAAGCCCCAGCTCTCCGCCTGCCCCCAGCAGCCCGCTCAGCACCCGCCTGACATCTCCCGCCACTTCCACACTCTCCTCCACAGCGGCCACAACCTCCAGCCCCGAGCCTACGTCTATATCCCTCACTACTTCACCTTTTAGGTCTGCTGAGAGTACTACGTATTTCTCTTTACAAAATACAACATTTACTCCACATGGCAAAACATCTTCATCAGTAGTTCCTACTAGTATCTCTAAGTCCACTCCAGTTTTTATCCCCACAGTTTTATCTACAACCATTACTTTTGCTCCAAGTGTTATCACTAGTGCTTCTACAGAGTCAGTGGAAAGAACTTCTTTGCAAACAACAACATTAACCACTACTCGCACTACATCATCTCCTTTGACCTCTAGACTTTCAACATCCTTGTCTTCCATTGTACCGTTAACTGTGCCACAAGGTAAAGTATATATCCATACAGTTTCCTATATCATATTTTTGCCATTAGCACATCTTTACTTTCATGAGTGTATGAACTTACATTCATACCATTTGTACACATTGCCCCCATCTTTTCTTTTTTTCCTTTCTGCAGTTATTTTTTGTAGAGCAGTCATTATGAAATCAAAGATTTCGGACAACAGGTTCCCTGCTACATACTAACGTAAACATTAAAATGTGTGAGTTAAGGAGGCCGACAGGATGTGTATCAGGAGATTCACAGAACTGTTTGGGTTTTAATCTTAAAATTCTAGTTAGGCAGTGTAAGGAATTATATTTTATTTGGATGGGCTACCTCTTGACTTACCTCCTCTTAGCTCTTGTATACTTTCTGCATACTTGATCATTTTTGGGTATCTTTTCTGTAGGATACCGTTTTCTCAGTTTTCAAGGTACAGTGATGTTTTTTGGCTGATATGTGTAATTAAAAGCTAGTATGTTCTGACGGAGGGAACTGCACATTCTACATACAATTTCTGCACAATTTCATGTGAACGGAAGCACACAAAAAACCATCCTCTCTTCTGGATTTAAATGGAACCATCCTACTTTAGAATCCACAGTACAGGAGTCAGGAACACTGTCATGGATGCACAAGAGAGACTATACATTTTTAACCTTTATATGTATAGGTAGCAGAGCCCTGTTTCTAGTCCTAGTTATTAACAGTGAGGCAGACAGTTTTTATTCCACAATTCCTATGATATCAATTAACCCTTCTAAGAATAAACCAGATATATGTACCGTTCAATCTGTGAATGGAAGGTGAATTTCCTGTGTAATTCTTTTTTGTATGTTTGTTTGTTTTAACCACTGTTTGAGTACCCAGGGAAGAGTTAATCAGCTACTTTGCATTCTCTTTTGGGAGAATTCAATATACAAAGGAGAAACTATCTGGAAAATGTACTTTAGCCATATCATACTGCCTCCTTTCCTATTGCCTTCTTGAGTCATATACGAGTTTCCCTGTTCTCCTTTTCTGTGTTTAATTCGTAAAGGAAGTACAACCTCAGCTCCAACAAGTCACTTGCCTTATCTTTTTTAAGATTTAGGAGGAGTATACAGCATCCTAACAGGCCTGCTTAGTAATTAGATTATAAGTATTTGCATCTTCTGAACTTTGAAGCACATGTTCAAAATTTTTTGAGGCCTATATGCTGTTTCCTTAGTTGTTGTGAATCTTCGCACAAAATCCTCCGTTCCATCGTTACAATCAGATCATCTGAAGCAGAAACATCTCTAATAGCAATAAAAAATGAATAAAGTGGAAGTCCACACTACTGAGTCTTACTCCAGGAGACTGATTTACACAAAGGGTCCCAAATAGTCAACTAAGGAAACTGTGTTTGTGGTTTACTACTACTCTGAAATGGTGATGTAAGAATCAATATATAATCGATATATGAGTGGGTATAGTCGTCTGCAGGAGAACCTTTCATCTCTGTTTTCACTGCTAACCTTGTCAGCAGAGTGCAGCTTGTACAGGTCAGTCAGCTCAGCCACAAGGCACAGCAGAAGGACCTACCTGTAGAGCAAGCAACTGAATGCAGGGTCTGTCTTTCCTCAAGTAATGCAGTACATAGACACTGGTTTCAGGTTTTTCAGCAGAAAGAAGGCTCAAATTGACTGCTTGCATGAGCAGGAAATGATAGTTTGACTCAAGGAGATGGGATTCTTTCTATTTCCCCACTCCCTTTGATCCTGCTTTCCCTGCATCTTCATAATTTGCACCTCACAGAATGGGAATCCAAGTAGCAACTCTCATAAGCAGAAGGATTTCCCCCCAGTATAATTAAACTTTTGGTGCCTGCTTTAGATTCTGTTTGCATTCTTTTTCTAAGAGAAGTGCTTCAGAACACTATCTTGCCAACTATACCATTACCAGGTCTGTTCCTTGAAGTTAACAGGCAGTACCTCCCAGTATTTATTTCATGAAGTTGAGAACTTCTTTCTCTGCACATTTTTTCAGCCCTGAACTGAGCAATTCTGGTACTTTTTAGTCTTGCAGAATATTAACAATACCTTTCAGTCCAGAAAGAAAGTCTTTCTAGAAAAGAAAATACTAGCCTAGTTCCTAGCTTTTAATTTATGAGATACAGTGTCCAGTTATTAGCTGCTTTTTTTCCAATGACAAATTCCCTAATTCCTACTACAATATTAACTAAGCCTTCCCTGCAACAATGTGCAGGTTTCATCTATAACCTTTCTTCAAGCAGGGAACGTGAATGTGCTCAAAAGCACGTTGTACAGGAGCAGCATGAGAGATGCATAAATTGCCTTCATAGTATTCAATGCTTTTGTTCTCCTTAATATAAACTTCAAAAATCAGTCTTTAAGCTTGTTGGAAAGCCTGTGTTTTCAGTCAGCTTTATGCTTCATAAAGTGCTTAGTGTCTTGCTTCAAGTCAGGAGAAAATGTAAGATCAACATATGTAATCATTACCTGCTATGTAGCATTACGCATTCTATCTAGTAAAGAGAGACAGACTCCAGGCAGGCATTTAAGTTGAACTCCTGGCTGCCTATAAATCAATCAGTCCTTAAGATGAGTAAATGAAGCATTTTTCAATTAAGTAAAATCTATTAAAAGTTTGTCAACCAGAAATAATTCCACCAGAATTAGCCAGCTGGTTGGTTGATCAGCATCACTGTGTTCTCAGCGGTGGATTAGTGTTTTGCCCTGCTGGACTGAATTTGCACTATATTCTTAACAGAAACTTTTTTTTTGCTCATTTTTAATTCCAGTAACTTGCATTTTCATAGTTGTCCTCCAGGGTAACTATCTCAAACATCTTCAGTGCCTAGTTTAAAACCTTCTCTTGCCGTCTTACTCACTTGTGACTTGTTAACTGACTCATGCAGTAAGAATGGTTTTCCACGAAACCAAGTATGGAGGCTTTTGGCATCCAGCAAAGGTCCCTTGAGAGGAGTAAGAAAAATTTCTGCTACGATTTTTTCTTTTTACATTTGACAGAGCGTTGCAGAGAGCTCAAGTATGAAGAAAACATAACTTACAAAGGCTGTTCTACAAATGTCACTTTAAGCCGATGTGAAGGATCGTGTCCATCTTCAACAAAGTAAGGATAGTTGAGAATGTATAGTACTGAAATTGCTTCTTTTTCTTACTTGGTCATCTCTCAAGTAGTGATATTTGTTAACTACCAGTCAGTCCTCTATAACTCAGGGAGAAAAATATGGTTGGTATCTACCCAGCAATACAACATTACAGTATAAGCCAGCTAACTAGAAACAACGCTAAGAAGGTCATTTAGTTCATACGGATTTACAGTTTGAACAAAGAATGTTATCTCACTTCCTTAAGATTTTTTAAAAGAACATACATCAGTGATGCAGTCTGGGGTGTTTTCTGTTGTTTTGTTGGGTTTTTTTCTTGTTTTGTTGTTGCTGTTGCTTTTCTTGTGTTTTTGTTTTGTTTTTTAAGATGGAAACATCAGTTAGACTACAAATACTTTTTTTCAAATAGTCAAGACAGCAAAATAAGAAATTTATTAGACCTGAATACATGAAATCACTTCAGTTGCCTTATAATGTTCTTTTAATAGCATCATTCAAGGATATTTTGTAGTTACAAGTGTGCTGTTTGTGCAGTTCTGCTTGCTCACTGGGAGACTACTCACACAGGGAATCAAGGCTTCAAATAAAACTAAACTCACTGCAGCAGTGTTACAGAGTTCACAGCTATCTGGGGAAAAAATGTAAATTGTTGTACTCCCAACAATCCAAGCAAATACAATGTTCAAGCAATGTTCATTACTTTTACAACAACTAATCTAAATTAATCCTGAGGCTACAAATTATCCCTGCAAAGGGAGTTCAGGTGTGCCTCAGCATTTTCAAAACCAAGTGACTGACTTTGTATTTTGAGTTTTCAAAAGGGGTGTGAAGCCTGGAGGAAGATTTTTAAAGTTATTAAGGTTCACCAGAGTCACCGAAAAAGTTGTGGTTAAAAACCAGATTTAACTGAAACCAAGAAGACTTGTTTCCCCTTTATAGAGATTTTCACAAAAATACTTTTTCTGTAACTCTTGTTCTCATAGCTGAATTCTAGCCTACATTTATGTAACTTCCCACTGACAAAAAAAATAAAAATACAAGCAAGACCAGCAGCAGTTGGCTGAACATGGTGAGAAAAGCAACACTATAACAGAACAACAATATTATCAGAAGAAAATCTAGTCTCACCTGGTTATTCAAGTTATTACTTCACCAATCTGTGCTTTATTCCTATTAATTCACCAAGATATGTGCAAGTCTACTACTACTTTGTTAAGTGACCTCAGAGCCCAGAGTTGATATTAGGCAGGCATCAGCTCAGACTCTGGTGCTCGCAGTTCCGAGGAAGAAAGGGAACTTACTTCCTCCATCAACTGTGCAAAAGGAACACGCAAAATTTAGCATCCTTGTTAACAGGTCATACTAGAAACCTTTTGCAAACTGTAAGTAGTATGGTGCACAGCTTTACAAAATTTTAAATATATATATATATATTTATATATATATATATCATAAGGTAACTACTTTATGATTTCCAGAATTGCAAAAGGAGAATGGGGAAACTAAATTTAGTTTTCCAGTGAGGTCTGAGGAATAGCTAAATAATAGCAAAATATAGCTAAACAATAGCTAAAAGCCCTTTGAAAATTCAGTCTTAAAAAGGAAAGCAGCAGCTCAGTACACCTGAACTGCAGGAGTCATCATGAGAACTTAAAATACTCAGTTGCTGCACTGTTTGTAGTTCTGTAGTTGACAGAACCTTAAACTCTAAGGGTTGTGCTCTTTCCTCTAAATGTTCTACTATTAGGGAAAAAAAAAAATAAATTTCAAATACTTGAAAAGCTGCAAGCCTAAAATGCTGTATACTAATCCTTCCTCTCCTCCAAACAGGTTGAATGTCGAGAAGATGGTGGTCACAACAGCATGCGGCTGCTGTAGGCCACTTCAGCTTCTTAAGAAGGAAATCCAACTACCATGCCAAGACCCAGATAACCCTGGAAAAAGGCTCGTGACAGAAATAATTGTATTTAGTGGCTGCGTTTGTAACTTTGACAGTTGCATACACTAGCCAAAACTCCAAATGGCCTCAGATACCAATTTTTTTTTTTTTTTAATTAAACACTGATCACAATTGAGTACTTCCACAGTGACTGCTCGGTGCTGGGAGTTCTCCTGTACAGATTATACAGGACAGCCTTGCAGTGAGGAGCTACCTGGAGTGTCAATGAAGTTAACTGATAAATTATTCCTGATCAGCAGAGGTTGGGGGGTGGGAGAATGAAAAAGGGGGGGGGGGGTGTGGGGGGGTGTGCAAAGACCACGTCAGAGACTGTCTGGCATTGCTCAGGGTGATATTTAACCAGTGGCTAAAAACTGGCCTATACACTGTGCAATAAGAGAAATTTGACTTTCAAATAAAGTAGAAGGAATTGAATTTACTAACTTATTTGTCATTATTTGACCAATTATTTTAACTGAAAATAGTCCATTAGGTTCACTACAGTTGAACTAGGACCTGTGGAATAGCTCATTACTGCACTGGGAAAGAGAGACCAGAGGTGACCTGTTCCCTTTCCTTTGAAACCCTGTCCTTGTCACCCATACACAGCTGCTGTCAAAGCAAGGTGCTCCATGAGCCAAAAGCTAATTGTGAGCTTTCTACATGGATCCTTCATGTGGCGGGACATTTCTAGAAACATCATTAGCGCAGACATGTAGTGGCTTTTGGACGAAGCCAAAATTTGCAGGGCATTTCTCTGCACAAAATCAAAGATCGTGTGTGTCTAACAGGACACGGGTAGTTCATCACAAGCAATTTCAACTCGCTGCTAGCAGAGAGTATTCTTTGTGTGCAATTCATTCAAGAAAAAATTGTATGAATGCACAAAAGCTCACAGTGCCCAGGTTTTGTTTTGGGTGGGGTTTTTTTAGCAAGTTTGAGAGAAGTATTAAGAATCTGAAGCAACATTTAAAGCTTGAGTGAGGTTTTTTAGCAGTTTAGATACTCTTACACAACGTCAACTTTTTTTTTCCTAAGTCCTGCCTGTGTGTAATACAGGTGTGTGCTTCATACCCTCAACCATACCCCACTGTTACACCAGTTTGTAATGATACACCAGCATGTACTGTTAATATACTTACTGTTGTTAAAACACTATAGGAAGAAAGATTTTTACATTGTTTTTCCTTACAGCAGAGTACTTGTAACATGTGACCAAACAGACCAACAAAAAAGCCATAAACAAACCCACTGAGGAAGCAGAGATCTGCAGACTCAACTGAACACAACCCACCAGTAGTTTGCAGAAAAGAATTTACTATTACACATAAACTCATGTTCCATAACAACCATTCCATGCAAGTATTTTTTACACTTCCATGCGCCCAGACAAAAAAATGACAGTTTGATTACTGTTCTAATCATTTATTTAGTCTTAATACGGTCTTCTGATGAATATAGTCTAATATATAGTCTCCTATATGAAAATTCTCCACTTAATTTGACAGAACTTTGTTTTATACAAATAAGACAATCACCATAAATGTTACATACTGGAGTGTAGGTCAAGAATGAACATATGCTACCTGTTTTGCTATTCAGTTATTTTCACATGTCAATGCCTGAAAATACTGTACTTAAAAACAATAACACTGTTTACTGCAGAAATTACTTGTCTGCTTGACAGGATACATCACTTTGGTAAGTTAACCATCATTCACAAAAAAATAATCAAGTATTTGTCTGAATTTGTTCACTTTTCTGCTCATGGCTTCATTGAGCTGACATTTAATACAAAGTGTGAACAGTCATAAGCTTAACACAGTCACCACTGAAAAGACACTTTCCCTCACCCCCCTTCTTCAAATATTTTTAATGCACATTTTAGCACAGCTTGAACCAAAGCAAAGTGAACTAAAGTAGTGCAGTGTCTCAAGGTGTCCTTTAATGAGGGCACAGAACATTTTCAGAGGGACAGATATACAACAGGATTTGGAAAAAATGAAATATAAGCTCCTCCCCTGTCTTTGCTAAGACTCCCTTTAGTTCAGCACATCAGATTTGTAATGTAGCAGCCAACAGCACGGTTAAGATAACAGGACTAATAGAGACACACTGCATCCAAAGGACAATTAGTATTTTGCCAGCTGCCCATCCTGACTGCAGGAACTGCTCATGAAGATTTTCAAAGACAATGTTTGTGATCAAAGAATCTTGATTAGCTATTTGAAAGGCCATAAAAAGGCCAATTGTTCAAGAGAACTTTTGCAGAAAGACCAGGACTATAGCCAAGTTTTCAGTCGTAACATCCAGTTACGAGCAACTTCTGGAAAAACTAAACAATACCCCCCCCACCCCACCCCCCAAAACCCACACACCACAGCCAAACCTTTGTTCTTCATTTTGCACTTGCACTCAAGTATGATCCCTAGCCTTCAACCAAACCAAATTATAATCACCCAGTTCCATCATTTAACTCAAAACACTGAAGAAAAAAAGCAAGGCACACTCAATCTTGTAGCATCCCTGTCCCCTGCTGTGCACTGGGCAACATGAAAGGAGCCTCATTTAAATGTGTTTTCAATGTCATCACTATCACTCAAAACCTTTATTTCATGGGCATACTTGGCTGTGTGTGTTGTGAGAGAGCAGTCCCAGGCTTCCTTTAAATAATCTTGAGGAAATCTTGATCTGAGGTTCACTTCTCACATCAGCAGTAGCTGATTTCGTTCATCATGACCTACAGTACTCGCCCACAACTGCCCGCAGTTTCTAACTGTATGACCTCACCTGCTTTGCTTTAGCAGCCTTTGTTGCACCTGAAGGCTTAAACAGCATGAGCCAAAATCGTGTCCACTTACTTCTGCAGAGAAGCTGCAAAGAGTTTGCTGACGTGAAGCAAGTTACAAAGGATTTGGTCGTAAAAGCCACTACAAAAGCCGAGCAGTTTTGGACCTTCTACTCTCGGTCTCAACACAAGTCTCTACACCATGTTGGATATTTTTACCACCACTGATAGACAGGAAACTGTTCAGATACCAGTTATTCAACCTCTCGAGTTTTAACATTACTCTACACTGGGGAAAAAATAGTTTAAAATTACATTTTTATCTAAGACTACATGCCTTACAGCCCTTCAAGGGCCCATTTCTTCCCACTCCTCCTTTTATACAATACCAGACTCTGCAGTTAGTTATATCACATCATTAGGACTATTACTTGCTAAGTCTGATGGGAAACAGAAAAAACACAAAACAGAATATTTAACATCAGTTTGACTAACAATGAACAAGCATGTACTCATTCACCACCTACTAAACAAGCTCACCTCATTATTTGAGATAAGCAGAAGGCTTAAGAATAGCTTTTGTGTTCAATCCACTTTCCAAAGTTCAGAAAACATTAAGAAGTAAAGGATTACAAGATTAATAGTCTAAGACTCTGGTCCTGTGGCATTTTTCAAATACAAAGATTGATGACAATCAACATAAATGTTCACTCACTTGAATCCGATTCAAACACATCTTGGAATCTGCCATTCCACCCAGTACAAGACTTGTTCAACTTTACAAAGTTTTGACTCTACATTAATATCTGAATTAACCTTACTGCGCAGCGTTACGTTGGTTACTTTCAACTCGGAGCAGAGCAAGTACCTGTTAAAGGCACTAAGGCAGAATGTTACTAGCCATTTCCAGTTGAAATCCTTGGTTACCACGTCTAAATCAACTTCCTTTAGCAAAGTTAAAAGCCTGACCTCTGCAAGAAAAAGGAGCACAAGACAGCCCTCCCACCCTTTGTGTAACACACTAAAAGCCATTTTTAATGTAAAAAGTCACTTCCATGTACTGTACATTTTATAGTCTTAATTTCAAACAAGGGTCAAGTCCTATTAAGGCAGGGAGCTGGTATTGGTTAACATTGCAGTACTCAGACAGTGATGTACAAGACATTTATTTGCAGTATGATGACAGTGATATAAATGGAAAAACCAAAACTGACATGATTAATATTAAAACTGTTCTGACAGCAATTCACATAATCTCTGAGATACAGCTTCTTTACTTGTTCGTAGTGTGAGCCTATACATCTGAAAAAGAACATAAGTATTATTTACATTTTAAACAGTTTGGCATTAAATGAATGCACAGTCAACTAGTGAAAGCTACCAGTTATCTCTTAGCCATTTTGTTAGATTTGGTAGGAAAAAGACCTCAAGTGAAAACATTCAGAAGCAGCAGCCACTGAGTAATACAGCTTTTTCAAACCACAGGCTGAAGAACATATTCAAACCCTTGTTAAGAGTTACCATTGCTCTCATATTTTCAGGCTTTAAGAGCAAGGTGTTGTCCAAAATTTTTCTTTAAAAGAAGTAAATGTTGTGGACAAGTCTAAAGACTCTCTATCACCACTTCTTCAGAAAACAGGAAACTTACCACCCCAAAATTATTTTTAGTCCTCAGTTAACTTTGATAAAACCTCTATCAAAATGCTTGAGGAAAAATATAAATATTCTTTAACATTGTCTTCACTTGCTTATGTTTTCTCTTTTAGCCAATCATTCTTTTAGTAATTTAAAATGGCAAAGGGAATTCTACTTCATCTTTCCAAGGTGCACAAAACAGAAACATTAAATGTTTCCAACGTTCAAGAGAAGATGAGACTCCATGGACTGTCTGGAATAATAAAATGATCTCTTCCAACGGGAAAGAGAATTGCTATGAAGAAGTAGCTTACCAAACTGGGCCAGGACCCGCTTCTACAATTTAATTTCTTGTTGGAGTCTGCAGTCACAATTAGCTATTGCAGTAGTGATTTTATATAAATACCTTAAGGAGTTTCAGATATACACAGATATTTAGTTCAAACGAGAATCTGTATTTAAGCTGTAGATACTTAAACAGATACCTGTGCCTGGAGGTTGGGTTCAAGGCGCAGCAAGCATCCAATCTGAGTAGTTTTTGTATGTATGATACCAGCACCGACAAAGTTAGCAGGATTGGGATCTACCTCCTCAAGTAGGGCTGATCCAAAGCCAATTATCTGTGAAAGAAATCCCGAAGATTTTCATGTGGGGACTGTGGGACACCAATACTAAGTCTACCCAAGCACAGCCACCGCCAACTAGCAAAACAAGTAGGAGACTAATTTTTATTTGACATGTTCAAGACATTAAAGGATTATCCTATACCAATTTTATTACAACAAATTTTTGAAGTGACAGAGTGACCCTGATAATGCTCCTGAAAAAGAGGTTCTCAAAAATAAACTGATAAATAAGTTAGATATCCAGGTTTTGATAAAGCCACTCCTGTCTTACACTAGTCACTTCTGTTTTGCCTAAGGCAGCCAGTTCTACAAAAGGTCACTTGTTTTGTTTTCTTTTCTAACTAGTAACTCTAGTATAAATTAAAGCTTGAAGTATCTTTCAATTCAGTTTTAAGCACTGAATTGGTGTTTCCTTAAATACTTTCAAGTTTCCAGCTGCTATTGAAGACTAAATCTAATTCAAGCCACAATGAGAAACAGTCTACTCAACCCGGCACTGCCAAGGGTCTGTTACACAACATGGACTCAAATTTTAACAGGACAATCCAATTCCCATGTAAACCAAGACAAACAAAGTTTGTGTATACTGCTATCCTTATACTCTGAATCAAAAATACCACACAACACCCACCTTTGCTTTTGTGATCTCTGCATCCATTGGGTGTTTTGCTTTAAAGATATTCTGTACTTCTTGTTTCGGACTGCAAGACAAGGCAAGATGAACATATGGTGTAACACACGTATGGTGTACAGCACTGTTCAATAGCAACGGATTATACTGGGAGAGTTTATAAGTCACAAGATTAAGTATGAGATGAGGCACTGCACCAGCTACATTCACAGTATAACCTTTTTCTTCCCTTGGCCCACCACAAGAGTCCCAAGCCCAAACACAGACAAAGTCTTACTTGCTCAGTTGCTTCCAACGCTGAAAAAAGTCTTGAGAAGACATCTCTGTCGGCTGGAAAAATTTATTCAGTGTGATGGGTAATTTTACTGAAAGATTTTGAAATGTTCCGCCATACCTGCATATGGAACAGAAAGAACACTGTGTATGAAGCACAGTGCCAGCAGTGTCTCAGCCTAAATCAACCAAGCAATTGTGCATGATTAGCGTTATCTGAAGTTCACAGATTTTATTTCTAAGATACAGGTTTAATCCACTGTTAAACAAATTTATTTGCTTTGCTTAGATGGCAAATGAAAATGAATTGGCAGAACTTCTAATAAGGATCTCTCGTCTCAACATAGGTTGTTATCCTTCTAGATAGCCCCCATCAAAGGTGTGAAAATATATCCCTGTGAAAACATACCAGGAATAATTGGTTTAGACTAGAACATCAGAATGTAGCCCAGAAATCAGAATTTCCTAAAGGCTGATGTGAGTGGACATAACAAGATTCTGGTTTTGACTGCATGCATTTCCAGTCCACACTGTTTGCAGAAATGTTCTTGGTTTCCAGAAGGGAGAAGTTACTAAGTATATTCCTATCAAGACTTCTTAAGCAAACAGGAAGACTGCTGTTTCATACGGATAGTGGAAAGAGAAGTCATGGAGATATTTTACCAGCAGCTGCTTCTTGATTAGTAAATCACATTGTTCTAAGTGGATTCCCTACCTTACCTAGTAACTTAAAGCTTGGTTAGATCAACGTGTCCTTATTCTACACTTCAGTCATAGGACCAGGACAAATTCAACATCTTCCATCCAATTAATTCACTAACATTGGAATCCTATGTTTTACCTGAATTGAATGTTCAGGATTGGAGCTTCCATAAAGTCTGACACACATTCGATGTTTACAACCTGCTGAACCTGTGCACCTCCATCCACAGTGGGGTCAACAGGTTTTGTCTGAAGATTCAGGCATAAGAACTGCTTAA
Organism: Athene noctua; assembly: GCF_965140245.1. NCBI lineage: Eukaryota > Metazoa > Chordata > Aves > Strigiformes > Strigidae > Athene > Athene noctua. The sequence goes on from NC_134050.1 coordinate 19,039,448, forward strand.
GGAAACTCATCAATGAATTGGTAACTTTTTTTTTAAAAAAAAGCAAATCCTTCAATAAGCTACATGAGGAATTAGCATCATTCACTCATTCTCTATATGCTACTGAATATTCAAAGGCCAATTCTTGTACAGCAAGTTGGGGGTTTTTTCATACTGACACACCTAGAAGCAATAACCCCCCACAATTCTCAGTTATTTGGATACTCTTAAAGAAAGGTGCCCTCAAAAAGATATGAAGGCACAGACAGACTTCACAATAGACACCACTGGATGTGAACATCACAGTGATGCTTTGAGTCAAACAAGCTTGATTACACAGTCTCCCAGAAATCCTAAATTTGCAATATCAAGTGTTAAGGATGAACTGTAAATTAAGAGCTTATTTTATATCACCATCTTTGTGCACATGTATTCTTCTATCTCCATCTCATCTGAGGTTATCTCCTAACACAGGACTTGAAGGATGTCACATCTATACCCCTGCCACTTCATGACAGTGGCGAAAGCTACAGTTACTTTACGTATTTATTCAGCCAAATTTCTCCTTATTTCAACAGTAAGTTTGTGTTTGTAACCAGAGCTTTAAGGAGAGAATGTTCCCTCTCTGCTCAAGGCCTGTTCTTTCTCCAAGAACTTTAGAAAGTTATCAGCAAGTTTCTCATTTCTTCATATTCAAGGACACCATGCCTTGATCCAGCAGCTTTACTATAATTTTGTGTGGCATAAAACACAAAACCCAAATAAGAAAACACATGCTACTTCATTTAAGGATATTTGACTGTAGGTCATCTGAGCAGATTACTGTTGGAGTAAAATTCAAGAACTGTGTTGATGTCTTATTACCATAGAATATGAACATACGTCCTAAAAAGAAAAGAATAAAAGACATCAGAATTTTTAGGTACATCACATATAATCATATTAAAATATATGTGCTTCAATTATCTAATATCTTTCTACCTTTCTTTAAAGCAACTTTTAAAAACAAAGCATGATTTACATGGTTTATCTTACCAACATATTCACAGTTCAAAATGAAATAACAGATTAAAGCAAACCGTGCAACTTCTCCCACAGTAGCTGTCACACAGGCAGTTAAAGAATCTGTGGAAGTCTTTCCGAGAACATTACTTATTGTGTAAACAAACTGTTATGATGTCAAAAGTGATGCAGAAGGCAGAAGCAAGCAATCCTAGTGCTGGCCTGTGTCTGATTCCTAGCTCTTTCCTAAAGGTCTTCAGTACCTTGTGCATTAATGTATTATGATAGACATATCTGAAATGTATTATTATTACAATAAGCTATACTGTAAGATATAAAAATTGAGGAGAACAGTCCTTTATAACCCTGGCTGTACCAGTCTTACAAAGAGGCAGCAAGAGCTGGAGCTTACAGTACCACTTAACACTCCCAGTTCATCTCAGCTACCAAAACAACCCATAAGTTTAAGGAAACAAGAACCCACACAGAAGCCAGAGGCACACAAACAGTGAATATCCTAAGACAGGTTAGGCCTGAAATCACATTTCCCTCTTAAGCAGATGAAAAGTAAATCACATCCATAACATTGTGCTGGCATTGGAGTTGATGATGCAGACAGCTAACCACTTGGCCTGAAAGATCTTACCCAGGTTCTGTCGAAATTCAGACTTCAATCCAATTTGTAGCAACTGATTTTCAAATAAGACTCCATTATTTTTACACACAAACCTAGGGGAAGAGAGAAAAACATGTTTTAAATTGAGTTATATTAAATAATACTTAGAACCACAAAATTCAGGGTTTACACAGAGGATGAAGATTGTGGTTAACCTAGAGTGCATAAGTCTGTGAGAGAGGTCTTTGCAGAAAACTGCAGAGTTAGAAAAGACAATTTTACAACCAAAACCACCACTTGTAGGACATTAAAAGAACTGAAATTTTTATTTGATAGGATGTCTGAGAAACTACAGAGGAAGCCACAATGTGCTACACACACACACACACACACACACACATTGTCTATAAAGGACCAGGCAACAGACTAGGATTTTTCTTATGCATATTCTTGACAACTTCTGAAACTCATTAGGCTGGTGTAGAATTGAAAAGTTTGAGGCTTTGACTGTTTAAACCTGAAAGAAAAAAGAATCCCTTGTTTTATCAGTTCCGTATCACATAAGTCAACTGAGAGCTGTATTATTTTTTTTTTCCATTTTGAGAGAGGAAGCCCATTCTACAGTGATTTCAGTCCTTTCTGTCACCCTTCACTTAAAAGTAGAAGAGGTGGTCAGCAAACATCAGCCTTTCACATACAAGGCACTTAAAACATACTCCCAAGTATCAGTACTTTTGACAATTTACTCTTTCATGGTTTTCCTTTATTTGTGAATAGTTGCAAAACTTAATCTACAACTGACATCGCCTCATTTTAGAGCAGTGTGTGATAGCACTGACTCATAAAGGCAACTCTAACCTGTGTATTCACAAACTTGTCATAAAATCCACAGCATCTACAGAGGTATTCTAGTCACAAGTCTGACAGTACATGTTTCTCTAGTTTTGCTGGTATTAAGTTAATGCACAATAGAGTTTTGCTTTATAACTATAATCTGGAAGTTGCCCAGCCTTGCAAGGTTTTAGTATTGCTTACTTGTGAAAAAGCTCATCAGCATCATGCACAGTATCAGCTGGTTCCTCAGAAACTACCTCAGATGAAGCCAGGTCAGGGCTAGTTCAGGCAGCACAAAGGAAGAAAGGCAGTAGCGACAGAGATAGCAGGAGTTAGTAAAGACAGCTTAGTGCTTAGTTATTTCTTTTACCTCCTTCCTCAAAAATGGCAGTGCTGAGTTTAATGCATGAAAAATTTATTAGCTGCCCTAGCTCAGTACACCTAGAAAGGTTTTAGGCATTAGGCAATGTTTTCCCCACTTCTCTCCCCCACCCCACCCCTCCCTGATTGTCAGGAACCAGCAATTCTTCCCCGAGACAGGAGACAGTTGAAGGCGTTCAGTGGCTTAAATTTATACCTCTTAAAGAACCAACTCCTTTCAGGTGTTTAATTGTGACAGCAGAAAACTTTCAGTTCAAAACCATAAAGGGAGATGTACATTAACTACTACAAAGGTGCTCTTTGAAGCAGAGGCCTCACCAACCTTAGTGGCACTTCTAATTACAGCTGCACAATCTGTTCTTAAAAACACGCACGTATTAAGTGTAGGCAAGGGTATACGGGCACACAGAGAATGACTTACCCCAAGTATCAGATTAGAAACAAAAGTGACAACAGCACTAAAAAGAGGCAGGAAACTGTAAAAGGCAACTTCTCAGTATCACTAGAGAAGCATTTCATCATCTACAGACAGACCAAGGGGTTGGGCAATGCTATACTTTCTTCTGCAGAAAGAGAAAACTCTTTTTAGGTAACTTTTGCTTATGAAGCTACTAGTATTGGTTTCTTTAAAAGAGGAAAAAAACCAAAAACCTCTAACAAGCTTGTGTAGCTTCTTAAAGTTTTGGTATTGTATAGCATGATTAAACATCACTTATTGACTTTCAAGGAAAACACAGGATCAAGTCCCAATCACTGCAAACCTGCAACAATGCATTGCCTAGTATAAAATTTTGATGAAAGTCTCAATGATCCAGGCAGATTAGTTTCGCTAATTACGTCTTTTATATTAAGATGCATTGTAAATCTGTCATGCCATCATTTAAAATTTGGTCCTTGACAATAGTAACACATTCTTTGGCCAATAAGATGAGAGATTTTTTAAAGGCATTCTATGATTTTATACTATTTATTTCCAAAATTTTAGCCAAATAATTTTTGAGTGTAGCTACAGTGGCTTTGAATATTAACAAAATTAAGAACATATTGCACCTACACTACACTTGGTAATGTATCTAGGAAGATACTTGTATCAAATACCCTAAAAAAAAAAAAAAAAGCAAAGCACTTTTTTTTTTTCCCCTTTTCACACCTGTTTGTCAGACAGTAGCAGAACAATTTAAGTGTATCTTGAAATTCTGAGAACCAGTATCTCTGGATATAATCCATCTCATTGTTCCAGTATCAGCTTGCCGTAAGTGGAGAGACACAAGAATACTTTATGGAAATAAGAGAAGAATAAACGAATTCATATCAGGCCAGATAACTCCCAAATTCAGGATGTATTGAGATGCACAAGCAGCTTACTTTAAAGAAGCAAAACCAGCATGAAAACTAGGCAATACTGTGTGGCTAATACCCTCAGGTTGATTACTACAGACTCAGTTTTTCCATGAACAGAAGTATTCAATAAAGATAGCACATCCAGCACAGTGTTCAAGAACACCTCTCTTGCTGTGCTACTACCACCCAGGAATGCATTCCATAAGCTGGAACAAAACTGGAAATTAATGTATTTTTTTTCTCTAATCCTGTTTTAAGAGACAAATTCTTCTTCAGATTCCTTACAGGGTGACTTAATTACCTCGCAAAGTTGTCATCAGAACCAGGAGCAAGAGGTGCAACTGCAGAAGCTGAATCTGAAAATACATCCACCAGCAGGCTACCACTAGAGGACGGTGGGGGAGCTGAATTGGTGAGAGGGGCAGCACCCAGACCCAGCAGATCCGCAGATGGAGAAGGAGTAGACTAGGGAAGACAAGACACTTCGGTGTTACACTACAGCAAAACTAAAACAAAGCTGTCTCTTTTGCACAGACAATTAAGCGATGGCAAAGTGTCTCTCCCCACCACAAATCAAGCTTTGAATGGACGTAGTAGGCCTCATGAATGCAGCTATCACCTTGCATTTCAACTTAAGCTCATTAACAGATGTGGGGTTTTTTTTCTGTTGAAGAGAGTCATATGTCCATCTAACCATTACATAAAAAACCAAAATTAATCTGTCTGGAATCTGATTCTGCAGAAGAAAGATGACACTTTTTCCCTCTCTCTTCTCACCTCTTAGTTTCAAGGGAAATTAAGTACTGTAGGGAACAAAATTCAAATGTGCTGCTTTTCTTTCATGAAGAAGAATCTAGGAAGAAATATAGTAGCTTTTATGCAAACCTAAATTAAAACATCACAGCATCTTTAAAATTGACTATCAGTTTAGTCCGGAGTTTTTGAAGCTTGGCAAACCTTAGAAACCATGTAAGACCTAACCAGCAAAAAAGCAGAGCCTGTAGCTAGTTCAAGCTGCAAACACTAAAGGTAGAGGTATGACCTTTGAAGTTTTTTTTTTCCTCAAATACAACAAATCAGGTAGCCAGGACACAGAATCGTGCAACAGAGGCTGCATATATGTCCCCACGTCACATGCAAGAACAAAGCATAGACTGTTAAATAAAATGTTCATGTATTAGACATTAGCAGCCTACAATACTCCATATACACTCAAGATGAGTCATGAGATGCATTTGGATTGAGCCTGAAATTTTGGTTTTGTAAACAAACTCAAAGTTATCGTATACTCCAAAAATGGAATTTGATGCAGTAAATGAAAAATACCCTGGCAAAAAGTATTTCAGAAGCCAATTGGTAAGAAATACTGAAAGCAAACAGTTGGGATTTCAATTTGGAACATATTCTTGGCATTTAAGCCGGGGTCACACCAAGGCCACTGATGACAGTAACAGAACGGAGTTTCTTACATGGCTGCAACCCATAAAGTGAAGCTTATAAAGCATAATGCAATTTTAACTGCCAGTCACCTCTGTCAATTTGGCATGCAAAGGAAACTTGGCAACTTTTCTGCTGGAAAGGTATTTCTGTCCATTCAAAGATTTTGCACTTGGAACATCTACTCTTACATAATGCAATGACTAAGAGTTAAAGGATTGCACTTCAACAATCTGGGCAGAGAGTGTGCTACAGCGTTTCCTCCTCTTAGGTATACTACTGCCTCTCAAATGTAATTACAAGCTATGCTAGTCATTAAAACCAGAAACAAGTATTACATTATGGAAACAATTCATCCTCCCACCTTTAACTGACAATACGAGAACTTTCAGCTCAGAATAAACAAGACTGTGGCCTTGTCTACCATAACTGAACTCAAATACTACTGTCAAATAAACAGTAACAACATTATATTGTTTTAAGGACATCTGTCTTAAGTCAAGTGTCATCCATTTCTAGTAAAAACAGTAACAATCCAAAACAAGAGGCAAAACATGTACCATGTTAGACAAAGCAGAACAGCAGCTGATATATTGAAATTCAAGTCATTATTCCTTTGAAATATGTTAATTTTATCATCTCAATTTCACTGCAATTTCACCAGCAAGAAAATTCCCATTTCTAAGCTTACAGGAATATTTTTCAAATTAACAACATAAAAGGGATTCTTTTTTAGATAGTTCGTCCCCATTTACATAAGATTTCCAAAGAAAAACTGCATCCAAGCATGCAGTTGGGGGAAAGAAACTGTATGTGCCCCTGCTGCTTTATGGCAAATACCCATACTTTCAAACCCCAAGAAGACACTTTAAGGAAAACATTATTTTCTCAGGCTGTCTAAATTAGTGAAGTAACAGCTTTTAAACTCACAACAGCACTGGCATTGACAGAGGTGGGTTCAGCACTTCCATTCATATCGGAGCTCCTCTCCTTTTTGATCTCTTCCAGGTCAGTAACTGTGCCTGGGCCTTTCTTCTTCTTGAGTTTAGCCAAAATAGAAGATTCCCTCTCTGGAAAGGGAGGCATTTCTTCCAGCACTGTAGCCTTATCGCAGAAAAAAATTATTAGCTAAACTTACAGAAAAAGTCAAACCAGCTTCTTTGAAGAAATACACCTTACAGATTGCATGAGGCAAAAGCAGAAGTAATTATCCATACAGAAAGTAACAATGCAGTTTATTGTACGGTGATGGAATAGACTTGCTTTTTTCTTTAAAAATAATTAAAAAAAAAAACACAAAACTTTAAGTCCTCCCAAAGCAGTTATTCAAGAGAACAGGAGCATATCGATTCTCTGGTACAGTATTGTTGAATTAAAAAAAAAAAATAGTAAAAGAAATTAGATCACAGCAGGTCCTTACGTCAAACAGATCTAGACTGAAACCACAGAAGATTCCCCAAAGGTCTAGTCAGACCTAAGCATTTATTAGCTGTCAAGACTACGTGTGCCATGCTCTGGCCAGATCTGAGAGTATCAGGTTAAAACACTGTGAACTTCTAGAGACAGAAAAACATAAAATTAAATTTAAAAAACCCAAAATCAGCAGAATTACAAGTTTCTTCCCACCATCAAGTAAGTTCTCAGAACAAAGCACTAGCCTTTTGGTATCTGAATGCTGTGGGACCCTGTACGCCAGCTTTCACTGGCTTCCCAGCTCCAGATCAGCATCCTTTAATGGTCATTTGTACCACTAAAACAATAACAACTTGGATTTTAGCTCTAAATCAAAGGTGACTGCAGCTGAGTTAGGCAGACTAAAAGAATAAGTGCCCACATTGTGGATCCTTAATCCTTCTTTAAGACTTCTGAGCAATCAGGTAAGGTTTAGTGGAATTTACTTGTTGACAGAAGACACAGCTACAGAGTTCCACACAATAAAACCAAATGATCTTTATACCTACCAATATATCAGTACTGGCAATAGTACTGAGCCTCAAATACTCAACAGCTCTCTGCTGCAGCTCAACATCAGCATTCTTTAACTGACTGTCACTGCGCAATACGTCTTGAATTGTGGTTTTGATTTCTGGAAACAGGTTCACAAACTTGATGTAGGTAGACAGAAGCAGAGCTCGGGTAGGAACACTACACAGATGAAACTTGGAATGTAGCAAGTTGAACTGGATGAGGGGACTTAAAAGACGGGAAGAAAAAGAATTTTTATCAGTTCTTGTAGACATGATCCTTCTTAATGCATTACTAGCAAGAGCGGAATCATTTGTTAACTGGCCTTTAGGAGTATTAAATAGACATTAGATTCTTTACAGAAAGTGTTACTACTTCAATATTTTAGAAGGTGTTTTACCTTGATCTTGGATCACCTGCTATCAGATTTCCGAATTCTCCCAAGATGTAGCCACCTACTTTTACAAGATTCTCATGGCATGCTGGAGCTTGAAGGGCCTGTAAGAACACATTAAATAGTCATTGGTCAGCAGTGTATCAAAACAAGATCTTTTCTGTCACTTTCATGAGCGGTTTCCTAGTCTACTTTCCTGTAAGAGCAGACCATAGGTCTAGACACTACAGAGCACTTATGAGAAAAGCATGATAGATGGTATGACTTTATATAAGAACCCTTAATATAAGTATTACTTGCTTAAGAGCTCTCTTAGGCCCACCTAGCAACACTGTGGACTTCCGAGGATAAACACAGCTGCTTAGGTTTCCCCTTACATCTTTAGAGGTGTCAGAAAGATATTAATACACTTAATTTGAACCTTGCAAGAATGTGTTGAAGTTGTCCAGGATATAAATACTGTCTTTATTGAGCACAAAGGAAAACATAGCAGGGATGAGTTCTGAAAGTCAACTTTAACATTCAGGAAAGGAAATAAAAAAAGTGGAACACCCATATGAAGAATCCAGTCAGAGCAACAAGGACAGACACTTGGAAGTGTTCTCCTTTAATAGCTCAAATTCCAGTTTTATCAGAATGGATGGATATATGCTTCCAGAAGGATCATCAAGGTATAATTTTGAGTGTTTTAGATTCCTGCATGCAGAAAACTCAAAACCAAAAAGCAAGCCACCCTGTAAAAGCCTTCTGTTTTTACTACATTTCAGTAATTTTCCAGGTAATGCAATTCCCTTACTAAGCCATCCATTCAATGCCATCCACCAAAATAATAAAAAAACAGCATAACCCGCCCTGCCCTCCTTCACCAAAACCAGAACAGTACCAGGTGTATTCTACATTACTTAAGCCGAAGAAGCTTCTCCTCAACTTAATACAGTCTTCTGACTCTGAAAATCTATGATGCTAGTTTTACAGAAAGCTCAGCAGCATTTTATTGAAATATTCAGGATCTTATTTTAACTCCTCCCCAACGTGGGGAAGCACACAAATCTGCTAGATGATGTGGTGTTTACTTAATTCCTACCTCATTTTGAAATTGAATTGAAAACAGTTATTCTCACCTCAAAAACAGTCTTTGCTGCATACCCTTGAACATCATCCCTGTTGATGACAATCTGAATAACTCGATACCACACTTCTTCACTGACATAGTCACCAGCAATGCGAATCAGATTCAGGATTGTGTCCACATACCAGGTATAATCCACTGCATACTTTTCAGCTAGAATTGCAACTTTCAGAACCTGAACACAGATAAGAGAATAGAGAAGGTTGACTAGCTTCTACTATAAGCTGCGTATCAGGACTCACTTTCATACACACACCTAGTGATACCCCATGGTAGCCCAGAAGCCCAGCTAAGGTGACAGCTGAACATTGAATTCTGTGGCAGAACACACCAGTTGTCAGGTACACAATGCCCTCCCCATAATGCATTTGAATATGTTGTACCTGTGGCTTTCAACTGTGTAGCTAAGCAATCAAGAGCAATTTAATGAACATTTTTTGTTTGCTATAAATATACCATTTAAACCATCACCAAGACAGGACCAAGTAGGAAACTGGACACCTCTTAAAAAAAGAAAAAAGGAGAAACTCAAGTCAGCAGAGACAGATCAGAGTCACCAACACATACCTGACTTTTTCAGGTCATACTGATCCCTAGATCCTGAAGCAAACAATCAGCATATGAAGAGACCTCCACATAATTTGTTACCAGTTGTATTTATACTGACATTCTTTTAGGAGTACTAAATTAAGAGAATGACATTCACACTATCTGCCAAGTCAGGGTAGATTGCCCATGGCAACAAGACAGTACAAGATGTAAATCACCTAACACTGTATCTATGTTAACTTTTCTGACCAAGAAACTTTGGCACCTAACTAAGCTAAATGACTACCATAAACACAGGTTCTGGCTACCATGCTAAGGTGGCTGGTTTTTTTTCCCAATGGAAGGAAGGAGACCGATACCATGGTTGTCTTTTACCTGATTATAAGGTACTGGTTTTGGGAATCCTTGGACTAAGAGAACATTCTCACAGCATACACAGTATGAAGTTCTACCTACAAATAAGTATTTATCACACTAATTTTTGAAACTACTAAACTACTAGAGTAGGACACAACCCTCAGAACCAGAGATTGTATTTCCTCAAGCCTTGATAAAATTCACTTCACTTTCTACATGCAATGCCCCGAGACAAAGACTTAGTTTTTAAAATTCCTGGATTCCAAGGCTGTGGGGGTTTTTTCCCCTCTCCCATTAGTTTAACCTAAATAAAGAACAGTCTTTGCTATTAAGCCTACAAACTTAGGGGGGGTGGTTGGTTTTTTTCTTTCTTTGTTGTTTTTTTTTAAACCACTATGAAAAAGAATCTCTATCACAGACTATCCAGCATCCCAATCAATAAATAATACATAAGCTGCCAAAGCCAGCTACGAAAAAAATAAGGAAACACAAATATCTCACAATTTCTTCTCTAATAGAATAATCAGCAGTCTCCAAGTAATTCAGCATTTCAGCCACAATCTGTTGGGCATTGCTCCGGTCACACATTGCGTACAGGAGATCTACAGCTCTTTGTCGTACACTTACATCTCTTTCAGTCTGCAAAAGGACACACAGCAAAAGATTAAGATGATTTCATCTTTATTGGGAAAGCACATGCAACTTACTGAAGAAATAAAACTTATAATACACAGCCAAATTTAAAAGAAAGACATTTTCATAATCTTTCAGACACAGAATTAATTTAGATATATCCTTCACAGAAGCTATGAGTTTTTCATGTTATTCTCACTTTCAGTCACCTAGAAGGAAGTCACTGGACACTCAGACAGCTTCCTGCTCTTAGATAATTATTATAAAAATACAAATCATCAGGTTTTGTTTCTGTAATATACATATCCAAATCTGTGCAAGTGCTGAAAGGATGGAGGAGTTTGTACAGAATACTCCACTACTACCATAATGAGGGTGAATGAGTTTGTGGTCCACCGTGCACTGGGTAACTGGCACCACTGGCCACAAATGCACTAATTACTGGCTGAAACCGTCAAATCATCACCAGGCCAATGGGCAATTGCCTACCTGTAGGTTTAGTGTTGGGCTTGCCTTTTATCAACAAAAAAGCCCAGACAGAACAGATATGTACTTTAAAGTTAAGTGTATTAAGCATGAGCTTGAAAGAATACAATACACATAAACACTGAAGTGTGCAAGTAAATTTACATGCAAATCAGTCTTTCTCTTTTGACTTCTGCTTTTTCATATAAACACGGCCTGGGAATGTGTCTTTCTGGTTTCTTGACTTTCTGATTCTGCAGCAGAAGCTGATCTGCTTTACTGCTCCCCTTAAGCTACCGCAGTGAAGGAACAGCATCAGATACCAGCAAGACACTAATAAAACGAAGTCTTCCCAGTATTCTCAGTTTTGAAAGAATTATTCATCTTCAGTCTACAGCATGGGAAGATACCAAAGTGTTACAGGGGCCACAGCTACAAGTATCAGATTTAATAGGAAAGTGCAGAAATAAACTGAAGCTGACCTCTATTGCTGCCAGCACAGCAAGGTTTTGAAGGATTGAGGAAAAAACCTAAAGCAGACTTCTGAGAATCACTCATTTGGTCCCCAAGTATTGTTAGCTTAATTGGGGATGGGGGGCTTGGGGCAGTGGGGGGAGAGGGCATGGAGGCAGAGGAGAAGACAAGACTAAGAACAGACTGCACACTTAAATATTTACCTTCAATGCATTGATAACTGTTTCTATGTGTGTTTTCACAGCCTCATGTGAGAATTCAGAGCTGGCAAGCGTGCACATGCTTTCCAGTGCTAGGTAACGCAAATTAGTTTCTCGGTGCTGCAAGAACTGACCTAGCTGGTTACAGGCACGGACTAGTAGATTTGGCTCACTGCACAGAACAGGAGAGAAAGTGAAAGGGTTAAAAGCAACAGGTTTGAAAACATCCAATACAGAATACTACTTCTGCAGTTGAAATTTCTTAAAATGCTTCAAAGTGTCTGCTAAAATGCCCTGATGATGAAATGAGAATTCAGATACTGTGAGCAAATACCCTCTGTTGGATTAGAGTGGTGGGGTCAATACAAAACACCAAAAAAAAGAAGTAGCAAGAAACAAAGCAATAAAAAATATGCTGACAGCGACATGGTTCATTAATATTGTTGAATTCCATTGCTGTGGTTGTGTTCCAATCTAGCAAGCAACTTCATATTCTGTTCTCCCCCCGTCCTTCCCACCCCGGGAGAACCCCATTTAGTGTTCAAGACAAAGCTACAGCTTTTCCCTTTAAAAAATCCTCTCATAATAGAAGTGTGACAGCTCACCTGTCATGATGTATAATTAAGCTTATTGCCTCAAACAGCACAGCGTTCTTTGCATTTGAGTGTTGTACTTTTTTTGACTTTGGTGGCTCCTGTGCTTTGTTAAGAATAGTTTCCAGACATTCTGTTAGACGACCACGTACCGCCGGGTCTTCTGGAGAAGAACAAGCCGTTGGACAACTTCATTTTGCTCAACACCCTAATCCCTACCTTAGGCCTTCCACCTTGCTAAACCTGAATAAACTGAGGTATTCTGATACATTAAAAACAGTTCACCGTCCCCCAAAATACAGTTGGCAAAAGAATTCTGAGCCACAGTTCTATTTGGGTGAGAACAAATGCCAAACGTGATCTGCACTATAAAATATTTCAAGGCTTTAGTACAGTTGATAACATTAAAGAATATTTTAAATGGCAGTTGCAATGGGTTTGTAAGATGCACACTGGTTTGACACTTTGTTCTAAGCTACATGGCCTTTTGAATTATGTTGTGTTTAACAATTTGAAACACTCAAGAATACACACTTCAGAATCCTTGTCTTAAGTCAACATGCTTGTGCTCCAAGTTACAGTAATACTACTGCATCGTAGCTCTTTGGAGACTGTACTGCATAAGAGACGACCACTGTTGTGATTTGTGCATTACCTGGAGGTGGATAGCACTGTAACAGCCTCAGAAGTTTCACAGATAACCAAGGAGCAGGAACAAAGTAGTACGTATAGTCCTGAAGATCTGTTGATGCAGAAGTTACAATCTGTAAATAAGTAGACAGGATGTTAGCTACTGAAGGTAAGTGATGCACAATCAAGAGAAGCACCCAAAGAACACTGTAGGTCACCTCTGACAGAAGCTTACAAAACTATGTCACTAGTAATGTTTAATGCAGTAGATTAGTCAGGTGCAAGTTGTCATACTGTGAGTATACCACGAGTCTAGGTTCCCTAGCAATAGAAATTCAGTTTTACAGATACATTAGTCTATGAAGTCTCTTCCTGAAAGCATACATGCTTTTAAGAATGAAGATCACCATCTTGTAACACCAATATATTTAACTAAAAGCTTGACTTTCTTTGGTTCAGCAATTCATAGATTCAGTTAACAGAACGCCTAAATATGGTGTTATAGCTGACTGCTGATAGGTGAACTTGGAGTTCAATCACAAGATGCTACGACAGACGGAACTAAAGCAGAAGGACCAACTAACACCTTCCATAACATTCGTACTCCAGAGCAAGGAACAGATAGCTTTCACAGAAGAGGTTTATATGCATAGTGAAATGTGATAAGGATTACATTAAGTTTTAGAGGGAGTACCCCTCTGCATGGATTTCTCTTCCCCCTTTGATTCTAAGGTAAGAATGAGTTTGGCACTAGCTTTGCTCAAAGAAATTCCATCTAATTCTTGCTGCTCCATTACAGAACAGAAACACACTTCCCCTAGCAGTCTCTTGCTTTTAAGTATTAGACAAAATCTTCATATTTGAAAAGAAATTAAACTTCTCTGACCTACAAGTAACTGTGGGTATAACACTGCATAAATCTGGGTCTAAAATACATTTGTGAAGCAGCATCCTCCCACGTCTTGTGTACCATCCAAAAGACAAAAATCAAACAAAACAGTAACGTAAGTTTTCCAGCAGGACATGCTAACTTACAGAAATGTCTCTCCACCCCTCTCTGCACCCTCTGTCCTGGCTTAGACCCCTACACCCATTTACAGAATATCAAATGTTTATGATTATTAAAGCAGCAGCAGCTCAAAAGAGAGAACAGGAAGAAGACTCATCTTGTAAGAAGCTCAGATAAAAGTCAGAAGTACGGGCTGTATTTTTGAGGGTTCTGCACAGAAGTTTGCAGAATTGGTCTTGGATCCAAATACTTTTTCATGTTATAATAACATAAAACGAAGATTAAAAACTCAACCGCATCATGGTGATCCTTTCAAATACAATTAGATGAGACAGACAAACAGACACCTTTTTTCTACATAGACTTGGAGCAAAGCAAGGATTACAGCAAGAAAATTTGGGCAAGCTTACCAGTGTCCTGCTCTGGTAAGCAGCAAGTGTTAAAAGAGGCTAGCTGAACCAACTGCGTGAAGTGAAACTGAATCAACTTCTCCTTTAATGGTATGCTAAACTGATCTGACCTAGGAACCTGAGTAAACTGAGCAACAGTGAAGTATTATCAGGGTTATCGTTGGACTCACTCTGCTTAATCTAGACACTGCCAAGGAGACTGAAGTTTTAAACTCTTCTGGGTTCTTCTGTGCCAAAGTGGTGATCAGACTTGTAGCTGCAGTAACCACACCCTAGAAAAAAAACAAAGCAATACATTCAATTTTGTCACACTTTAAGGAGCTGCCCATTAACACCTTTCACTTCAAATACTTTTAATACGCAATAAAACTAAATTTATCCCCATGATAAAGCCCCACATTAAAAAGCCCTTCATTTGGCTGGCAGCTAGACTAATTATACTTCTTCAAAATCCAACAGGATTTTCACCAACATGATACTCTGCTTGGCCCTGGAGGGAAGAGGGGCCCAAGAAAGCTGGTTCATGTTCAAGAATCACCTCCTCCAAGCTCAGGAGCTATGCATCCCAGCAAAGAGGAAGCCAGGCAAAAACACCGGGAGGCTGCATGGATGGACAAGGAGCTCCTGGACAGGCTCAGACATAAAAAAGAAGCCTACAGAGGGTGGAAGCAAGGACAGGCAGCCTGAAGGGATACAGAGAAATTGTTGAGCAGCCAAAGATCAGGTTAGGAAAGCTAAAAGCTCTGAATTATCAGGCATCAAGGGCAACAAGAAAAACTTCTTGGTACACTGGTGATAACGGTAAGACTAGGGAAAATGTGGGCCCTTCTCCAGAAGGAAACGAGAGTCCTGGTTACATGTGATAAGAAGACTGAGGTAGTCAATGACTTTTTTGCCTCGATCTTTACTGGCAAGTGCTCCAGCCACACCACCCAAGATACAGAAGGCAAAGGCAGGGACTGGAAGAAGGGAAAACCACCCACTGCAGGAGCAGATCAGGTTCAAGACCATCTGAGGAACCTGAAGGTGCACAAGCCCATGGGACCTGATGAGATGCATCTGCTGGTTCTGAGGTAACTGGCAGGTGAAGTGGTCTAGCCACTGTCCATCATATTTGAGAAGAAATGGTAGTCCAATGAAGTTCCCCTGACTGAAAAAGGGGAAAGAAACATAATCCCCCTTTTTAAAAAAGTTTAAAAGATCCAGGGAACTACAGGCCAGTTTTACCTCCGTGCCCAGTAAGATCACAGAGTGGATCCTTCTGCCATGTTAAAGCACATGGAAAATAAGGAGGTAATTGGTGACAGCCAACATGTCTTCAATAAGGACAAATTATGCCTGACAGATCTGGTGGCCTTCTATGACAGGGTTACAGCATTGGTGGATAAGGGAAGGAGCAACAGATGCTGCCTACTTGGACTTTTGACACTGTCCCACATGACATCCTTGTGTCTAAATTGGAGAGACATGGATTTGATGGATGGACCACTCGGTGAATAAGGAATTGGCTGGATGGTCACACTCAGAGTTGTGGTCAATGACTCGATGTCCAAGTGCAGAGCAGTGACAAGTGCTGCTCCTCAGGGGTTGGGACCAGTGCTGTTTAACATGTTTGTCAGTGACATGGACAGTGGGATTGAGGCACCCTCAGCAAGTTCACTGACAACACCAAGTTGTGTGGCAAACATGCCAGAGGGAAGGGATCCATCTAGGGGTACCTGGACAGGCTGGAGAGGTGGGACTGTGCAAACCTCATGGAGTTCAACAAGACCAAGGGCAAGGTCCTGCACATGCATCATGGCAATCCCAAACACAAACACAAATACAGGCTGGGCAGAGAATGGATCAAGAGAAACCCTGTGAAGAAGGACTTGGGGATGTTGACAAGAAGCTCAGCATGACCTGGAAATAGGCACTTGCAGCCCAGAAAGCCATTTGGATCCTGGGCTGCATCAAGAGCAGTGTGGGCAGCAGGTCAAGGGAGGGGATTCTCCCCCTCTGCTCTCACCAGACCCCCCTGCAGTGCTGTGTCCAGCTCTGAGGGCACCAAATAAGGACACGGACCTGCTTGAGTGGGGCCAGAGGAGGCCACGATGATGATCAGGGGCTGGAGCACCCCCCTGTGAGGACAGGCTGAGAGAGTTGGGGGGTTCAGCTGGAGAAGAGAAGGCTCCAGGGAGACCTCAGAGCGGCCTCCCAGTACTTAAAGGGGCTACAGGAAAGAGGGGAGGGACTCTGGGGTCATAGAGTGTATCGGGGTGTAGAGATAGGATGAGGGGTAATGGTTTTAAACTGAGTTTTATTTATATTAGATATAAGGAGGAAATTCTTTACTGTGAGAGTGGTGAGGCCCTATCACAGGTTGCCCAGAGAAGCTGTGGCTGCCCCCTCCCTGGAAGGGTTCAAGGCCAGGTTGGACGGGGCTTTGGGCAACCTGGGCTGGTGGAAGGTGTCCCTGCCCATGGCAGGGGGGGTTGGACTAGATCTTTAAGGTCCCTTCCAAACCAAACCAGTCTAGGATTCTATAGTACTGTCATGCCTACAGAACATTTCATGCTATTTTTGTGTTAGCTCTGTCTCATGTTTGGATAGTACATCTAAAATGAGAGCTATATTAAAAAAAAGCCAGGATGAAAATTATGTTATTACACAAGAGAAGCACAAGTAGAGAAACAGGATGCAGTAGATTATCCAGGAAAGAATTCTGACAACCCAACATGAAGAAAAGGCTTTGCATAACACAAACATTTTATATTACTGCAGAATAAAGCACTCTTTTTACTGTTGAAGCACGGGTCTTAATAGCCTTACTTTCATAAAGGAACTAGACAGGAGGAAAAATAGAGTCTCTTATCTAAAACAATTGTGTTTTTTGAACCAGCAAAATAAGAATGACAACAATGACACCACAAGACAAGGAAGTCCAAGCACTGCGAAATCAGGCCTTGCATTTTTAGTGCACGTCTAATCTTAAGAGGCCTAGAAAATTTGTATCACAGCTATGCAATTATACTTAGGATCACAACACACAAGATTAATTTATTTACAGCCAGAGCAAAAGAACTTGTACATAGCATTTTTATATCTCCAAGAAAAAGGTAAACAAAGCTTTATTAAAAATACATACAGTAACTAAGAAAGGACAACTCATTCCATCTCATTCCCCAAGCCTGAAGAAAACATCAACTCACTTGTTTGAAAGACTCGAGAAGAAATAAATTAATCGTGTATTTAACTGCAGAAGAGACATCATTCTCTATACAGAGTAGGCCTGAGAAGCATAATGAAGCTGATTTACCAAGTGCTGGTCATTGAGGAGATGCACCACTCGAGAAGTCCAGTCTCCCATGGGGACAAGGTCAGGAGAAGTTCTATATAAACGCAGCAAGCAAAGGGCAGCGCTCTGCTTCACACTATCCATAGTATCTCTGCAAGACATAAATATGGATTTAAAATACAGCGGTTGAGTCACAGCAATACTTGCAGGCTGGCATTATGCTAGTCTTTGCACTGACTCAGCATCCCCAGCCAGGCAGCATCTTTTCAACAGAAGTTGAAAGAGAAGTTCACTAAATTAATCCTATGTTATAGTATTCGTTGTTCTTAATTTTGTCCAGCAAGTTTAACTAGTTTTCAACCATTACATGTGTCTAGTAGCCTCTATAATGATATTATATGATACTATAATGCAACTTAAAGTGACATTTCACATCTTTTTATTAGAATTAGTAAAAACTGGCTTCTTGATGAGTCAGTTTGGAAGAAGCTGATTCTTAAGTCAAACAGTTAAGGGACACTATTATGCATGTGACCAAAGCTGGATCTCCTGATATGCAGGACCTATCAGAAACAAATCACTAACTACTCAACAGTTTCAGTACCTACAGCTAGCATGTAAGTCAGCTAACTATCACCAAGCATGCAAACGACAAACCTATTCTCCTTGCCATCCATGCTGCTGGAATAGAAATGGAGTATTTTAAGAGCAGCATGCTACTATTCTAGTTCAGTGAACTCCCTTTCACAAAGTAGTCAATTAAACATTTTGTATGTTGTGCAAACAACAGCTAAAAAGTGTATAGAGCATTATCACTGGAAGTTTTAAGAGGTAGTTTATACTATGCAATCTTGGTTAAATGTTCAGAAACCTCCACATTCCCAATAGAATTTCAGTCCACCTGTTCTTTATGAATTTACCAATTTTCCATAAGATCAAACCATACCTCAGTTAAGAAAAAAATCCAACAAACCAACCTATTTCTCCCCTCCCTGTCCTCTCTCTCCCTCCAATTTACATTCAAGCTAAGGGAGCTCCACTAAAGTTGCAAATGTATCGAAAGTGCTCATACTGCACAGGTCACTTAGACATAACATGTACATATACACATTTTATATACATATTCTCTTAGAAATGCAGAAGGAATGAGGCCCTGAAGACTGATCTCAGAATAGAAACACACCTCAAAGTTCAAACAAGTCTGAACTGAAGATGCTGTGGTCTGTCAGCAATTGATGACCCTAAGTAAAATTTGTGGAACTTTTAAAGGTTATCTTATTAAAACCCATGCCTCAGCATTGCAGTGTTGTCTCCATTATGCTACATGGAGAATGCAGGACAGGACAACAACAAACCACACAGGAGCCCAGAACGTTCCATCTCTAAGCATGTGCCCTTACATGGGGAATTCCATGTCTGAGAAGGGTGGAATTACAGGATAGATTCTCCACCATTTCCTCCACCAGATCAGACCAGACCCATACTGAGCATCAGGTGCCAGCTGCTCATTCTGCTTTCTGGCCCATACTACATTTCAGTTCTGCTAAACAGTAACAGTGTTCAAGTGTGGCATTATAGAGACACTATTTCAAGAGTTCAGAAGTATTTCCTAAGACTTTTGCCACAACTAATCATCACGTGATATCCTTCCTCTTGTCACTAACTCAGACAGTATGCACAATAGACATAGTCAGAATTAGTGTTGCATAAGCACATCTCCAACATTTGCAAGCTCTAGTGCTTGACATTTAGAGTATTACTGCTGTTCTTGTGCAACATGTCACTTTTTTATATTAATGTAAGACATTAGTTTGTTATAAAACAAGATTCATGCATATTCCAAAATATTTCATGTTCATAAGAGTTTACAAGCAGTTTGCAACTTGGACATTTTAAGTTTCAATATAAATTAGCCCTGTAATCACAAGTTTTATTTTAGATTTACTTAACTACAGTTCCAGAAATTTGCCAGGTCTGCTTAGAGACATCCAGTTATACAACAGAAAAGTTAGAAAGTTGGCGGTGACTATTTGTCATTTACAGGAATTGCTGTTTACATGGCTAGTAGAGGAAGGAAGAAAGTTCACACAGCAGAATATTCTCACATTCCTTATTAAGTCAGAAACGTTTAAATAAGGGCTTCGGTTTATAACAAATTTTGTACTGTACACATCTATTTAGGTTCATTTATTTCTTCTTTTCATCAGGAGGGACAAGGGAAGTAAAACATACGCAGTTCAGGGGTATTCACTGCCACACATTTATACAGAACTGGATCACAACAAAGCTGTAAAAGCCTATGCAAGATACTGCCATAGTCTTAACTTCCATGTTGTATTTGTACACTTACACAAACAACTTCATGCTCAGGTATATCAAAGTATCTGCAGTTACTGGAAATTGTCACTATTTGTACTGCAAGCCAAGGGCTGTACAGCTCTGAGCATGGATCAAGCTGCTGCAATCGAAGTCAGTTGCTGAGAAGGTTTATTGATGTGTATTTGAAGGAGGCATGTCATACCTACCCAGCTACAAGTATTTTGGGGATTTCTCCAGCAAATGCTTCTGCCATCTCCCGGCTACCCACGTTAGCAATACAATGCAGAGCAAGCCCCATGAAGGTGGGGTTGCGGCTGGCCAGATCATTCTTGATCGCATTGTTTATTAAGCGAATCAGCTCACTGTTAGAGTTCACTAGTACGGAGATGAAGAGATATCCCTGTGATTCAGAAATAGGAAAATGAAAATGGATTTTAGCTGACTTAAATTATGTTTTCTGTTAATGCCACAAGTAATTCTTTGAAACATACAGTTCTCCTCCAATACCAAACATATGGGCAGAAATAGATATTTAGATAGCAGAGCAAAGTCTAGACAGATTAAGTGAACAAAAATAAGTTTAGCATTATCCTAATCTATCAGTTTTTAAGCATTTCAATCTATTTCAGCATTTTAGATGAAGGGAGTAAATAAAAAATTTGACTTACTATTCAGACACTAGTAAATCACATGTACCTGAAAAACACAACCTTATCTAAGAAGATTTAAAGAGATATTCTGCAAATTAAAAGGTGACTTACCTTTTAATGCAAGACTCAAGGCAGTTTCTTAACAAGAGTAATAATTTTACCCAAAGTCCACATTTTAGCTTTTAAAATTAATATAAGATTCCCTGTGCACAAAGGTGTTTAAATTTCAGAACCACTGCTAGATCCAAAATAAGGCTTTAAGATGGGGGCAGAAGGGTGGGAACAAAGCAAAGTGCTTTACAGCTGAGGTAGGATATTAGACAGAACAGCTTATCTTCTACAGAGACAGAGTTACTCACAATTTGTTTCTCTGTATATCTGTTGGAACTGAGCAGGTTTACAGCCTCCATGTGACCAAAGTCAATGTCATGCCCCAGGAGAAAGATGAAAAGCAGTTTGCAGACATATTTTTTCTTACTGTAACCATCCAGAGCCTTGTCACCTGTAAAGTAAGGAAACAAAGAACAATTAAGCCTATACTGTTCCTGTATCTGGTTCCCCTGGCTCCTCAGTTCCACTGAGGTATCTCATCATATCTTACAATGAGACAACTTACAGTTGTACTTAACAATTAAGACTGACATTTGATTCACTACGTATCACCCTACAGAAGAGGGATAGAGGGTTCAGCTATTGCGGTACTTGAACTTCACAAATTTTAAATGTATTATTTCAGCTTTTATTCACTCTACAGTGAGCAAAATACTAAATATATCCACTTATCTCTGACTTAAAGGACCATTAAGTCTTTACAATATTTTGTGCTAAACACATAAAAGTTATCACAAACCATCATCATCAGATGTCAGGCAATCAAATGACTCCTGGGTTTAAAAAAAAATAAATAATTATTCCCAGTCACAGAACACAGGTAGCTTCCTAATGGTTCAAGACAGAAAAAGGCATAACTGAAAAAGCTCTGCTTCAGCTGTCACTGTATCAACAAGACAATCACATGGTACTCATTTATAAGGAAAAACCCCACCAAAAACTGAAGATTTTAGCATTAATTCCATTTACCATTATCTATATCCTAATGGACAGACATGAAATAATCATCTAGTCCCTGAATTATCCTATGTCCTTAAAAGTATTTTCTTGTTAAGAGGCAAGTACATTATGTGTTTACTCAATTTTGATTTTCCTATTTAAGAGAAGCTATGTCTTCCATACACATGTTAAATCAATTATCAAACCTTTATCACAGTGAAATGTCTTAAGGAAGAAGAGAAGAAGATATAGAGAAGAAGGTCTTAAGAAAGAAGAAAAGGGAAAACTCAGTCATAGCAAAATAAAAACAGCAAGTCTTTTATATAGATGGAATGATAGAGGTATATCCCAAAGCCTTGAAAAAACACATGAGATTACGAGGAAAGCTTTAAAGTGTCTGTAAAATGACAGCATTCCCAAGTATTTCAGTTTTAGAAGAAAAACGTGCCCTAAATAGCTTTGGCCTTATGTTGCAGTATTGTATTTTAGAAGCTTGTAAAAGCTACATGGAACAGTATGGCAGCTTACAGCTCATCAGGCAGACTGTTTCTCCTGAAGAAAAAGGGTACATAAGAACATACACTTTTTGCAGAACATTCTCTCCCTACCCCAAATCAGGATATAAAGGAGTATCCACTAAATCAAGCAAGCCTGAATGCTAGGGAGTTCAGTCAGGGTAGCAGAATTTTGATAGGTGCTGCTGCGTAAAAGGCTGCATAAGCTCCTCAGCCTCTGCATTCTGGGCCCAAAGTAACTAGTCTGATCAGTGTGTACTCCTTAGTGATGGGCTGGTTCAGCCAGAACAGCATGGCATAAAGTAAAGTTTAAGTAAGATATCCCTAACTCATTGCCTTTACCAAAAAAGCTTCAAGCTGCATCTTTTTAAAACTTCAGATCTGTGTAACAGGCAGATAAATATATAATAAAGAACCTTAATATTATAGAAGTTTCTCCTTCCTTCTCATCCACTGGTGCAGAAGCAGGTTAGATTTCCCATGCCACATGCATCCAGAGTTCCCATAGATTTCACACTACATTCACTGACAGTATAAAAACAATGGAAACCTTACCACTACAAACTTATAGTTTGTGAAAGAAAACTACCATCAGTGTGTGAAGCTGTGTCATGTTAGTGAACCAAGAGAAAGCATACTGGCACACTGAAGTAGACGATGATAAAAGGTTACACCTACAGGCTGCAATCATGCATTTTCAAAGGTTGCTTTCTATTTTGACTCTGAAAACTTACTTTATTGAGTTTTATTTCAACTGAGAAAAAAAATTTGAGCACGTGACTGCCATTTTAATATGAACAACAACAGCCTTCAAGTCTGAGTCTTTAGACACCTGTTGATTTGTTTTGTTTTTTGTTTTGTTTTTTTTTAAACTGGCACAGACAGCATATCAGCTGCCAAGAAGCATTACGTTAAAGCTACTTTTATGTCACACAAAGAAAAGTTGCCTTCAGGTCCATACCACAGAAGCCGATACATGTCACATTTTACTTAGATACATGAAGCAGCATTACTAAAGATACTTATGGCAGTGAAATCCTGCTATACTGGATCCTGACAAGATCCTCTGTCAACAGCCAGCTCGGCAGAAAGTTGCCCAAAGACATGTTTTCTTCAAGTCACATTTACATTTTGCTGCCATAAGGCTATTTAACTGTTGAGTCAGCCAACGAATCCAGGGCAGTGCAAAACATTCAGACTGGAGCAGGAGAAAGTTGCATTTGGGGTTTTTCTCCCTTCTTTAGAAGCAATATGGCCAGAAGGAAAAGAAGATATTCAGCCATGTCTGTCTGCAGTGGCCTTCAAACTATGGCTTGAGCAGCAAAGGAATAAAGTCTTCTGTATTTATAACAGGGGAAATAAATACCTCCTGTTATGCTATTTCCCCAATAAAATGGTACTCGAGAGCGGAAGCTTCTTCCCATATCATCATGGTGGGAAGATGCTGATCAAAGATACCTTCCTTAGGAAAGGCAAGAAAAAAAACCCAAACCAACACACAAAAAAAACAAAACAGGAAAAGGCAGTGACATCTTTAGTTTTTAAACATTTTTCAGCTGCTGAAAAAAAGTTTCTACAAACTCTTAGGATTTTATTTTCAATTGATCTCCTCCATGAGATCTGCAAGGAAAAGAAATAATTAGTGAATAAACCAGGGTGGCTTTATATTGCTTAACAATAAAATATGCCAACTCATAACAAGACAGCTGTTTCCAGGTGACTGAATAAAGGAACCGGTGATGCTGGATACTATTATGATTCACAGAAGGGGACACTAAACAAGCTGAATCTATTTTGGTCAGTGTTCCTCTGCTGGATGAGATCTACACAATTGAGGACTTGCTATGGTATTTAATAGCATTAATAGTTGCCTCTCTCAGAGATACAGACACACCAAAAAGGCATCAGAAAGTAGCTTTCACATGAACTTTACCATAAGTGAGAAAAATCCAATCAGTCTCCAAGACTGAAGCTCCCAAGGAATCCAAGAGATTGAACTGCAGTGGCGTGTTACTGTACAATCCATCAGCAATACACAAAAGTCACAAGTATAAAACCTGTTCTCTCATGTTCTCAAATGACTCTGAATGTTGACTTTGTGAGATCAGAAGAGAAGAGGGAGTATTGAACACTACAACCCAATTTCTTAATGAAGAAAAATGCAGATGAAAGTATACATACTCTGAACCACATCAACTTTCACAGCAAAGTACTTGTCATGGTTTGGCAATTCCTTTTTTCAGGTTTAGGACCCAGGTATTTAAAGCATTATATCCTTCCAAGATACCAGTATTTTAAGAGCTCAGATTAGCAAGGTCCTTGGATCTTGGGGTATTTGAAGCATTTTTGATGGAAGCTATGCCATGCAATCAAGCTCAAAACATAGCACCATCCTACTGACAAGGAAAAAACACCCTTCTCCATCATGTGCTATTGAAGGAGAATATTGTAAAAATCAGTACCTGAAACTTTTTCTTAAGACAGAAAAAATAGTTCACTCCTTTCAAAAGCTTCCATCCTTTGTATGCAGAACTGAAGACAATGTGAAGGTTCTCAACAACAGGCAAGCTTATGAACTAAGCCAAGTAACAGTTACTAGAACTCTTCTTTACAGCCTTATTAGTTCCCAGCAATAAGAGAACATCATTGTCTTTTTAAAAAAAATTGTTTAATTAGCTGAGCAATTTGAAAAAAAGAGCATTGCAGTCAAAGGTCTCACTGTAGTTGCCTAACTCTAGCTATGTTTGGAAGTAGTCTTTGATTCAGATTCTTAGTGAAATTTCAAGTTTAACTATCCAATTCCTCTCTCTCTCATGTAGCATTTACCAAGAGATAAAGATTCTATTTTAAACATTACTAACAAGTTTCATTGCTTAAGTATGTGCTAAAATAGTACAGCTTTCCCCAGCCTCAAGCAAACATCCGAACAGAGCAGAAGGAAATTTCACATGTTCTGTTATCTTTATTGCAATACACAATCATTTCTTTTAACTCAGCTCATTTTTAAATGCTTTTGGGAACATTTGCAAGTACTGCAAATCAAGTCAGCAGAAACAGGAAGGATTCGAAACATGTCAGCATGTTTTGAGCACAGTGGGCATTTCAAAGGCTACTTGCTTTCCCTGGAAAGTTTATTAGTCATTCTGCTAAGAAAAGAATTATTAACAACTGATCAGCAAATAGTATTATTATTAAGAAGGAATTACTACCTTCACATTTCTATGCATCACCTTTCTACCATATCAATGGCTAAGTTTGAGTTTTCATTGCTCATACATCTCTTTCACACAGCCTTCCAAAAACAAAGAAATTAGGCATTATGAGACCCTTTGGTTCCCATGCACAACCTTCTCTAAGTTGGACCATGAGTTAAAAAACAGCACCTGCTTTTGAATCTAATTCAGTATGCTTAACAATCAGCCTGCTGCAGTTACAGAGCCTGCCGCCAGCCAGAGGGGGCACGAAGGCAGTTTAGACCCGTGGGATGCTCACTGGGGCATAGAGGGTGAGGAAGCCTGACACATCTAGTCTCACTAGCATCCAAATGGTTGATTGCTATCTCAAATCAAGACAATCTTTGATTTTAAAACTGCAGTGATGACATGTAAAACAGGATGGACAACACCCTTAGCTGTTTCTTTGCATTCAGTGGATCTCCTTCTTAGATTGACACTGACCTACATTCATGCAACTGACAGCAATCCAGTGCTATACAGTATCACAAGGCCTACTACTAGCTTAGATGTTGAGACAAGATTTGGCTTTCTATAAGAGTGACAGTCCAAGCCCTCTAAATGAAAGGCTGAAAAATTGTGGCAGAGAACCCATACAAAACCATAAGCTAGTATTTAGTTACCTGACTACTACCACCAGAGTATTACTAGAACAGCCCTACAATTCAGGTGATACTTGAAGCCTCATTTTGCTTCCAATAATTCACTCCGTCAGTGAAGACACTTCATTATTTTACTGCCCAGTTGCCTTCATACAGCTCTTTGATGATCAGAAAACAACTTTCATAGCCTGACAGGAAAGCAATTTACTGGTATGCAGCTCTGTTTAAAACAAGTATTTAGAGGCTTATCTTGAACTTGCTGCAAAGGGTGTAGTTTGGGGCAACAGAGAAGTCTTGCTTGAATTTGGGAAAAACAAGTGAGCTGAAGTAAAAAAAAAAAAGAGGAAAAAAGCAGAGATTATCAACTGACATTGGGGCACCTCTGCACAATCCAAAACTAATATACACTAGTACGTCTGAAATCTAGCAACTGCTCCTGTAACACAAACCCTATTAAGCAGTTGGAACAAAACTAAAATCTAATGCCAGATCTGGAAAAAAGAACAAGCCTGAATCAAGCAGAGAACAAAGTTCCTTTGACTGCAGAAACAATTTATAGATTTGTGGGCAGTTTCATTAGTATACAAATTCTGCTATGAGAGATCAAAACAACACCACAAATTAATAAACCAGATATTTTTTTCACTTATTTACAAAGCAATTACTACTCTGACAGCCAGACTTCTAATTCGGCTCAAGCATGCAAGCAAAATCAGTTTACAGTATGAACATTTAAAAGGAATAGTATTCTCCACACTTAATTCCTACAACTTCTGCTTTATTACACTAGTGTAGCTTCTCTCTACTACACACATCTTATCTTAGTTAATGCAGAAGCATTTAAAGCAACTGTCAAGGACACACTGACCTCAGCAATGGAACTTCCTCACGCTGAAACAAGAGACAAAGTAGCCTTAGTCCAGAGATCCTAGATTACTTCTGAGCTTGCAGCACAGAAGCCAGAACAGAACACAAAGCCATGGCATACGTTCCATCAGTTCAAGAAAAGTATGGCTTTACTAGAGAGTGTAGCCTCATCTCAGCCTATTAAGTACAAGCGTATTTTAAATAGCAATTACTGAAACATAGGCAGGTAACAGGCTTGCCAGCTCTCGCATGACAGAAGTAGAAATACTCTGTAAAAGAATGCATCTTGCAAATTATATTGGGGGGGGGGGGGTGGGGTGTCTAGATAATAAGAGTATGCTGAAGGGTCTAAAGGTTCAGAGGAAGGAAAGGGTACTCATGGTATACCAGTCTCTCATGCCAAGAGGCACTACTACTGGCCTTCCTTCTCACAGACAGCAACGCAGCCAGTCCAATGGGGGCATCTTCAGCCAAGTGATTAACCCAGGGCACCATTACTCCCCATAGTTACCTAGCAAGGGACTCCATCTTAAATTCACAGTCACACATTTGTCTCAATCCAAACTATTTAACAACATTTTAAAAAGTCAGAGCTAAGTAAAAAGAAACTGGGTTAAGCTGATCTCCACTTAAACCAAGAATAAAATGCATTATGAAGGTCTGTTTATTTTTAAACAGCCCTTCTGCAAGAAAAAGCCATGCAGCACAAAGCTGATGTAGAACTCCTGCAGCAGAAAGATACACAGCTATCACCTCCTCACACTCTCAAGGCCTTAAGCAGTTACACAAGTTGTCCAAATTCAGCTGCTTCCAAATTGTGACATTTATGTCTAGTTTTTGTTTAGTCTACATCAAGTTACTGTCTTCAGTTAAGTTTTTTTCACCTAAAATCCATACAAATAAAGTAGCCATAATGAAGATCAGCTTATGGGAATGTTCAGCCATCTTTCATTCAAGCTACTGAATAAAAACACACTAATATTTATTCAAAACTATTTAAACTGTGCTTAAAGGATGCTACTTTAAGTAGGCTAAAGTTATTGCAGGCTAAAATTATTGCACAACTCTGCTGAAAGCACTTCTGTTCTCTGATCATTGCCGACTCATGGTTCCACACAGCCCAAGCTTCCTAAGGTCATAAGGAGCTGGGCTAGTAAGCAGCAAGTGAGATACTAACTCCTACCTAAAAAGGATTACTTAGTAGGGTTTGATTCCAGCCAAACAGCAAGAACTGGACTATACCCCTGTAAGTCAGTACTGCAACAGCTGTAACCATTATGAACTTTCCTGCAATCCCCTATTGCATTCCTTTACAACAGCATGCTTAACTCTAGCAGTGAAGTGAGCAGGTCTGACAGAACCTTCTTCATGCTTCAAGCATGCTGGAACACACAGTAGGCACTGAGGTTCTTCAGCAGCTTCAATAACTTTTTTTTTTTTCCCCCCACCTTTTCAAGTTTGCAGAACTTCACTGCAGACTGAAGACTTAGTCTGATGAAAGCTTCTGGTTTCATTAGTGAAAAATTGATTAGGTTTTGCAAACAAACTAAAGCTTGCCCATCAAATCAAGATTAAAAAAGTGGTGTAGCCTGAAGTTAAATTGCTGAAAGAACTAGATTTCTGTGTTAGTGTGACTGCAGCAAGCTTTCCAGCTAGGCATTAACTGCTAGTTGTTCTTGATGACAGAAGGGCATAGGCGGAGTAACTTAACATATTTACAGGGAAAGTGACTGCTGCTTTCTAGAAAAACCTGTCCTGTCTAAACAATTAAGTAACGAATTTAGATGCTGACATGAATTTTGGCAATAGCTGATAACCAATAATGCCGCTGTCTGACAGCACGTAGTTTTACAAACACAGACTAAGGGAAAACAAGCAGTCTTTTTGCCTGTGTCTTCCATATTAATCAACTTAAGATTAGTTGAAAGATGAAGTAACAGAAAACTTTGATTAAGTGTGCAGAAATTTCTTAAACAGATTTTAATTAAACTCAGTCTCTATCTGAAAAATAATAAAAGATAATTAATTTGTCTAGTACAGATCTTGCTTGGAGATTAAACTGCTTTATTTAAGAGTTAAAATTTTATGCTTAAACTGACTAGGCAACAAGATGATCCACTTTGATCACACAGCTGGAACTAAGAAAATGGCTGTTACTCTTGTATGCAGGTTTCTATCAGACCTTGAGCAATGAGCTAGTGGCTCAGGGTGCGCCCATACTCAGTACAAGATGGCAGGATCTGCTGGTCACTGACTGGAAAATGGATACAAGTGGTCACTGTAACTGGAAAATGGACACAAACAAGTTTTAGATTTGGATCGGGTGACAGAGAACAGCCTGTAGCACAGACTGTACAAAGCCTGCTACTTCTAGCAAAAATCAGACCAATGTCAGTGTCAGATGGAAGCTTTGCCATGAAAAGGAACTGAAAAACAACATGACAGCATAGGGACGTGACTAAATTAAAGTTCCTTTTTATTTACCATAGAAAAATAGTCATTAAAATTTCCTCGGTTACCCTATGACTGATGTTAACAATCTGGATAAAATATGCTGAAATTTCTAAGGGAAAAATGTTAGCAGACACATATCATGGCATCTAACTTAGAAGAATTTCCTAACTTTGAGTGTCTTTCACTGTGGACAACTTTTCCCTTCCAAACTGTTGTTGACACTCAAGTTTTTGCAGGTGTTCATATGCCTTTAAGAGACATACCACTTAAAAAGTAGCAACAGATCCCTGAAGTTCAAAAAAGTTATTTCAGGCTTTGTTAACACATTGAGTATTCCAAATAGGCACATTAAGTCATGACAGATGACTTAAACAGGTTTAATCCAAATACAAATACAGCAAATTCTGAAGCCACACCCCACACTGCAGTGCCTTATCTAGCTACACACACAGCCCTGTGTATCTATTTAAACAGAATGTTTGCCACGGCCACTACTGCTAGAGCTCCATTCAAAAGCATCTAAACTACCCTTCCGAATCTTTAAAATCTGAAGCCACACACACAACTTGAATACAGTTACAGCATGAGTTTTACCTCACGTTGTTTAAAAGTGAATTGCTGCCTCTTGGAACACACAAGGATGGAATTGGTCACCGCATATTCTTTGTTTCATATGAATGGTTTGTATTGCTGTTGCTTATGAGAGCGGTTAAGATGTACGGATTTATCAACTACACATTTTTATCTTAATTTTGCCAGAAGACAGCCTAACCCATCATTTTGCTAAAGAGGGCGGAGGGGAGGGGGAGAGGGGGGAATGAGGATAAATTTAAACAGATTCCGGTTTACTGGAAATAATTACCTCCACTCATGTTTCTTCAAACTAGTTCATGACCTTCTGGAAGAAAACAGACTGGGTAGTCACACGGTTAGGAGGCAAAGTATTAGAAAAAGTTTGTGAACAGTAGCTCAATTCTTGGATATAGGAGGGAGTTTTCTTCTGTTACAGCCAAGAATCACAGGACTGTCAGGAAGTTCTGTAGTTAAGAGAACACTTTGAATAGTTATCCTAATTGCCTGCTCTAGTATTTTGTTTGTATCAAGAGTTAACAGAAAAGTCTTAATGTATAAAACCAAAACAAAAAACTATAGAAGAATGTCATATGAGGAAGTATGTATAGTTTAATATGAACAAGTCACTTACCTTTAAATTTTGAACGAATGTTTGCTAGTTCTTTATTTATCCTCTTTATCTCCGCTTCTTTACTTTTGCCTGAAATCAAAAGAACACACATCAGGATACAGTGCTTTGGACAGCCCTCTGCCACACTATGCTTCTTTCCACCCAACCATGCTGTGTGAACATACAAACGTTAGGAGGAATTACTATTCTCCCTTTCCAGTATTAGGACTAGATGAAAGCAAACATCACAGAAGTAACTTAACTGCTTTACAGAGGAATTTGAGAAGCTAAAAGGACCTCCCAGTTGCAAGAAGCTTTGCAGATTTAAGACAGTATCAGTCACATACAATTAATCTGAAATGCCTTTATTACTGACTTTCACAAATCCTTCAGTTTTTATATTCCTTAAACTGGCAAAAGAAAACTGAATTTTACTTCCAATTTGAGTACTAGGTTGACAGTGCTCTTAAGGAAAGAGTCTTCTAAACACAATCTTGTAAACAAACATCTTGTGTTATCCCTCACCTTAAGGACAAGCCAATTTACTGTTTCTCAATTGAATGGCCATTCAACAGCTTTAAAAACATTCTTAACAGACACTGCAGAGGAAAAGCAGTAAATTCAAAAGTAGCCCCAAGACTCACTCGAAAAAAAAGAAATATTTAAAATTCACATTTTATTAGGTAACTTTGCCACCTTAGGCTTCTCAGCATAGTCTATATAAAATCAACTTTTGATTCCAAGAATAGGTATTAGGATTTCTAGTGCCAATTCAAGTTAGATATTCAGAGAAATAAGCTGCAAGCTTATTCAAGTAATACTTGCATTGTCCAAACCAAAGCAGCTTATTGCTCTTCACCATTTTAGTTTTTGGGGATTGAGATTTGACAGATGTCTCGGTCCATTATCTCCTGCATCAGTGAGCATGGTAGGGTAATGTATCCAACTCCAGGCACTATATTCAGTTGCTTGAAGTTTGAGGAAAGCAAATTAAGTTCACTTCAGTAATGAATAACCAGCCATTTAGTTGTGTTGGAAATTCAGACCTGTACCTACTCAAACTTTCAAGCAGTTTCCAAAACATCAACAAGCAGCATGAAAAAAGACAGCTTCCTTTACTCTTCATCATATATCTTTGGCTACAAGGTTATGAATAAAACATTCCTGGCCCTGCTTGAAAATGGCCCAACCTTATTAGTAGTGAGGATCAGATGCTCTGCTTTCACACCCCACTTTCCCCCACACCACTCCAATCATGACTACAGCCATGTCACTGCAAGGAGGGCATGTGACAAGACTTGAAGAACAGATCAGAACCAGCAGATCTGATGCACCTCCAATCTCACCCCTTTCTTCCATACAAACACAGCAACAATTCAGAGCATTTAAACATCCTGCTACCTTTGTATGTCTGAACCCAAGCCTCCTGTGTCACCCAATTACCGTTAATCATGCCTTTACCATTCCAAAAATGACCTGACAGCAGGCCAGATGAAAGGTGATTAAGTAACTCACGGAAACAAGTACCTTGGGATAGGTTAAAAGCAAAGTATTTAAAGTATAAGGGAACCCCATGATGAATAAATTAATCCAGATTTTTTAATTTCTCTTTTTTTGAGTCTAAATCAAGAAACTGAAATTATGCACTTCCAAAACCAACTCTTCCATAAGATGCAGAAAACCACTTTATAATAATATGCCCATAATGGCCACAAGAGTACAGACATGTAGCAAGACTAGCACACTGTACAAACAGAAACAAGTTAGGCCAAAATCAGAAGCAACTACTTTGGTTTGCCTTGCCATTTTAACAAAATGCCTACAAATTTGCTTAAAATTGATTTTTTTTTTCCATTCTACAACCTTGTTTTGTAAGGGACACTGCTCAAAACATTGAAATGCAGGGTGCCTTGGCAGGCACTCCACACGACAAAAACACCCCTCAGCTTCCCCTACACCCAACCCTGAAAAACTACTTCCTTGTACCTACTCATCTGCTTACTGCTTTTAAATTAAGCATTTTCAGAGCTCAAGAATTCATGGTACCTGTTTTAAACATAAATTGTAGTTGCTATCTGTAGGCATCTTGGTTTTCAGATAAAGCAGGAGATATGTCCACAGTTTTACTTTGACCTAGAAACTCCGATTAACTTCTAGAATGACAAGAGATCACAGTTTACTTCCCGCAGTTTGAGAGATGCATCTGCTGGGATCACAAAGCTTACCCCGTTTTCACTAATGTATCAAGCAACACATTATAAGTTTTCTTCTAATTTAACTTGTCAACTTAAAGTAAACTGGCTTTGAAGCAGTAACACTATTTACTGTATAAATAAGCAGCAGCTTGTACAGTCTAAGGCTTGAACTGTCTTCTACCATAGATCTTAGATTTGTCATAATTGGATTAGATTCTTTGTCTGGTGCACATGGCAGACACAGTCAAGGGTTCATGTCTAAGATACTTACAGCACTCGGAATTCACTACTAGACTGAAGCAAGCCTTTACGCTCCTGGGTCCATACTCGAACAGAGGGCCACAGTAACATATGCCAAAAGGGTGCAAGTGTTTATGGAGAGAGACAACACTCCCATTTTCTAAGATATCACATTAGCACCCTTTTTTAAAAGACTTGAAAAACACTTCTCTTATTTTCAGCAATTCATCTGCTCCAGTTGAAAATATTAATTTCTAAAACTATTAATTTCATTTCCCTTTTACCAAGCAAAGACCACATCTCATTCAAACGTTACTACCAAGTCTGGAGATTTTGCACTTCGTTTAAATTAACAGGGCAGAGAACACTGACCTCAGTCTGGGATACTGCTAACCTGAGTAGGATATTTAGTTACCTAAGTTTGGAAGCTAAGTCCTTGCTCTGTATCTTTAGGTTCTGTTTATAAGGAAAGCACATTGCAGCATTTACCTTGAATTATTAGCAATTGTCTCTCTAACCTTAACAAGCATGGCAATAATCACCAATGTTAAAAATGGGGGGAGGAAGGTGGAACAAGAGTAAGTCAGCCACTTTTTCTTAACCCAAGATGAAATCAAGGCCATCTTTTTAAAAAAAAAAAAAAAAAAAAAAAAAAAAATCACCAAAACCTCTCAGCAAACTTCAAGCAGCATTATCTACTCATTACACTCACAGGTTATCAGTTACTGCTAGAAACTGGGTTCTTTGTGTCCTCAGCAAGCAACAGAGCATTAAGGGAAGCCTGACTAAAATACTTCAGGAATCTGTGAAGTCAGCACCTTTGGTGGAAATGGACTGCAGCCTCAGCAACACAAAAATCAAAATCCCACCCCCTGTGCACACAGCTGTAGCAGTGAGTTGACAGGAACGCCCATATTAAACAGCACATTCACATCTGAAGGTTCATGCTCTCAAAGTTAAAAAATTTCATAGCATATGAATAAAAGCCTGTTCTGAATAATTCCTTCAGGCTGTTCTATTTTTGAATGCAGTATATAATCTCATCTAGACCTCTACCAAACAAATAGCATAGCAACTAGCTGGTGATAAACGTTTAACTCCATACACTGGAGCTGAATCAAGTTGAATGATTGAGTCTTAAGTTGTCTCCTTATTACTGATTACAGTCTATATGTGCCTGAAATTGCAGTTTTAGAAAGCAACACCAGCACATCGAATGTTAAAAGTCACTGAGGACAGTCACATAACAATGCTTAGGATAACACATGAGAGTTAAAACCAGGCTGAAGTATCTAAAAACAAATTTCCTGAAAACCAGCAGCTATACTGCATGTAACTTGTTTACATTAGAGGATGACAAAGCAAAATAAAATCTCACAGTGGTAGGTAGCTTCAGTTTATTCCATGTACTAGGAAAAAGAAAACAGAGGTATCAAAAACTAAGGACCAATTTATGTGGAGCTGGAGGGCGTGGGCAGGGTCTGTTAAAGAACATGTGTATGATTAACTGAGTTCTCATCACATTATTCAGCCCTGGTGACACTCACTGAAGAATTTCTACGTGCTTATTTGATTTTTACCATCACTAGAAACACTTAAAAAGGAAGGCAAGACTGCTGCTGCTGATAGTTAACAGATTGCTGTGCTGCAGAACCAGAGACTTACATTTCAAAGCTTGCAAAGGCAATTGTTTCACCTCATTTCCAGGCTGTTACACAGTTCCCAATTTCAAGAAATTACCGGAGCTGTATTCCAACAAAACATGCTGTAGCCAAGCTAGTCAACTTGGAGAGGCTTAATAAAGGTCACGTCGTGTACACAAACTGATGGGTAGGATAGTATTTAAGCCCGAGCACAACAAGATTATGTTCCACATCAGTTCAGGCCACATCCTTCTCACTTTCACTTATTCAGGCTTTTTGCACTTCAGCAAGACAATGATTAAATGTCCATAACAAGTTATTAAAAGAGGTGATTGCAAGCCAGTAAGTTCTGGTTGGCTTTTTGCAGAAAAGACACAAACTGTTAACAGCCTTACAGCCCTAGTATGACTGCTGTTGGCCTTCTCCAAGATGAGCACCTGAGCAAACAGATACCCAGCCACAACACCGACCAAGGCGCTTGTGAGTGATTGCTTCACACTTGTCAGTTTGCAAGGCTTCAGACTCCACTGTGCTGCCTGCTGCCTTCATTAGGCAAGGTAAATCTAGTCTGCAGTACACCATTATCTTTAATTATCATCTTGTTTAACAAAGATAGACTAGGGAACATCAAAAGTCATCCAGCTCTTGAGAGAACCAATTACTATTCTTAAATCTGGTAATCCAGGCTAGAGCCAGAGCTTCAGTACTGCAGGAATAACACCTCCATATCTCAGTTTGGAGTTTTGCATTACAACCTACAGAAGAACAAGAAAACAGATGTTACAAAAAAGGGATTCGTTGAGCCGTTCATTTGAAGAGAACATTTAACATACCTTAATAGGAACTTGGCAGCAGGGTTGCAAGACTATGCGAGTGCTTCCAGGCTGGAATTAGTGGGCTGCTTGTGGCAGTGACCTGCTCCATCAGGATTAACTTGTTACTACGCTAACCGTAGACTGCCTAAGCCAAGTTTGAGGCATGAAGTGCATCTGTGCTGATTAACTAGAACTGCTACAAGTTCTTAGCTTTCACACAAACTATTTAGAGGCAGGTGTGTTTCTGAACCAGTCTACACATTTATTTCCCAAAGGAACAGAGAAGCACTTTTCTGTACAAGTGTCTACACAAATACTGAGCAGAGTAGATTTCTGCAGGCAAGTTCCTGAGACAGGGTACTAACAACCGTTAAAGCAAAAAAAAAAAAAATTGCTTCATAAAAGTTTAGATGTTCCCAGTACCCATCTGACTCCACTCTGCCTATGGCCAGCAGCCAGCAGAATTAAGCCCACCCAACAATTCATTTATTTTGAATTTATGCACAGGTCAGAACGGTTACATTGTATTAGCTCATAGCCTTCCTTGCCCTGTGGCCATCTGACAATCCAATGATTATAGATGTGCCATTATTAGTGTGAAGAACTATAAAGCATGTTGGGTAGAAGGTTCTATTAGCATAAGA
The DNA here is from genome assembly GCF_965140245.1 of Athene noctua. Lineage (NCBI taxonomy): Eukaryota > Metazoa > Chordata > Aves > Strigiformes > Strigidae > Athene > Athene noctua. Next base: position 19,075,533 of record NC_134050.1, read on the forward strand.
AAAAGCTTGCCAGCATTTTGTCATGCTTCTTGAAGGCAAGCAGTGGTGTTGGCTACTATTTGTGGCACTACCATTTGTCTAACAGAACATGCCTCTCTGTTCACATTCAATTATTGAACAGGCCTTGAAGACAGGACAACTCTAGTTTTCTGTTTAGGAGAGCAGTAATACAAATGCTGCCAAGGTTAAGAGCAGTAGCTTCTCCTCTTAACTCTGTAGTGGCTAGGAACATCTATTTGGGAAGAATATAGTTCTTGCACAAAAGATAAATTCTCAATTTTAAAGATGTTATTAGATGTTTTCCTTGAGAGCTGTGAGTCATTGTTTTCCAAACATAAGAAATTTTCTGTTTTGTTATGTTTTCATTAGCCTCTACATTAGGAGCATCTAAGCTCATTGGCGAGTTAGGTGGGAGAGGCACCAGTCAAACTGCTACTAGCTTCCCTTCAGCAAAATATGTTGATATAGTTTCATAATCAGTTTAATTCAAGGCTGTACTTCTTAAAAAACAACTCCAGACTCTTCCTTAGCACTGCTCTCCTGGCTTATACATTCCTGCTACTACCTTGCACTGCTGCAGGTCACTTAGGGAGCCAAACAGCCAAAAGCAAGATTTTATTCTATTGGTAAATCCTATCAGCTTTGCTACAAGTGATAATGCCAGCAGAAGATAGGTGAATACATGACCAGGTAGAGGGCAAGCTCACTATATTCACCATCCAAACACACTTTAGTTGGCATAAAACAATCAAATTATCCACTTGCCTTTCGTCTTGCTAGAGCAGCTTACAAGCACGATGCTAAGACTACAATCCATTCTTAAACCCTACTGTCAGGGGACACAGAGAGAAACTGGTTGAAAGAGGGGGCCCAAATCAAAACAAACACTAGAAACTCTACAGTAAAAATGGTGTAAATACTTACAGGAAAATACTAATGTAAAAGTAATCAGTGCATCCATTCCTGCCTTTGTGAAAGAGATTTTATAGTACTTACATCTCATATCAGTAAATTAAACTGCTACCTTTACCTGCCAGCAGGACAGATCTAGAGTACAGATTAGCCATTTGCTATGTAGATCATTAGCTTCATGAAGCAAACCACCAAATCCATCCTCCATCTCTCCCTAATATCTCAGCTGCTTAGCACAGCAGGGAAGAGAGCCAAAAGGGAGGCAGGTGACACAGCAATACATTAGAGTGGTCTATTTGCTGCGTGCCTGCCCTCACATCATGAGAGTTTGTCTGCATAAACTCCTCTGTTTGGCTGAAGTATCTACATCACTACCCTAGAGGTGCAAGTTACTGAGTACGTCTGAAGGAGGATGCTGGTGCTATTGTTTACAAACTCACTGTGCAAATCCAAAGAGACCACTATAAAACACTGCACCTTCCCAAGACATTCATTAGTAGAGCTTCAGTTTGGTTCACAAATCGACTGGTACAAGGCTGCAGAACAAGAAGCTTTTTGCTTAATGATGTATTAACATCCTGTTATGAACGAAAACATGAGTGCATGCTGTCCTTTCACAAGATAGATTTGATCAGAGGAAAGATGTGCCTGTCTGCCATGTTGAAGATCATGAATGGCATAAAGGCAGTTGAAGATTGCTGTGCCTTGGGCCATCCAGTGGTGATTAGATATCCATTACTACCGACAAAGAGATCAGTGACCTACTGATCACATTTATCAATGCTGTAGAGTACATTTTCTAAAATCCTACACAGTAAGTGAACTACTGTCCACAGAACTGACTTCTTCCTCCAGTATGCTGCTAGAGATTTGACCCTGTAAAACCACTTCTCATGAAACAGCAGGGAGTCACAGGCTTTACTGTAATCCAGTAATCCATTAACTCCTTGTCCTCGCAATGGAAGGGAAATAAATGCAAACGAGCACACAGCAGCTTCTAAACACTATCACAATTGAGATACTCTAATTGCAGCAATTTAATACAAGTTTAATAATTCTAGGTGCCTACCGTGGATGGTGCTTTCTTAACCAGGCACCACAAGTTAAGAAAAACATTACAGCTCAAACTGTGAGAGAGTTGGAATAACTAGGTAATAGGGTCTTAGCTTAAGACCAGGTATTTCCCCAAATGAACCAAAAACTTACTAGCAGCTCATATCCAGGTGACTCTATGACATGTAGAGCATCTATTTGGCAGTTTAGTTGACAAAAAGACTTTGACTTCTATCAAAAGAGAAGCTTTATGCTAAGAAGATATGCAAAACCAGAAGTGCAAGGTTAGGCTACAAGCAGCTCTTCCTCCATCATTAACTGAGCAGCATTTAAGCAGTCACTTCCTTGAATAGTATTTTCACACTGTACAGTTAACACTTCCTTCAACAGGGTAAGGTGGTATTTGCAGTGATTTAGTACAAGTCACTGTGGACTCTCTTCTACCATAGCTCACATTCAACTAATAGAAGAACAGTTTGAGGCTTATCCAGAGTCTCCTAGTTTATCATTTCTAAACTATTATTTCAGGAGCCTTAAAAAAAAAAAAAAAACCAACACAAAAACTACCTATATGAGCTCATTAATTGATGCAGATATCTAATATTCTCTGCAATAGTCCTTAACTTCCTCTCACCAGTCCTAATGGGCAGCCTTTATCCAAACAATTTCAAATTAAGCAGATGTTATATTTTCTAATGTCTCTAATGGAGAGGTTGGATGTCACATGAAGGATTCTAGCTCTTTAATACCTCTCATCTATTAATTATCATCTTTGCCTACTCTCCTCTTTTCTCAGCCAAACATGCACAAATTCAACAAGTGTAAAAAAAAATAAATCCCAAAGAAACAAAAAAAAAAAAAAACACCCCAGAAAATCCCTCAGCCCCTTAGGGTTCCATGAAATGACCAGAAGAAAGCTAAGAAAAAGAAGCCATGGGCAGAACACCTCTGGTTTTACACATCCTCCTCAGATTAATCTCATGCTAATTGTGTTTTCCCTAAATCACTCTCCTGCAAATAGTAGCAAGTGATGTAAGACTTACTGCTTATTATAGCTCTAAGCAGCATGACCTTAGGGTTTTTTCAGGCCAGAAACTGTCCATATTAGATGAGCGGCCATAGCCTTGCAAGAGAAACAGGAGAGCAAATAAAGAAGAAATTTGAAGGCAAAGCATCTAAGAGGTAAGTAATCTAAAAATACAAATAAAGTGATTGACTGTCTACAGAAGTAACTCCAGTCCTACTTTAAAACTAGAGCCAAAACAAATAGACTCTATGCCTCAGAGTAGCAATGCAATAGCTTTAGCCTACACACTGAAAGCCATATTTTTGACATATAGCACTAAAACAAGCTGTATGTGCCCAGCTCCCCCATGTGAAGTTTGTTTCACTGTGTGGCTGCTCTCACAGAGAACAAATAACTCTATGCATATCCATCTGGTCATCTAATTCATGTATGTGCCTCTCCTACATACACAGGTAATATGCTCCATTATCTACCATCCAGTCAAAAGGATGATTATATAACAAATTTCATGAACCAGCCTTTTTTTAATCCCCACTTGCTCATCCATAACCTGATGCACCAGTCTCAATTCAGTGAAGTCTGACTACAGCAGCTTTGCTTCAAGAGGCCTCAGCCTCTGGACGCTCTCCCTGTTCAGAACAAAGAATTAATGCATTAAGTTCTGTGAGAAGAGATAATCCTTTGTTCAATATATCTGTTGGGTTTTATTTAAGGAAAAAAAATAGCCCGAGGAAAAAGGAACAGTAACTTGGAACAGAGCATATACAGAAACATTTGGAGAACAAACTAAAGGAATCCTTCCTCCCTCTGTCCAACTTCTAAGGTGACACTGACAAGGTAAGGCAGTTATCTAAAGCAGTAAGGGAAATGAAGAACTATCTTGTCCTCCAAGACTGTGGAAAAAGCAGCTTTTGCCTCCAGTAGATCCGTTTCATCAACCCCAAAGTAGATGACTTCCTGATTTTACAGTGGAGGAGGGTGTTGTTACCAGTCGTACAACTGAATATTGTAGTAGAAACTGTTTCTACACTACCACCTCCAAAAGAAAGAAGAAAAGCAAGCTTTCCTAGTTTTCAGGGTGAATATCAGATAATACTGTTATTGCAACAGAATATGTTGAGGGTTGAGTGATAAATGACTTACAAGTACTTCATCACCAGATAAGCATAAACCTATTCGCAAAAAATACCAAACAACAGACTCCTGATGATGTATCTGTCAGCTAAGACAGCTGAAGAGTTTATAAAATACCATCTTGCATAAGCCAAATCATTTCATCATCTCTGCAGTACATACACAAAAAAAGATTTAACACACTATTTAAGAATTTCTTGCAGGAGTCCATATGCTTATAACACATGCAGATCTTGTTGGGTTTTAGTTCATGAGGAACTTCATCCAAGCAATGACAAGGACTCTTCCTGACCTGAACTCCTAAATCTGGACGGCACTTCAAACCGCAGGATACAGACCTTTCCAGCTCCACTACCACCACAATCTATTTCACAGCATGGCCTCGCCTTGCTCTTTTCTCAGTGGGCCACATTAACTAAGTGCTGATTAACTGGGCTATTTTAACCAAGTACTTCAGCTTTCAATCTATAGTTTTCTTGCTTCTTCTCTGGAGTCTGCAAAAGATAAGACAAAAACATATTTGCTGTACTATTTCATATATGTTATAAAACAATTCAAGTGAGCAAGCTTCTAGAAAGGCCCACACATACTGGCAAGTTGTCAGGCATCTAAAAGGGTTATTTTCTTAAAAACTGGGTTTTTTCCTGCCATCTGCACTAGGACCTCTATATGCAAAATACAGAGCTTGCAACAAGAAGCTGCACTGAAACAAAATTGTGGAGAGCTATCAGGAACTGATAGGATAAGTTCTTATACTATTGAATTTTGAAAATTCACTTGATATTTCTATGAATAAAGAACATTTCACTTTAAAATATTACAGTTTTATAGAGACTAGAGCAAAGTCAAAGAGTTAAGAAGCAATTTAAAATATTTTACAATTGTTGCTACAAGTAGTATGCTTTTTTATGAAAAGCTTTATAGACTTTCGAGAAATCACCCCATTTTAAGCAGACCTTATAAAGTCACACAGAAAGTAATTGTTATATTCAAAGTCCTGTGTTGCATAGAAGCATTTAACACAGAGATCAAGAAGTTTAATAGATAACCCAAGTGCCAAAAACATGACTAACCAACAAAGAGGTCACAACCAACCTTTTAACTATTAAAGACAGACCAGCAGCGTGAGCTGTTCGTTCACTCAGTCAGCTAGAGTTATAAGCACTGAAGCTATCAAGTAAGACTTTTTTGAAGCCTGTAACAGACTGGTAAAAACAGATAGGCAAGACAAGCATCACTCACAAATCAGAGAGTGATGCATTATTTAATGCTACAGACGCTGTAGGTTAAAATGCCCAAGAAAGAACATCTGATGCAAGAAGATGAAGCACTTCCAAAGGTAGATGTCCAAATTTACATAAGCATTCCCCTGAAGTTTAGGTTATTTTATTAATTTGAAATCACATGCACACAACTGCATTTTCAGTTTTCAGCAACATATATAAAGCAGATGCCTTATTTATGCAAAACCTTTCAGAAAAAAAACCCACACACCATGTTTCAACATTACTCATAATCTGGAAGGGCTGCAGGCAAACTAAAAATGTCGGGCCCTTATAGTAGTATTACAAAGAGATGAGTGCAACAAAGCCAAAATTAAGACTGAAATTCAGAATGCCAGCAGGCATTTTGCACATTGGTGCAACTGTCAGATATTTAGGTCCAACTTTAAACCTAGAAACACGTTAAGAACTGCACTTAGTGTCTAGCTGCCCTCCCATCTCAGAACAGGAACATTTTTTTAGATTCACAAGTCAAAAGATTCTGTTCATCTAAACAGCTGTTACTCTTTGTTCTTGACAAATATCCAGTTCCCCACTCTGAAGAGGAAAAGACGGATCTTAAGCCAATACCAGTGCCTACAAAGCAGTCTCTAGAGAGTGCTGTCAAGTATTTTTGGGAACCTTAGTCAGCGTACACCAGCCCACGGTTAGCTGGCAACACTCGGAGCTCTCTTAAAGGAAAAAGATTCAAATGCCATTAAACAGCTATTTGGAAGATGTAGTTGCTTACTTCATTATGAAAACGAGAAAGATACAAAAGAAATTACAGCTCCCAAATAGCTGTTTGGACAAGGACAAAACATCTGAGAAGTGTCAGTATTTGTTTAAACAGTGAAAGTGTTAACATTTTATTTGTTTCACAAACTAGTTACATCTTTGCCATTCTTGCAGAGACTGAGAGCGTGAGAGGTTTGTTATCCAATCCGGACAGAGAGGTGGTTGTTCCATCAGAGCTCTCACACTGTCTATGCAATGGGAAGCTTGTGGGGAGATCCATAGTTAATTTGTTCTATCCTACTACCTTAAACCTTGTTATTCCACATCTCTAAACACAGGTTAGGAACCTAAGAGCTTGAATGTTTGTTTCTGCTGTAGTCCATCCTACTGAATTCCACCGAAAACAAGAGTGGACAAACACATTAACCAACTGCAAGACATAAGAAACTGAAGAATATATCCATACTACTTCCAGCTAAATTAATGAAAACAATCATTAAAAATTACTGGGTAGATACAACAGCAAGTCTTCAATGCTGTGACACCAGGTGAAACTACATTACCAATGCAGCTTGCATAGAATACCAGGGCACTGAAAAATTTTTAGTAAATAGTTGGGCCAACCAGACAAAGCACAAGAGCATTCACGTAACCTTGAACTGATACAAAACACCTTTTAGAAGCCGCCTTCTACACATACAAGAGTGAACTCTGAAGAAACCTCAGGTCCTGGCAACTCTATTCTGAAAACACACTGAGACAGCTTCTGCTGTAAGGAAGATTAGCAACATTGAATTTTACATACAAAGCCCTTGTTTACATGGCTAAAAGTCCAAATCACCTGAATTTAGTTTAAGGAAACTCTGCATTCAAATGGTGTAATTTTATCAGTATAATTTTCTCCCCAGCTTTTTGTATTAGGAGTCAGAAGTTTTCCAAGCTGATGTGGTTATCCTAATACAAGCCTAGTTAAGTCATCATAATTCACATCAAAAAAATTCTCCAAATCCACTTTCATCTGTTAGAGAGGAAACCTTACTGCCATTGTGTTCAAAGTAGCCTCAAGTAATCTACAGAGACACACAGGTGGACAAAATAGAACTGTTTCATCATACCAACCACAGTGACCTTAGCCCTTCCCCAGGCAATTCCTGCCACATCATACACTTAGATCTCTAACTCTGATTAATATTAAACTGCTATCACATGTAATTCTTAAATCAAAACGTAAAGCTGAGCACCGAGGTGTGCCCCCAGACATACACCTTCCCCCCGCCCAGCAGCAGCACATTTGTACTCCTCCTCTCAGCACTGCACACTCCCAGGCACGGTCCCTCCTCTCCCCTCAGGGGGGACACTTACTCGCACCCCTCTCCATCCCCTTTTTAATTACACAGATTCTAAGAGCTGATTTCCGTCAAAGCAGACTTTTCAAGCAAATTTTAAGTTAAGCCTAGGCATAGTCACAGAAGGCCCTGCTCGCAGGCAGCCTTACAGAGAGGCCTGCTTTCCATCAGTGACGTTTTGAATTGAAAGCCGTTCAGGGATTTGGAAGGAGACCAGAGACGCCTCTCTCCGGGCCGCCACAGACCCACCCGCACCCCGAACACACCCCGGCTTCGCCTCAGCGCCATACACACAACGGCGGCGGCGGGCACCAGCCTCTCGGCACCCCGTTCCGCCGGGGCAGCGACCGCAACGCCGGGCACCCCTCCGCGACAGGGAGGAGGAACGGGGAGAGGGGGGGAAATACTCTAATCAACCCACCCAGAGCGCACAAACCAACCCAAACCCACAGCCCGAAGCCTTCGGCTGCCCCCCCCCCCCCCCCCCCCCCCATCGCCGCCGCCGCGCCGCCTCCCCCGCCGCCCCCCAGGGCGCGTCGCCATTTCGTGAGGCAGGAGCGCTCCGAGCAGCCCGCGGCGGGGGAGTGGGGGAAAGGGAAGAGCACTGGGGAGGGGATTGAGGGAGAGAAACCCCAGCCCCGCGGGGCAACGGCCCATGGCAACGGCCGGCCCGGCCCAGGCCCCAGCCCCACCGCGCCTCCGCCGCCAACTCACAGTTCCGGATATCGGAGATGAAGACCGCCAGGCCCCGCATCCCATCGCCCTTCGACACCGCAGGCATCGTGGCGCGCGATCACGGCCGCCCAGCGACGCGACAAACCACCGCAACCACCGGGGCCGCCGCCGCCCGCTCTCCCCGCGGCGCTCTCCAGGCCGCGGCCGCCTCTGCAGCGCGCAGGCGCGGGGATGGCTCCCGCGCCCCCGCCAGCGCCCGGCGCGCGCGGCTCTGGCGCCACCTGCCGCGCGGAGGCGGGCGGGGCGCTGCGGGACCGGCCTCACCCCCCCACCGCCGCGGCGGCACCGCCCGGCCCGGCCTCTCCCTCCGCGCCCCGGGTGTCCCCGCAGGGGCCTGGGCGGTCCTAGGCCGGCTCTCTGGAGGCTGGGCCCCGGAGATCGGCGGTGCCGCTGCTGGGACGCGATTATCGGTCACCGCCGTCAGGGCAGACGGGCCCAGGCCGATGTGAGGTCAAGGCGGGCCGTCCCCGTGAGGGGTCGGCAGGGCGGCTCAGCCGCCGGATCCGCGGGTGAATGCCACTGCGTGCTCCCTGCGCAGGAACGGCCTAATCCCTTCCTCTCCCGCGCCCCTAATGATCGAGAAGTTTTATGGTTTCTCAAGGAGAAATATCGGGCTTCACGGGTGCCTCAGGGGGTGTAACTTCTGACGGAGGAGGAGAGGGACGGCAGATCGGAAGACAAGAAGATGCCGCTTCATCAGCAAGCTCTGGACAGACTGTTAACCTTGGATCTTATTTCTAAAATGTGGGAAGCGGGGTACAGACTCTTTGGTATGGTATGTAAGATCACACTTTCCACAGGGTGGACTGACAGAGGTCGTGCCTTGGTCGTCCGGCTCAAAAGGGGCCCGTAACAGTGCACAAGATCTACCTGACGTAGCGTGCATAGTCACTCGGAACATTTGCAAGAGCTGCTATATGCAGAGCCATCCTTTGACACATACCCCTCGTGAGCCTGCTCTCAGTTGCATAAGTGCCACAGTTGCTCTGCGTTACATGTGACAATTCACACTCCTCTGACTCCCTGGGCGTGCAGGCGTGCAAAACCAGGGCCACGTGTTTCTCGTGGAGGCTGAGAACATGCAGAGCGACACAGTCCCACGCCACGTTTACTCCTGAGATTGAAAATATTTCAAGGTTAAACTGTCTTAAACATGCCAAAGAGGTAGGACTGCACAGAGCGTTTAATCTCATCAGCTGAAAATAGATTCAAATGGTGTCAAAACTGGCCTAGTCTGCCTAACCAAATGTATGCTGAGAGTTTCATTCGTAATACAAGTGATTAGTATACTTAGTAAATTATAATGACCTGTAGAGTCATGGGGTTTTAGGGCTATGGGAGATCAATCAGTCATTTCATCTGTTTTCCTGTATACTTCAAGCCATTTCATTTCACCTGTTTTGGTTTGAGTTTTTTTTCCCCTGAACTGAGCATTTAGTTACAGCCTATCTTCCAGAAAGGCATCTGACACCATCAAATTTACTGTTTCCCTGCACAGTTTGTTTCCATGGTTAATCCTCCTCATTTAGAGCTTGCATCATATTTAAATTTATCAAGCTCCAGTGCCTTTAAGCTAATGATACATTTTTCTCTCATAGATAAAGAACTACATAATACTTGATACTGTATCTCTGATAGTGGCTATACACCCCAGGTAGGCCACCTCTCACCTGTCTGTTCCGCATGTTTTCAGGATACATTGTTCCATGAGTGCTTTTTAGTTGTGTAAGTATCAACTAGAAAGACAAGATGGCAGTATGTGGCAGTCACGCATCTATCTGTTTCTCCCCGGACCCATTTTGTAGACCAAGTACAACTTATATTCAGCTCTGATACTCTGCATCTGCAGGCTTACAGAAATAAAGCTCTCCTTTTTCATAGCTTTACAAATAGATTTTGATGCTTAACTAATTTCCATTTGCCTTTGAAGCTGAAAACTTAAGATGTCACTATGTAGGAGTTTCTGTTTCAGAAAAAAACATCTTTTTTGAGCTAGCCAAAATGTTGAACTAATTTCTACTCTTAAGAGCACAGTGACACCTAAAGGCTAAGTGTATCTCTCCTGTGGCTGTCTGCCAGTCAGTACTGCAACTGCAAGTCATGCAGGTACACATAAACTATCTCTTAAGTGGTGGCTTAAATACTGCTAGCAGAATAGCTGTGGCAGCATGGGCTGCAAATTCTGCTTGGGAACTGGGGTAAATACTCAAGTAGTTAACCTATATGGAGCGCTTTAGTTTTGTAACTGTATTGCTAAATATTTCATTTGAAGTGGCCCACTATGCAGTACACATACCCTGGTTATTTTAGGTCAACCTCCCTTGACTTTTGAGGCTTTACTGTATTCATCCTTGCTCCCCATCTTCTTTTTGTCTCAACAAAGGCTCATGCAATTATAACAAATGTGTAGGTATACGTCTGCCCTTACTGCCTTATCATTTATAACTTATTAGTCCATTTCAGACAGGGAGAGGATACAAATTTTATGTCAATAGTTAGCTAGAGGAAACAGAGCCTGTAATGGTCTCTATATGTGTCCTGACTGAAAGAAAGAGTGTAATGCTGTTATTATACAGCACAGAGTTCACACTAGGCAGAGTCCTTTACAAATGCACTGAGTTAATAAATGTGGAAAACATTTTGGTTTGAGCTTAACATCCATAAAATAATGGCCTGTGAAAAAACAGACTTCATTAGTTCCATACATCCCAACATGCTGTGATTTTTAAAAAGATTTCTTACTGTAAAACCAGCAGTAAAGGGGAAATAGTCTCAAGAAATGCTTTTCTATTACACAGAATGTTTTGCAGCACATTTATTTGCCAACAAAATCCACAATGTCTATCCATTCTTTCCCATGTTATATGTTAGTTGCTTTAATAATTTTAAGAATTGCACTGTACTTCGGTACAAAGACTTGAATAATTACACTGACCTTCATAAAACTATTAACTGAATGGATTCAGCTGGTGAGTATCCATTTGTGGGAACCACAAAGAGGAGTTGTTCCTTTCCCTTTGTTACTTCTGTTAGATTTGTCCCTTACCCCATCCGTTATTGCATTCTTCTGCTCCTCATTGTCATTCTAACCATTACCAGAAGCAGAAAGAGCTAAGGAGAAAAAAGAATCAGTGGCTCCTCATGTACACTCAATCGTGTTTCTCTACCTGACATCTAACGTTCATTAGGCGTTAACAGAGCACAGGTTTATCAGCAATGCCTTCTGCCATGCATCAGATGTTCTGCTTTCATGATTAAGAAACACAAAGTTAGGTTAATATCGCTAGCATGAAACCCCAAACTTCCAGAAATTTGCAATGAATTTGCCTTGATCTTTTCTTTCCAGTGAGCTCCTCAATGACCAGAAGGGTTTTACACTCAAAACACAAGGTTTATATTAAAATGTTGAATAGAATAGTTAAGCTTTAAAATAAACTCTAAGAGAGTAGATGAGATAAAATAAGGGTGAATAAAGGTTTTACAAACAAGATCTCCTTTGCCACCTGCATGCTGCCAGAGTAATGTCAGCTAGCTGGGTGGCTCTGCGAGTTGCACTGAACTCTGTATAACTCACTTTAGTTCACAGGAGGTTTTTTTCATTTAATCTTTGAGGTCCTTCTGCTGTTTCTCTTAGTTTGCTTTCTCCTTAACTACAGGCTTCCACTCATTTCTTGCTGCCACGACATCTTAATTTTCTGAGTATGCACTGTTACTTGTGAGGAAAGCAGCACACTTCTACTCTCCCCCAGGTGTCCTATCTTACTCAGGTACTGCTTTTTTAAAGGAGGCCTGGTGTATAAACTGAAAAAAAAACCCCAAACCCAGACACAAACAAACAAAAAACCAGAAATAAAACTGATATGGTCTATCACAGGCAACCATACCCCATTTTTAAACTTATTCATGCCTCTCTGAGCGGGCCACAAATGCATAGAATTAAAGCAAAAGTCTTGTTGTCAGTAATAATAATCAAAATGAGTAACTGCTAGAGTATGAGGAAAAAACAAACAGAAAACTGATCAGTATTTAATGTAAAATACCTTCAAAGTTCAAGGCCTTTTCTAGAAAAACTAAAAGTTAAGAAGCATAATGTCAGGAAAAGCAAAGTGAAATTTAATGAGTTTCAATTAGTTACATAGGGGGAACTTGGGTGCAATTGTGGCACCCAGCCTTCAAGTACACGGCTCAAGGAAAGGAAGTCATCGTGCCAAGTTCCGTTCCTGAATCTGGTAAGTAGTGCATGGGGTAGAGTGGGATAAGATATAAACAAGATATATTCATGATTCCCGTAACAGATAGACTCCTGTCTCTTTGGAGAACATTGAAAATGTAGAAGCAAAAAGATCCCCTTACCTTTTAGTCTTGCTTAGTGGAATGCCAGTCTCTGGTGAAAACTGCCCAACACTTTGCAGAGCTGTTAAAAATTTGGATGCATCCTTACATGTAAGAGATAAGATCTGTGATTCCCTTACAGGTAGCTACAGGTCTCATCAATGGCAGCATGCACCCTCCCTGTCAACTATTTGCAGCAAACCTTTGAATCAGTCCCACTAAAGGCTACAAGAGAGTCAATAGGAGAATATGGTGGGAATGCAACACAGAAAATCATAGATTTCATTACAGAGAGACTGGAAACAAGACTGATTTTTCATGCCCTCATGCCTTATCTCTGTTGTTCCTGCTACTTAGAAGTGTAACATTTAAAAGTTAATGGAAACATTTAAAGTTTGGGAGAGATGAACAAGATGTTATGAAAACGACAGAAAATCTGGTACCACATTGACTGTAAATTACTTTAAGTACCTAGAAATTCAGGGTGGTTTATATATGAAAATATACTGTGTTTCAAACACACTTATCAAGCAGTTCTACGAGATGGAAAAATTCACCACTTCTTGAGTGAAAGCTGAAGGATATGGGGGTGTGGGATGACACATTCCTTTTTCCTGCTCTCTAGTCTGGAAGTAAGTGGGTCCAAACGTGCTAGCAAATACCATTTTCCTTTCTGAAGTCCTTGCTAGAATTTAAATCTGGGTGATTGAGTGCAGAGAAACTGTACACATTCTCAGCACTTGCCAGAGAAACCATACATCCAGTTCACTGGCAAGACTTTTGTTCAGAGGAAAAACATTTCTATTTATCTTTTCAGTGCTAAACAATGTTAACGAGGATCTTCATTACACAAAAGGGAATGAAAGAGGAGGACAAATCAGGAGAAAATAAGGTAACCTCTGCTTCAGGGAGGTCACACCAAGCTGTAACCAACCCAGAAAGCTGGTCACAGAAAGGCTTCTGTTGGGAAGCATGCTCTCGGGGTAAACTAGGCTTGCTGCTACATCACGACATAATACATCTGTTTTTATCAAGTCTTTTGATATGGTATTTAGTCCCTGCAAGCAGCCTGTGAAATAACAGGGTTACATCAAAATGTCCACTGCAGTAAAAATAGCAGCGGCACAACCATGTTGTATGTAAACCCACAAAGTGCAGAAGGTCAAAACAGGTAATAAAAATCTCAATTTAAAACATAAACTTTTCTTTTAAAGCCTGTTAACGGCTGTCCAAGATCTGAGCCCTCCTTTCTGCACACCTGGACTCAGCAATACAGCTTGCTGACCCTCTGCAGCCCCACCTGTACTGTCACATTGTGTCCCCAGGCTACCGCACGGATTTTAGCCCCAACTCCCCGCTTACGCACACTATTTGCTACAGCCTGGAGTAAACCAAGCAGCCCTCCAAGGGAATTTACAGTCAGGCCGTGACTAGCACTTGCTTTCTCAGAGCGCTGAGGAGCGCCGCGGCACCGCACACCCCGGGCTGGCGCCTCCTCGCCGGGAGCTGGGCCCGGGGCCTACAGCGGCCCGCGGGCCGGCCCAGCCGGCACCTCCGCGCCCGGGTCTGGGCTCTGAGCCCCGGCCCCGCAGCGGCGCCCGCGGCCCCCGCCCGTCCCGGGGAGCCGGCGCCGAGCGACGGCTCCGCCGCCATGTCGGCGCCTCCGGCAGCCGCCTGCGTCCCGCCACCGCCTCAGCGCGGCCCCGTCAGGCGGCGGGGCGGTGCCGCCCGCCTCTACTAACGAAGCGGCGGCGGGCGGTAGGTGGTGGCAGCGGCCGCGCAGCGGGAAGGGGCGGGCGGTGGCGGCCATCGGCGGCCATCGGCCTGCGCCGCAGTTGCGGCGGGGATTGTGACCCGGTAGCGGAGGGCGGCCGGGCGGCCCCGGGGTCCGAGGCGGGGCTCGGCGGGCGTGCAGGCTCCGGCGGCCCCTCAGGTCCGCGCTGGAAAGCTTTGGGATCTCCAGAGTCAGACGGGTATGGGCGGCAATTCTTACTGTCACAGCAGGGCATCTTGCAAGAGCGGAGGGAGTAATGTTTACACAGGTTAAAACCGGTTTATTTTCACTCCTGAATCTAGCTTTTGTTGATTAAATTTAAAAACACATCAACACAATCCTTCCCGGACTTCCTTTACTAAGCGATGCAGACTACTTCTGCAGCAGCAGTTAGAATCTGGTTTCTTTAGAAATACAAGTATAAACATTAACTCTGATTCCAAATAGTTACTGTGCCAGCCTCCGAGATTACTTAGTTTCTTTGGTTGCTTCTTTGTACAGCCTAAATCTATGCTAGCTTTTCTCTCTTAAAAATAAAGATGCATTTAAAACAGCTGATTAAAAGTATGTTACCTTATGTGGAGTCTCAGGTTAAACAGCATTTGTGACCTGGCTTAAAAACCTGTGCTTCAGTTTGTCAAAAGATGTTTTAAACCTTCAGTTGTTCCTGGTATGAGTTGAACAAGGACTCAGAGTCAGTCTTCGGTTTTGCTTGTGTTTTGCAATGATACGGGAAACAAATGAGTGCCAAGCTCATACAGTTCTGCTCAGTTTAGTTAGTTTGAGAAGAATTGAACAGCGATGAAGGAAGGTTTGCAGAAAGAAAACTTGACGGGGAACTAATTTTTGTGAAGCTTGTGAAATTCACGCTCATAGTTTCCATAAAGAGCATTTAAATTTTGACTAATTCATCTTCATGTAGTAGAGCAACACTGTCTACTTAATTTTCAATAAACCAATGTTAAAGAACAAATTATTAAATGAAGGTTGCAGCCAAGAGTCAATATTGGACTGTCACTGGCAGAAACCATTTTGCCACAGGTTTAGTGCATCCTATAGATCTAGGAGTTGATGTTGCCTTGATAGTAACTGGCAGATGGATATGATCATGTCAAGGAAATGAACACATTTTGATGTCTAATTAGAGTTCAGTGATGTTTTTTTAAAAACTTCTGTTCTTCAGCTGTTAAATACTAACTTTTCTTCAGGGAAGTGGATGCTGTTGCTAATTGTTTCTGAAAGTTAAATCCAACACCTTAAAATCAATATATACCAGTTTCTGAAAGAATTGATATCCTGTCCAGATAGTTAAGACTTGTATTGACTGTTCAGGCTCTCAATTGTTCCTCTCTGCAGTAGTTTATAGATCCTGCCAAGCTAGGAACGGGGTAGATGATATCAAGAGCAACCTGCTTTGTCTAATTTTTTAGGATGTGGAAAACAAGGGGGTTACCGGTGACCTTGAAGTCAAAGTAGAAGCATAACACCTTAACTATTAATAATAGTGAATTTTAAATGGTACAGCGATTTAGCTTTTACCCCACCCTCTGGATCTAAGAAGTATTAGAAGGCTTTCTGCTTTTATTCTGCAGTCTTTATAAGACTTGACTAAAGCCTTCAAAACATTTTGTACGTGAGGTCTTTGATGCTCTGTGTTCTTTGGTGCTAGTGGCATTGGTGTTTTCAAGCCCTGCCAGTGCCATCATCCATCTTTCTTCCCTTATCACGTACTCTCTTTTCCTGCAGAATCCCTAACTCCTGCAGTAAATATCTCTGCCTTTTAAAACCTCACTGCTAAGACAGCCACATCCAAATATGTGTAAGTTTATCAGGTTGTTCTCATCTCTGCTTTACCACTGTTGGCCTCAAATAGCTGCTGTTTCATTGAGTACACTTCCATGTAACCTTTAAGGTTCCTTCTGCCACCATGCTACTGCCACAGTGCTCCTTTAGAGTGCTCTCAGCCTGTTGCTGTGGGATCCCTCGTCTGATGTTTTATACAGAAACAAAGTACTCAGACTTTGAACAGCACTTGTTACCAGTGCCAACAGAACAAGTCTTGTAAATATGACTTGAAGAAATGAGCTCATAAGTCTTTAAAGTGAGTGGTAGAAATGTTAATTCTTCAGAGTAATACAGGAAGCATGAGAATTTTTTAAGTTTGATGAAATTTTGGAAAATTATGGGAATGGTAACCTTTTTTTCTTCTCCATTAGGATCTCATGAGAAGCAGCCTGATACATTATCTAGTTTATTATAGATGAGAGCTAGTCCCAGTTTGATACTTAGGACTTCCAGAATTAGTAACAGGTTGCTTTTCTTCATTCTGGTATTCTATCTCTTTTGGCCCTGGTTCCCCTAATGCTAAATACTTGTTTTCTTCTTACCCACTGCTGGGAACTAGGCTGCAAAACCAGTGCATCTCATGAATGGGGAGAGGTTGAAAAACAAGCTCTGACTGTATCTGAAATTTTTTTTGTAAAGTCTTTCCTCTGACAGAACTAAAGTGTAATAGATAAATAGCACTGAACAGAACTGTTCTCTATTAATTCTCAATTCTTTTATCTGGAGCTGGAACAAACTGTTAAAGTCATTCTTCTAGACCAAAAGGGCCCCTATTTTTTTTTTCAATTCTGTATGTATCACTGACTTGGCAAGGAATTGAAAGCAGAGTTCTCACCTGTTAGGGTAAAGGCACATAGCTATAAGCATATGGCTATAATTCTTTCTGTCTCTTAATTAATTTGTGACTTGCTGACTGGGTTAGGCAGGAGCAGAAACAAATGGTATCTATTTGCTATAGAAAAGGTAAGGTGATGCTGTAAATGTTCTGAGCAGCAAACATTTATCTCAGTTTCAGCTGTAAACAGTTAGTGTTCTTTAGGGATTCTTTAAAAGGGAAGCTGCAAGTGTCCAACCCACTTTCTCTGTGATACACCTACTGAAACAAGGGACGAAAAAAGATGTTCAAGTCTAGCAATTTCTTAAAATACTCTGCTATTTTGCTGCCAGAGCAAAAGCACTATTAAAACAGTACTGCCTTAATAAGTCTGATTCTAGAGGACAGATTATAAGAAAATTGCTTGACTTTCCTTAGACAAGAAAACTAAATTAAACTGTTACATTCTTCTGTTTGCAGAGATTTGAAGCCTTATGTTTTCAGGGCAGAGAAACTTGACATGGGGAAAAACACCATGAGGCTTCTCTATACTTCACTTTCTCTTACTGTGATTTGTTGGCTAGTTGAAGGTACCCTGTCAAAAACAGATGCAAAGAAAGGTGCTACAAAAAAACTTGAAGAAAAGGTAAGAGAAGTAACTGAATTGCTCATCTTCTCTAACATGTGCAGTGCACTAACTGAACTTTGGTAAATGGACTCTCATTCTACCAAAATGGTGTTAAAAGCAACCATGCACTTCCACTGAAGCTTATGCTCACAAATAATGCTACCTGAAACTGTCCTTTCCTTCAGCTTTTATGTGTGTCTCACATTTGTTCACTCCTTGAGCCAATTTGCTGTAGACTTCTGGAGTTTTATCCCCCGTGCAAGCTGCAGAAGCAGGAAGGTTTTGCCTCCTCTTGCATAGCTAAAGGAGACATACTTCCATCCCTTCGGAAAGGGGCATGGGGAGAGTAGTTTGGGCCAGGAGCACTAGGTCATTTACTGGTGGAAGGGAAGGTGTTCTCAGCCGTGCCAATGGGAAGGCTGAGTCCTGATAGAAGAGTTTGAAGAGCCTTCTGACCAGCAGTTCTTTTGCAGGCAGAAATGATTCAAAGTCCTGTAGCAATCTGAGCAAGTGGAGCCAACATGCTAAAGTCTCTCTTAACTTGCTGAGCATGTCCTTGTTTCCTGCCTAGTTTCTTTCAAAACTGCAAGAAGGCACAGCAGTGTAAGAGAAAGGGTGTGTATGGAGAGGAAGTATATTTACCAGTGCATATACCAAGTGTATGTACATAGTGTTGCTAAGCATGTTAGGTAGAAAAGTAGACGTGTTCAAAATCATCTCCCATAAACTATAAGTATAGTTAATCCTTCATTATGCAGATACATCTCTCATTGTCTTTATTACTTGCTAAGTGTCTACCAGGAAGAAAATCTAGTTTGCAGGTAGTGAGGATAATACAAAGCATTAAGACAGACCTTATCCCTGAAGTCCTTCTGCTGAACCAGTAGATGGTTTCTGCTTACTTACCATGCACACTTTGTTAGGCATTCTCACTCTGATTCTGTCTGATAACACTATTTGTGCTGTTTTAGTTGAAGCAAATGTTCCTTAAAGAAAAGTGTTCAGAACCTTGGCCTTCAATGCAGCATGCTCAGTCTAAAATATATCCAGTTTAAAAGCCATCTTCAAATTCTTTGTTAAGAACTCCTACTCCCTTTTTGTCATTTTGGGGTTAACATGCCACAAAGCATTGACTAGGGAGGAGAGCACCATCAGCTGTGGTAAATTATGTTCTTTAATTTTGTCACTTTTTTTTTTTAATATGCTTTTTGCCTTGCAAACAAAGATAAATTTACTGATGATGACAAATAATTTCTGAGCACTTTCCTGTTTCAGTTTTAAATTGAACTCTTCTACATCATTTAAAAGGATTGCTCAGAGTTTAATGATGTGATGGTTGGGGGGGGGGGTGGGGGGGGGTGCAGTTTGAAGTCTGTTGCTACTGAAAGTGGGCTGCTTTGTATAGCTGGTTCTAAAAACTGTCTTCTTCCCCCAGACACTGCATTCTGATAAAAATGTGCAGGACCGGGGCCTGGTAGTTGTGGATCCAAAGGCAAAGGATATTATACTGGAACACAGAAGTTATTGCTCCAAGAAGATGAAGGAAAGACATTTCTCAGGAGATGTTCTGGGATATATTACTCCTGTAAGTTAATAAAATGAATAAAATTGGTGTTTTGAATGAATATGCAGTGGACTGTGCTAATCTGCAGTCTTGCATCCATGCTTTAAAAATGTTTTTATAATAATGAGAACTTCTGGTCAAATAGCCAGAGGATTATTTGAGAGCTGGCTTGGGATTCAGGTGCTCTCAAACCCTTGTTCTCCCGTCCATCTCTTGGAGGATGTCTAGGTCATACTGTTTTGGTTTGTTGTTTTTTTTTTTTCTCACCAGTAAAACAGAGGTGATAGTATTCCATTGTCCTTGATGGGCCATGTGAAGTTGCAGTAAAATTAGAACAGGAGGGCAACTAAGTGTCATCATACCATGCAGCTACCAACTTGAACCTTCTAAATAAACAGTGCAAATTTTATGCTGCTGTCAAACATCTCTTTTGCTATTCAGTCTATTCAGAGCATCCTTTCTTGAATAATAAATGTTTCTTCCTTCTGTTTAGAGGATGCTTTTAACTTGTTTCAGTCTTACACTGCTCTAAAGAGAAATAGGTGCCCTATAAATTTTCATCTTTCTCAAATTCTCTTGAACATAAATGCAGAGGCTGTAAATTCAAAACTGTGTTGGAATCTACATGCAAATTCCTGTAGTTCAGGTGAATTTGCAAAATTTGAAGACTGCCTTCCATGTAGCTCTCAGAGTTTCCAGAGTACTTTCTTGTTTAAACAAAAATAATGTCCCAAAAAGGTTTCCTCAAACTAAGGAATGGGGATCTAGCAAATGATTACATTTGTGTTAAAGAATTTATATTGGTCAAAAGTAAAGTGAACAGTTTATCTTGCTTTTGAGCCTCTCACTTTTTTTTTTCCCTCCTTTCTTTTGCAAGTGGAACAGCCATGGATATGACATTGCTAAAATATTTGGAAACAAATTTACACTAATCTCACCAGTCTGGTTACAAGTGAAAAGGAGAGGGAAGGAAAGGTTCCAGTTCACTGGGCTTCATGATGCTGATAAAGGTGTTACCTTCTTTTTCTTTTAATATGCATTGCAAATTAGATTACTGGTGTTGTTGCAGACTAGGTAACATTGGTAATAAATGCATGTGGGTTTTTCTGGCTCTGCCTCATGGTGAAGTACTTTAAACCGTTCCATTTTGGGGGCAGTTTTCTTTAGAGTGAACTTTCTTCTGGACCCATCTGATCCCATATGTGTACATAGTTTATGTGTCCAAAGAATAAGTAGAAAGATTGGCTCTTCTATCAGGCTGTCTGCAAAGCCCCTCTTAAAAAAAAAAGGACAAAGCATCTGTACCGGCAGAGATAGTCTTTGGTGTTTGCACTGTGCGGTTGTTTACCTACAAACCAAATTATGGTTTGTTTTACCTTTGCAAAAACCTTTGGGTGAATTTGTTCTGGGAACGGAGGTTAAATTTAATCTGAAGATGATTTTTTCCTTCACTGTCAAGAAACTGGCAGCAAGTTCAGATTTCAGCTAGTATGTTCTTAAATAATAACTAAGTAGTTTATGGTTTTGTACTTGATTGAACATGGAATCTCATTTGAAATGGCTATAATTCTTACCATGTTAGTACCTACTAACAAATTAATTTTAGTACAATGACTTCCAAGAGGAATGGATGGGATGCTTGCAAGTACCAATTTAAGAAAATAATAAAATTCCCTCCAGGTGATGCTAGGTGACTAGAGAAGTGTTGTTCCGAGTAGGTGGTTTCTATGATGAGGCAGAACTGTAAGCAGCAGGGAGGGGTTGGGTAGGGACTATTGTAAGGTTGTAGTAAATGCTAGTTATGCTGTAGTGGAGGTGAATAGCTTCAAATTCTGTGCATGAGAGAGTGTTTTGTATGTGTTGGTTATGAACTAGTAGTCTGTGGCAGGAACACAGGTACAGTGAAACTATGCTACATTATTTGAAGAATGCTTGAAAACATGTTGTCATTGTCAACATCATTTATATTTTAACAGTTGTTCTCTTACTTTATACTGTTTGACAGGCTGGATGAAAGATGTCAGAAAAACCTCCAAAACTGTCAAAATAGGTGAGCCTCTGTTTTATGTTTGTTTGGGTTTTGTTGGCTTTAGCTGCTAGCAGAGCAAAAGAAGGCTTTGTTCCAGGTGTATATGGGAGAAGGGGAGGTTCCCTTACCATAGCTGTATGAAGGAGGAAGTTGGTCAGAGTGAAGAGCAATTATATTTGTCATGGGATATGTTGTTTAGTGGGATCTCTGCTTGTATCTGTTGTATTCTACTTCTGCAGAAATATTCCAGTATAGAAAATAAATGCTTAATTTTCACTACTGATTGATGACTTTGCTTGATAGTGCCTCGAATTTTGTTTGATGGCTGGACCTATCAGGACTTCGAGAGTGTTTTTGCCAGTGAGGATGAGATAGAGGAGCTTTCCAAGAACATGGTTCTGCTAGCCAAGGTAAAAAGACTTTCTGCTAAAGCCTATAAAATAGTGTGAGATGGTATTTGATTCTTTTTGTAACTGGTGTTTTCTCATTTCCCGTAGAAATATTCTAGAAAATAAAATTCTGCTCAGCACAATAATAAGGCAGGATTCTTAATAGAGTATCCTAGTATGTGTTCAATTCCTGTAAATGCAAAGTATAGCAACATCGAAGTGCAGTTAACTACAAGTCTAAAATGAGACTATGTAAGTCTGATCAACATAACCATATTAAGTTCTTGTTGGCAGCTGCACTGGTGATTTTTGCCTGATATAAATTGTGATTGAGAAAACCTGTGCCAAACAGCTGACAGGCTGAATGTTGCTGAGGCAGTAGTGGATACCTGATAAATTTCTCATGGAGGTTGCCTAGTGAACAGACTTTTCTTTTAAATTTCTATTAAAAAAGCTAAATCTATTTAGCAGGGGCTAAAGTGGTTAGTGGCGTTTTTTGAAAGAGGGTCACAGGTGCAATGAGTGTTGTATTCTGTGTTACAGAAGTACATTCAAGGTCAGTGTGCTAGAGCTAATGAGTCGCTTTTAATACCAAGAATAGCTCAGTGGGTATCTGTTATTGTACAGTTTTGCTCTGATAAACTAGTTTCCTTAAAATGTTAAGAGGCTGGACAGAGGAGAAAAGGATTTCATTTAAGAAATGGTTACTGTTTGCTAAGGTTTTCTGGGCAGCCCCTTAGCTACTGGTTTTAGAGCTATGTGTGTGTATGGCCTGACAAGTTGCACTCAAAAGACATTCAACTTCAGTGGTTGATTCATGACAGCCTGCTTAATTATTGTCAGAATAAGGTTTCTCACTTGCTACATGATGCAAAGAAATCTTAATGTGCTCTAGAGGAAGATGGATGTAGAGGTAAACTGGATAGTTTCTTAAAATTGATAGCCAATACATCAATTTTAGGTCCTCAGTAACAGCTGGCCCCTTGAGGAAAGGGTACTCTAGTACAACAGTATCCTTGATATGCTAAACATAATTATCACAAGTGAGATTAACTGTGGGTGAAGTTTGGAATCATGCCTGTGCCAGGTTAGTATTTATATCTTTAGGCTCAAGAGCTCATGAATTTTTTCCCAATATATGTGTAAATGTATGTCAAATTATTTGCTTAACAACCATCTTTCATTAATGGCTGAATTTTCCCAGTCTGATACTGGTTTATTCTGTAAGAGTAGAAGTCCTGGATAACTAATAGAGGTTTTCAACTTTTGCATGTTTGTTAAATAATTTGTACTTCTCTTTGACTTCTTCATGAAATGCTGCATTGAAGACAAAGCTAGTATAAGAACACAAAACATGTTAAATCTGTAACATTACAAGCAAAATTATAGTAATTGTGTGCTTTGATACTGTATTATCATCTCTGATACAAGCATAATGAATAAGCTTGGTGATTAACTGCATATTGTTGTTGATTCCCTTTAGAATGAAAATTTTGATGGTTTTGTAGTTGAAGTCTGGAGTCAGCTGGGAAATCAAAAGCAAACGTGAGTATGAGTCTGTAGGATGTGATTCCTAAAAACTGGCTCTTTTAAAGCATCTTTTAAATTTGTCCAAGTTGATTTGAGTTTGTCATTATAAAATACACTTCATTGAGGGACAGCCAAAGGTTGTTCCACTTAGAATAAAGTAGAAGAGTCTACTCCACTCCACATGAGCTCAAAGATTACATAATAATCTTCACAGTGTAGTTAGCAGACCACATGAGCCTTTCATACTTGATTTCTGCAAGATGTTGCTGTTGTACAAGGGTGAAAGGGTATCTCAGTTGCTTAGACCTTGGCACTGGCCTTTATTATGGCATTGATTGGTTTGGGTTACTGGGTGAAGCTTGAAAGTGTGGGATACTCTCAAGACCATCAAATTTGAGTTGATTAGGAAACCTTCCAAACCTTTCCGGAGAGATCT
This sequence comes from Athene noctua, assembly GCF_965140245.1. Classification (NCBI taxonomy): domain Eukaryota; kingdom Metazoa; phylum Chordata; class Aves; order Strigiformes; family Strigidae; genus Athene; species Athene noctua. The sequence continues at coordinate 19,099,081 of NC_134050.1, forward strand.
TTTAGACATACCGAATCTAAAGCCAAAATCCCCAATCTGAAGCAAATCTAGGGAAAAACTGGCTTCCGTTCTTGCAAGCCCAGTGTATTTTAAACTTTGGATTATTTGATTTACCTTTTGATAGCTCCACTATGAAGTTTCAGTGAATCTGCATTAGTTGTAGCTTCTAAAACTAAAGGTCTTATCCATATTAAGATTTTTTTCTGACATTTTAATCTGTTTTTCCTTAAGCAAAAGCCCCTTGGCTGCCTTGGCACCTTGGACAGAGTCAGGGTAAGGTGAGCTCTGAACTGCTGCTTCATGAGGAAAAGGCAGAATGTGTGGTGAAATGAATGATTCAGTGCAGCAGTCTGAAGATTTTGTGTTAGTTTTCTCAGGAAATTCAAGCATCCATTCCCTAAAGCACAGTATTCCTACCAGCTCTCTATTGCCTAAAATCAGTGGGGGAAAGTAGTTTAAAAGAAAGCTCCACAGAATGCAAACTTCATTATGAGAGAATTTAACCTTTCAAAAATGGTTACTTCAGGTTATTCTGTTTAGGGAAAATGTTACTGCTTGATGGCATATAATAATTACTTCTGGAACTGAGTGTTCTATTAACAGAGTCCTACATTTTCCCTATAACGTCAACACTTGAGAACAAAGAACTGAAACTGCAGAATCCTTGTAGCCTTGTCAGGGGCTTCATCATTTGCGCTGGAATGAATAATCCTTAAAATAGATGCTTTTGCTCATATTTAGGTAATTTTCCAGGTTGTTCCTAAGAGTTAATCTCTATACTGAGCTCTGAACCTATTGCAGTGTCTTAATAAGACAGCCAGCGAGGTGATCTAAGCAGTTAGTAACTGCCAGCCCAAAGCTGGTTGTAGTGGTCAGTTTATTTATTGTGCTTGCTGTATTTCAGTAAAATTGATAGTTTTCCTATTAGTTAGCTTAGACAAATGTAAGACACACTGTATTACTGTAATTTTAAGACTCACTGAAGACCAATTTAAGCAACTGGCGTCAATGTGCTGTATTGCAAATGACATACATGAACAAAGCATATGTTTTTATTCACTCCAGGATGAGTTTACTTGTGGCATGGTAAAAATGTTACTCTTTGCCGGGAATAATGCTGGTTCAAAACAGTATGGCTTGTCCCATCTTATGTGGTAAGAACTGTTTGTACTAGAGGAGGGAACTGCTGCATAGTTGTTCTGGCCTTCAGTACCTGAGTGTGATTTAGGTGAAGTGTAGAAACACCACTTACATATTCTCTGTCTGTCATTGATAGACAGGAGTTGGAAGTATTTTCCGTAACTTTGGAGAAGGAAAGGGTTATTCTCATAGAGAGAATCATAATTGCCTCCTTTGCTCCGAGTCAGTAGTGTTTGATCATATGTGGCCACCCGTGAACAAGACTTTAGGATTATCCTAACTAAAAATGTGAAAGATGATGTTTGGCAAAAAACAAGAATAGAAATAAAAGTTACAAACTGCAGATTTTCCTCCTCTTAAAGACCAGTTTTAATTTAAGTGCTGAATTATAAATTCATCTCTGTGGGTTTTGTTTGTTTTTTTTTTTCCTCCTTCCTTTATTGCCACTTCCCTAGAAATGGGTAGGGTGTTTAAGTTGCAAAATACCTGGTGTCAGGCTTGCCTCCTCAGAGACAAGCATTCTGAATAAGGCTTATCTAAGTAGCAAGCTGAAGCTAGGCTAGTTTGTGGAATAACAGCTGTTTCGTGAAAAAAGAAGTACATCATTACATTACACTTTTTTTCTAATGATGCTTGTAAATTATGGGATCGGGATCTTAATTTTGAGATTAAGTCAGTTTGTCCATCACTTGCTCTAAAACTGGGTGACTTGGCTAGCCGGTGCCCCAGGGGTTTTCCCTGTCAATGTTTTTTGGAGTGAACGGTGCATTGAACGGTTCTTAAGGGGCAGAATTAAGTGAATTTATCACCTTGCACATCGAGTGCCGTTGCTCCGGGACCTGTTCGTTTACTTTTGAATAGCATAGCAGAGTTATTCCTGAGAAACGGGCAAGCACGGACGGTCTTTTGCTTCGCTTGTCCCTGCCAGAAAAGACTTGACCGCTCTAGCCACGGAGTGGCAGTGTTGTAACGCGAGTCACACCTGATCGTCCTTTCCGATTGTTTTCCGAAAGCGACAACCACCAGTAGGAAAGCCCGTTCTTAACCTTGGAAGGGTGAGGGACAGTTGACAGGTCGGTGTCAACACAGAGATGACCCCTAAATCCTTCGGAGATGTTCACAGAACAGCAACTATGTATGCTCCATAGGAAGCATCTGTGTTAACTGTTAGGTACATAGTGTGGGCATTCCTGATTAAGATCCTTCAAGGTCAAACACCTGAAAGTAGCTTAACCTACTTCTAGGTAAGGCAACAAAAGATCATAATGATGGTCCTGGGAACAGATAGTGTGCCTTCAGATTACTTTCAGAGCTGTCTGACAATACAAGGAGACAATGCTAATACAATTTATTCCTATATAGTGTGAAAATGTTTTAGTTTAGAAAGAAAATGAAAGAATCAGATGGGTTTTTTTCCTGAAATACAAGGACTAGTCTCACATAAGCAGTTAGCAACAGGTTATTGAGACTCAACACAGGGGATATGCTGCAGCTGCCAGCTTGCCTTACAAAATGACAGAGCAGTTGTGTAGATCTAAGTAAAAAATACTTCACTTAAAATCATTATGGTTTTCATTTTTCAAAACCTAAAGTAAGTGGATACCTAACTATTAAATTAATAAACCATAAAATGGCACTCAGTTATTCTAGTGCATCCTTTCATGTATCTGTGTTGAGGGGAAAGCTGTGGAAATGATTCCTGTTATTTTTTGGATAGCATTATGGAAACAATCTATGATCCCATCCCTTAGTGGTGGAGGAACACCTTTCTTTATCAGACTTAAAATGACTAGAGAGTGGGATTTGCTTATGGAACATTTGTGCTTGATATGGTGCTTCAGCTATGAAATCACATCCACTGTCCAAAGACGAAGTGCAGTGATACCACTTAGCAGAGTGCACCAGTATTTCCTGAGGTAGGTGAGTCTGCAAAAGAATCTGAAAACCTGCAAATTAGTGTCCTAACTAATAAATTGGGTTATGATTTAAGCACTACTTCATATATCCGAAAGCTGGATTAATTGCAGCTGAAACTCTCTTCTCAGCAGATGTCAACTGAGCAAGTGTCCACAAGATACCTTTTTTTCTCAATAGCTGAACATCAATTTTGGCTGGACTAAAGAGGCATGCTGACATCTTCACAGCACATGCTTCCCCCCATTTTCTTGATGTTGAGGCATGAAACACTGAACTGTTTAAAGACCTTGTGACATATTTTCTAAATATCTCTGTATAACAGGGTACCAATGTTAGCTCTGTGCAATACATCTGTAACCCATAAATCCTGTGACCAGCCTCTTCAAGAACCTGTGATCAATGAGCGTTTTTAAAATGAGACAAATTCAGACACTTCTCTGTCAACGCTTTGCATGTTTCTAGAAAATCTTGATTTTTTGGGGGTACTTGTCAGAAACGAATGAAAATTCTCCCTGCAAGGCCTGAGGAGTTATCTAGAAAGAGCCTTCAGTTTCTTGTTTATCCTAGCTGGCATTACAGATGAGGTGATATGTTGCTAAGAAATTATGTTGCTGGCATCCACTAAAAGATGAAATTCTGTGGTTTCAGGCTCTCCATGTATCTTCTGTTCTACATCTTCTTAAGCAGAACTAACTTAATCTGGTTTTGTTTGTTTTCAGGAACAAAAAATTTTCTAATCATTCTGGTTTGGGGTTAGAATTGCTCTGTAATGCTCACCAGACTGAAGTCTTATATCAATCTTTTGTGCTGCTTTCTTTTGCATATTCATTTAAATGTTGATTTTACCAGCAGTATAAATTTTGTATAGGAGAAATATATGCCTAAATATAGCATGTTAGATATCCTAAGCAGCCTGGTTTCTGGCTGTTCATGTAGGGTCTTGACTCTTACACAGCAGTCCTATATGCATGCTTTGTATACCTTTGGATGCATAAAATGGCATTAGGTTCTTATATTTTGATGCCCAAATAGCACCTGTTCTATCTGAAGAACCTGAATTGTCTTGATATGTGTGTGTGGACCTAAGTTTTAGGGGGTTTATACTGACCAGTTCAGGCTCCTGTAGACGTCTAATACAAATACTTCAAAGTACCCTCTATAGTCGATACCTACTTCATTCCTGTGATTTCTGGGAATAGAATTATTGATATACAGATCACAGTGAGGTCAAATTTAATGTGAAGTGAATGACTGCATCTAACTGATTTTGCCTCCTCTCGTGCTGACAGTCATTACACAGTGAAAAAAGTATTCAGCTTCCCATCTTTTATCCTAACACAGAGGAAATTAGTGTCCTAACAAAAATCAAAATCAGCTAAGCTATCCTATGCAGATGATACCTCAATTCTAGTGTGTTTTGTCAGGTCTTATAGTTTAAACCTGCTTCTTAATTAAATAACTGTCTTTTAGATAAAACTTTCTTGGCTGATTTTGCAATAAAATATTCCAAGTTATTCATCCTATGGCATTTAAGTTTAGAAATGTACATGGCAAAAATATTGAGATAACTGAGCAAGCAAAGGTTCTCTGTTTCTTATTTAACAGCTAGACAGGATGATGTCTCTCTTGCTAATCTCACTTGTGGGTTTATTGGGTGTTTTTTTTCTCCAGAGACCTGGGTCATGTTGTGAAGAAGGCACGAATGTACCCGTCAGAATCTCACAGCATACATAAAAGTGCACACATTATTCTGATCAGTCTGGCATTAGCTGACAGATGGCACTGCCATCACACAGAATCAATCTGAAAAACGTGATTTTTTTTTTTGTCGCCACGTGCTGCAGGCACTTGGTATCATGCAGAAGATGACCTTCAGACATCTTATTAATGTTGGTAGGAGTATAGGAGCAAAAAGCTCTTCTGGCAGTTCTATCCTTCATGTTAGTCCCTGAAAAATTAATCTATTAATCAAAGATTTGCCATAATTCACTCCAGTTTCTTGGTATTAACTAGGCAATGAAATGGCACAAAAGGGCAATTTCTTCTTGAAGTAGACAGCTTTATTCTGTCCAATTTTCTTGACAAGGCATAAATTTTATAGAGTACTGACTACCAACTTGAGAAAAAAAATGGCTGCAGTTAGAAAGTTGCAGAGTTTTGAAGGGTCACTTAACTGAAGGGGAGGATGTAACAGCCACAGCCTTACGTGTTTTCTGCAAGGCTTTTCAAATACACCTACAACCCACCCTTGTGCACTGAAGTAAACTGTACTACAGGGTGTCCCAAACACGATAGACTGGCAATGCTGGAAAAAGGGAGTTCTGAAAAAAATAAGCTTCCCTCAAACTTCGGTTGATGAAAATTTGCAGGTCTGCATACTTTGTATGGAACAAGATACTTCAAAATCATGAACACTTGGAAAATTGACCTACCAAACGGTAGTGATAATAGAAGGCTTGAAATAGTAGGAGTGAAGTAGACCTTAATTAGCTCAAGATAGAGTCTTAAAGCTGCCAATGTTTTAGTAGCTACTCTGAAGTTAAATTTGACAGTGGTGAAGTCTCTGGTAAATATTTAATGAAGCCTTTTCAGGAAGACTGATTCTATTCCCACTTTCCTGCACCTCATTATAATGTTTAAAATGTCTAGCTTTGCTTTCAAAATTACCTGTGGTAATATGGGAGGATATTGTGTTTAAAACACTGGAAAGCACTGTTGGGACACCACAGAGTTTTAATTTATAGTGCAATAAATGAGCATTCTACTATTGCTGTTTGGGGGAGAGGGGGAGAGTGTGTATTTGATTTACATAGTCTGTCTTGGCTGACAAATGGAAGTGAGCCTAAATTAAGTGGTTAACTATTTAATTGTGCCTGATTGCTAGAACGTTTTGAGTGCCCAGAGACCTGGCTTGACAGGTTAGTGAGTAGATGTTAATCTGGGTTTCTTGAGCAAGAATCTGCAGTTGTCCAGCTACCACTTTTCTTCCTGACCTTCTCCAAGTTGAAACTAATTTTTTGGCCAGAGCTATACTGCTTGGATTTGGTGGCAGGAGGAGAGGAAGTGCCTGTTTTGATGGAGTCTGTTTTCAGTCCTGTCTGCTAGCGACAAATTAAAACTAGCAGTCTAAATTGCACTCCTGCCCCTCTATCAAGCCGCAAATCTCTGTCCTTCGTTTACAGTTGTAGGTTGTAGTTCTACACTCTGTGCCTTTCTAGTTTTAAGATGCCTGCTTTTGTGCAGTCACTGTTTTTGTGCGTGCATCACTGCTTTTGTGGATACATTTTTACCTCTGCTGGCCAACCACCAGTGTCTGACATTGCCAGGGAAGGGGGAAACCTTGAATTTAATATTCACTTGATTTATTTTTTCTGCACCTGGTTCAAAATAGTCCCCACTGCTTTTCTTCTTATCCTTCATAGCATTGCTATCTGAATAGAAAAATTTTAGGAGCTGAGGCAGATATGTGAAGATGCAGAGTGGCAGCGAGGGTGTTAGCCTTGTTTCTAAATGAAAAAGAAGACATTATCTTCCTCTGCACCTATGTTAGGGGTTTTTGTGCTATTCTGCCCCTCCTACCCCCTCCTTTCTAAATAATTAAATTTAAAGTCAGTGAATATTTTCATGGTATAGAGGTCTCAAAGTTCCTACAGCTAACAGAGGCAGCCAGGCAGAAGAGATCCCTGCCGATGAACAGTGTAGAATAATCTCAATACCAGAGGAATTAATTCTTTGGTCAAATTTACCTTATATGTAGCATTTCTGACAACTAATAAAGGGTACAGTCATATTGCAGTTTGGGCATAATTAGTTTAAAAGGTCACTTAGCCTTGAGACACAAGTCAGTGGGAAAGAAGACTTAGCTACTTTTAATACAGATTATAGATTTTGGTAAGATTATGTCATGTTGGAGCCATGATGTGTATGTTGGAGTCAATAAATGTCTGTTTAGTTTAGTGTTGTGATTTTTTTAATGCATTCCTATGGCAAAGGATTCTTCTTTGCTATAATTGTTTTGTCTGAATAGTCGTGCTCCTAATGTGGAATGCACATGAAGGAAATAGGGGGGAAATCACTTTTGCACTACTGAAATGGGCTGTGAAGTTGCTTTCTATTTGGTTCACATTTAAGCATAGTTCTGAACAGATCTAGAATTCTGTGCTAATATGATCTGTCTGACTGCCTTCGTGGATCCATCCTGCCGGTGGGTAAATATGAAAGTTGACTTTGTTCTGAAAAATCTGATGGCTTAAAGAAGGCAAACAGAAGGGCTGTATTTATGGGGCAAATTTAAGGTAATATTGGACTCCTCTTAAAAATAGCCATTAAACTTTATTTCTGCAGTCTGTCTCTGAAGGATTTTCTCTTAACATTGCCCTTCAAATCAGGAAGACTAAAAACAGTTTACCTGAGAATTTTGGAGTTTATTTTCCTGTTGAAGTTTTTAGAATATGGGTATGAAAATCAGCTTTTGTGAAAGTCTTTAAATTATGCATATGGAAGGTGATACTTCCAGATATGACATTGTCAAACATTTATTTTGTAGCTATACGGTAATGTATAAACAAAAGAATTGTTCATACAGAAAAAAACAACAGCAAAAATTTTTCTAAATACAGGCTTCAGAAATATCCCCTGAAGATAGCATGTATTGCTGGGAAAGCATCTTTACAAATTCTCAGACCTCATATCCAGTAATACAGTGGCAACTTGAATTTATTCAACAGCTGCTTGTCTCAGAACAGTGTTTGGTTGTTCTAATTCTTTTTACTGAATATGATCTCAATAGGTGACCTGCTCAAATAAAATATACTGGTTTTATATGCTGACAATGTATAGTTAGATTAAAATAAAACTAGGAAACATTTTAACCCCAAGGTGATCACCAGTTCCAATAAAACTAAGACAGTCTCCAGCAGTTCGGTGTTCTTTGTCTTGGAAAAGGGTAAACCTGTGATGAGTCTTCCTAATTTTTTTTTTTTTTTCCTGCTTTGGTCATTTCCTACAAACTCTGTCTGGCTATCTTGCCAGTTGCATCTTTTCAATTATTTCTACTGTTACTTGTTAACTTGTTCTTGCCAATATGTAGCACCAGTTTTACTGCCTTTCCCTCTAACAATATATTTATATTTCAGGGAGTTGATTCACTTGCTCATTCACCTTTCTGAAGCTCTGCATGAAGCACAACTTAAACTCATACTAGTCATCCCTCCTGCAGTTGCAGCAGGGTGAGTATTCCTATTTAGATGGCAGGTTCCAGATGAGAAACACTTTCTTGTTTGATATACAATAAATTCAAAGCTTTATTTATAGCTATGCAACTTAAATGAATAAGACATTATTTGAGTTTGGTAGTCTTCATGCGTGTTGCCCTGAATAATCTTAGTAACTATGTGTGTTCATATATACCTCGTAACATTTGATGTCAAAATAACTTGCAGAGGGACCTCTTATTTTGGTGTTAACCCAAAATGTCTGGTAAGAACTTCCAGGAGAATAAGAGCAAAATCAGTTGTGGAGCTCAATGACTTGTTGCCAAGGAGTGAAAAGGGTGTCATCAAGGTAGCATACAAAAGAACTTTGTGAGCTTTTGGGCACAGTTTCAGCTATGAGAGATAATAGTTATTCTTTAAGTAAGAAACTACAGGAAGGAATTTTGTCTATAATAGGGCTGTGGGTTTTTAAAATTATTTATTTTGACTTGATAGTTCATATGTGCAGGAAATATATTTAATAAGAGGATAATATTTAGAATTTTTAATGGTTCTGTTTATTTGTGCAATGATTTGAATCTGATGGATGTACCAGTTTATATGCTCTTCTGGCTCAACAGCAGTAAGCAGTTCTTATCCTTCAGTGTTTATAGCAGAGAGATATTTACTTCCTAAGACTGTATTTGTTGAAAAAACAAAACCTGTGTGGAAAATGAGACTGTAATTTAATTGTATGTGGAAGGAATTTGAATCCTCTTTAAGTTTTTTCTTTTAGGAAAAGATTCTACATTAAGTGATATATAGTAAAACCAAAAAATCTGTTTTACTGTATCTCTACTCTTTTTCTGGAAAAAAAAAAAACACCAAAAAACAAAAAAGGCACTCCAGTACTCTGGTATTTCGGGGAGAGTGTGTCTAGTCCTTCTGGGATTTGTATGATCAATCAGTGATAACATCCATGTGAGAGTGAGCAGGTAGAGCTGAAGACAAGGGTGGAAGGTGATTCAGATTATCAGCAGAGTGATGTGACTTCATTATTGTAATTTCAAATTGAAATGTGGGCTATGCCAGTGCTATACAGCTTTATTAGCAAGAGTTTTGCCCGTATCCATCAGCATTTGTTTGCATTTGGGTGCCCTTCCGTGTCAAAAGATGCATGGTATCCTTGCGTTGTAAACATAGCTACCTGTTGTGCTACCTTCTGGAATAGTGTTTATGGTATACAGTAGTGCTCCAAGGATATACAAGGAATACATTGTGCCTTTCAGAGAATTGTGGTAATAAGCGTTATCTTATTGCCAAAACTACTGGGTTCTGAATCTCTGTATTCCACTCACCACTTTCCTTGCTTCTCAAAGGTAAATGAGTGTCCCTGTTACGCTGTGGATAGGCCGAGTGCTAAAGTTATGTATATGTCATGCATGATGGCCTTTTCCTGTCAGTGAGATGTTCCAAATTACTATTAGTTGTTTTTAAGAGCTTTGGTGGGGGCTCTTGTCATATGGGACTGGAGAATAGTGAAGCATGACCTATTGTAGAGGATTACATACACAAAACAGTCTTTATAAAATAATCATGTTGCAGTGGTCCTGCTACCTGCAGATGACAGATGGGACTATGATGATACTCCTATGTTGTGCTTATTTCCTATCTCTGAACTTTACCTAATGAAACAGGTACCTCCTCCTGGTTATGCAGATATTTTTGGCTTACTGGCCTTGTTGATGATGATAACTGAGGAAGATTTGCACAGTTGGCAATGCAAGATTTTTTTTTTTCCAAGTTTCCTTCTTCCTTCAAGCTCTTCAGCAACATTACGCCTGCACATGAAAATTCAGTAATATAAGTCAATCTTAAACAGAGAGCTATTATTAGGTATTTTTCAGATGACAGTTAGTAGACAGATAAAGAAAAATTTTACAGTGACTTATTTTTCTCACCTTGGGCTGTATAACAGTATGGGCAGGCTCACAGCCACTACAGTTTATGACAGTTTAACAGCACAATTTCAGGATAGTGGTGTACAACCTCCTAAATTTCTTGCAGGCTGTCACAATTTTTCAGTGTATATTCATTTTCAAGGTGCCAAAAAGGCTGAGAAAATTGAATGCCTGAGCAGGCTTGTAAATGTGTCTCTGCGACTGGACTTTTCCCCGTGATGGTCTCCAGTTTTCATTTAATTTTGTGGGGAGGTCCAATAGCACAAGGGGGAAACAAAGCATTTCTGCCTACAGATATCTGTGCAGACCTTAAATGCTGCCTGCTGAAAAGATTCAGGGACCCTGTAGTGACTAAAAACTTGCCTATGTGCTGAGATCAGTTAGCATCTATAACTGTGATGTCCCCTCCTCTGGTTAGTGATTAGGTTAGTGTTGTAACTCCATTCAAACCAGTTCCTGAATACAGATAAGTACTTTCTACCATCATAAGACTGTAAGCTCAGAATAATATCTACCTGCAATTTTGTTCTTCAACAGCTGTATGAAATCTGATTGCATGTTATCTTCTGTAAAACCATGTAATTGAGGATGGTTTTTGTTGCTTTTTTCCACTATCGCACAGTATAACTGTTTTATATCCTTAAAATGAAGTCGCTAATTTAATGCAAAAATCCCTTTGCTTCCATGTGTGGCTGGCCACCAAATTTTGATAGGCAGAATCAGAGAAGCAATGTGTTGAAGAGTATGGCAAAAGCAAACAAAATAAATTCATTGTAAATTGGTAAAGTAATTGTAAAGTTATTGTGAAATAGTATCTGTGCAGAGCCCTTTTCTTCAGAGACTGAAGGGCTCTTGACAGCCTAGCTGCATTTTGAGGAGATTCCTTCCTATCGCTCAAGCTCCTCTGTTTCCAACTGAGTTCTGGTGTTTTCTGCATCATGTTTTGTGAGACATGTTAGTCATAGAACAGAACTAATTTCTGTGCATTATGGTATTGAGTAGATCCAGGTCTCAAGACAACATTAGACTTTGTTGTTTCTTTTTCTCTAGACATGGTGTGGCTTCTTCCCTTTTTCTCCCTGTGCTCTGTATCTTCCATGGTCTTCCCAGGTCAGAATACAGACCCTATGATCCCGAGGCAGTCTGGTATGCTGCTACAGTCCAAATCTTGTAATGCCCAAAAAGGAATGTACTATTTAAATGGGGTTAAGAGTTTATTGTTTGTCCACTTATGTTTTAATGGTCTTATAGTCCCCATTATCTAGTTACTACAGAAAAGCCTCGTTAACTTTACAGCTAGAATTGTTATGCAGAGCCTTCCTGCTTTCTAACCCTTTTTATGGTGTAATGCTCCTGTGGGTCCTGAGGTTGACACTCAGTATTCCTTCAGCAGAAAGATGACTCGTCAGCATGGTGAGGACTTTCTCAGGAACAGTGTTTCATGCTGGAGGTTTCTTCTTTGTCAGCCTTGGGTGTCACTTGGGGCTATTTCACATGTTTTCTAACAACAACATGCTTCCTCTTCACTGGCTCTCAGCCAGAGTTTGAAGTTTCTGCAAACTGCTCAGGTCAGTCAGACCTCTTCTGTATGTGGTATTCCCAGAGCTGGAGGCACAATTACTTGAAAGAAAGTTCAGGCCATAAGATGCAGAGGGTTTTAAAAAGGAGGAAACTTTTAATCAGCACCGTTTCTCAGGATGAGGCATCGCATGTGTTGCAAGTAATCAGAGCTACAGGGCAGGTACGTTGTTCCCTACTGTCATGGATGTCTTTGCACAGCTGTTGAGAGCCACTTCTGTAGCTGGTAATGCTTGAGTCTTAGGAAGTCAGCTTTCACTGTCAAGAGAAGCTTGAGAGTCATTAAGGTTTGCTTCAGAATGTACATGCTTAGGAGCTTTTTCTGACACATGGATGGCATTGCTGGTAAAACTTTCTACTGTAGGGAAGGTTCCAGAAACTGAACCATGCTTTTTGCTGTTGCCCTCTGAAATGCTAGCATGGCTTCCAGTAAGTCAAAGTGTTATATGCCTTTTGTATTAACTCATTGCACCACAGAGCAAGAACAGTAATACTTCTTTAAAAGTAAAGACATGGAAACTAAGTCCTTAAAAGTCTATTCCTGGCTCATGAGATAACTTCTGCAACATTCACAGACCTCTCTAAATTCTTGCAGATTTCTCTGGAAAATTGGGGGTTGGTATGCCACGGATGTTCAACAGTGATAACAAATACTTTGAGATTCTTGTGCTTTGGTTAAGTTAAAAATAATGAGAAATTACAGCATCTTCTCTCCTGTCGTTTATCGCAGTCTTTCATGCTGACCTCTTATGATCTACAATTCATCCCAATTGATAGTTCCTTTTTAAAGCAATTTTCTGTTGCCATTAATTGTAGGCTCTTACAGATAAAGCAAAGGAGAACACTTTAAAACATTTTTCTAAAACGCTTTATCAGTCACTTCATCAGACAGATGCTTTTTAAAACGCTAGTGCATGAATTTAAGTAATTGCTGTAAACAATGTTCACATTAAAGTGTATTTGCTCCTTTTGGTGGTAGAAAGTGGAGAATAGTACAGACCTTAAGATTCCTGTTCATTGTGATGCCTATTGACATTACCAGATTCAGTCTCATAGCCAGAGAGACCTGAAGTTGTTTTGTTCATATACAGTCACATGGGGCTCTACAGTCCAGTGTTTGTAAATCCTGAACAAGACTTGAAGCCACTGTAAAGCCCTCTGGATTCCTGAACACATTTTGCCTTGACCAGAATTTGCTTTGTTATGGTAACTGTACCTTTCAGGAGTAATTTGCAGTGGAACTCCACACTGAGGTTTGGACCTTGTGTTGTCATTGCCCCTCCTGCTGCTGTCCTGCACATAGACAGGATAGTGGGCTCACAGTTCCAAAACCTTTCTGAACTGAGATTTAGAGATGCTTTATTAGAGCTGGGAAGAACAGTCTGTCTAAAGTGTAATTTTTAACCTGAAATATGTATTGTGTGCTTGTCCCTAAATGACCTTATCAGTAGAGGAGTAGTGAAGTATTCCTGTTTTCTAGCTGTGGGAAAAAACACCCATGGTTTATATGAAAGAAACCGAAAGTCTTATTCTCCTAAACCAATTATTTTGTTTCTTTATGCATTCCTAAAGTTTCTGGGGTTTATTCACAAGCCTTTATTGCCCAGGAGAATGCATTAGTCACTTTCTTTTCAATTAATGCTGTTATATAACCCACCTGTCTGTCTTCCATGTATGTCTTCCTATTGCATTAACTAGAAAAAACACTTTAACTTAATAGGTACCTGAAAGTACTTCATAAGTTAACATCTGAAAACTTTCACAATGTCCATGCATGCTTTAAAGTTTAGAAGTACAATAAGCAGAATCCTGATATTTTCTTTCTGCCTTACTTGACTTTTTAGACAGTAGCTGTACTTTAAAAATTTAGATCTGTAGGATAACAAGGCTTCAACTGAAAAGTGCTTCCTTCCTATTGTGTATTAAATATCTTGTGTCCTGAAACTCACTTTGGGTTTTAACACTTACATGTGGTTGAAAGTGGGCTTAATGCATCTTACATTCTTTATTTGTTGGAATCACTGTAGACTGTTAATCAAAAATACAGCAAAAGGCATGGAAATTAGTACCATCAAGAATCAAATAATGTTTTAGAGTTCAGCAGCTGGCAAAAGACTGATAAAGGAGACATGAGCTGTATGTGGAATACCCTAAGCAGCTTGGATGCTAGGAGCTGAAACATTGTTCCTTTTGTGTTCTACCCTGATTAAAATTTAAAGAGAGAGCATAGTTAAATGTAAGCAGTTTATTTAAGATTTGTAATTTAGACTTATTTGATATGCATTAAGATCAAAGCAGTCTAGCAGCAAATGCTATCTGAGAGGAGACACTTTTAAGAGCTAAAAATACTGTTTTGCTTAGGGAAAAGCAGTCTGGAAAATGCAGCGTTGCACATGAGATCAAGTGCATGATGCAGGAAGGAAGCATACTGGGTCATCTGTTTTTAACTTCTTAAATTCAGCTTTTGCAAATAAAACCTGAGACTGATCCTCCAGCTGAAGCTTGCTTTCATAACTAAAGGACCCAGGGAAGCCTTTGGTTTTTGGTTTGCGAAATGTTCTGGCCTAAAAGAAATCTTCACTTGAAAAGCAATTTCATTTTTTTTTTAAAATTCAGACATTTTATATGTTCCTTTGCAGCATTTTTTAATGTATCCCCTTACAGCATTGTCCAGAGACATTTGCACTAGAATAATCAAAGAGTGGGGATGGGTGTGGAGGCTGCTGGGGAGGCTGGAATCTCTCTAGCAAGCTTTGCTGTCTCAGAGAATGCATGTAGAGCTACCATGGTGGCAAACACAGATCGAGATACTTAGTATTTCCATCCACCTGATGTCCAGGAATTGCCTGATTTTCCTGCAAGCATAAGTGATTTGCAAGAGAGAGGAACAGGAGGAGCCAAAGCTATGCTCTAAAAAGTGTGTGTGTTACACTGTGACTCTCCTTAGGGGATGGGAGACTTGTGGTTGGGTATATCTGAAGAGAGGTGCTAGGATTGCTATGTTATGTAAAAGGCTGCTAGAGCAGATGGTTTACTGAAGACTTCCAGCCTGTCTTTGAACAGATTATCTCAAAATGTTAGAGCGTTGCTGCTTTTAACATGCATGGATATGGATGCATGTATAAACTATATGAGTACCATTTCTAAAATGGCAATGGGTAGCCAGGCATATTCTGGCCATTGGTGATGGTGGGTAACTCCATTTGTGCTGACTAATCTTGGTCTTGATTAAATTCCTGGCTTAAATATGTGCACTTCAGTGATTATTGTACTGCAGAAATTATACTGGTGAAAACTGTAGATGTTTTTATACCAATACCACAAGCCTCAGCCTCTTTCTGAATAGGATAGCTGTGCTGGAGTGAGCTACTTTTATGCCTGAATATGCTGTCAAAAAAAAAAAAGGCAAAAAGGTCTTGAAATTTGGTTGCACCTGTTCTCTTCAATCTATAAATCAGAGGGATTGAGCTGGTTGCTTTATTTGTTTCTCCATACTTGCATGCTTTATAATATGTTAAGGATGCTGTTACAAAGGCAAAATGAGACTTTGAATAGTAACGTCTTTCCTGTCTGCAAGTGAATTGAATTTAATGTGACTAGATTGCTACATATTTTGTCCAGGTTCAACAACTGTTTTATGCATGGTGTTTCCCAGTTACTGTGAGGAAAACAGTAAGTAAAGAAGATTCTTAACTTTATTTAGATGAGCTATCATAGGAAAGAGCATCAGTAATACTCCTGTTTTCTGCTGTCCTGAGAAAGAGCAAAGGCAGACAAAAAGCTCACAGGAAATAGCATGTTGTCTTTGCAGGGATTCTGAATCTAGCCATAGTTGCATAACCATGGCCTTTCTGGCATTTAGGGTTTATTACAGACATTAGACACATGGTATAATTTTGTTAAGGATCAGCTTGGTATACACTAAGTAGATAAAAGCTCTTAGTTTTGCTAAACACAGTGTTAAATAACTCCGTATTTACAGACAGGTTGTTAGTGGTTACTTTTCTTGGACTTTTATTGTCCCCTGAAGTATAATCCTTTGCACAAAGTAGCAATAAAAAATGGCACTGCTGTGTCACTTCATAATATAACACTGTGCTCTTTACCTGCATTTTGATGGTTAGGATATGCACCAAGCAGTTTGTCCTGTGTGATGGATATGCTTTTAAAACACCTATCTTTAGGTTACAAGACAGTAGCTGCTCCTTGAATAGCAGATAATTCTTCATCTCTTGAAGTTGTATGGAATCTGTAAATGCGAAAAAGTAAAATCTCAAGTAAACAAGTAAACTCAGTGAGTCAAGCAGCTCCGGTGCTGGCATGATCTGCAGCAGTGTGCTCCAGTGGTGCATGGGGCATTCCCGAACCGAGGGAGTCCCAAGGAAACTGAGCAAGGTGCCAGGAGCCAACAGCTTGTGCCACTGTGGCTGGCGGGACCCGGGCTGGCCAGGAGCAAGGGTGGCCAAGCCCCACCACACGTATAAAAGAAGTCCCTGGGGAGTGCTGCGACCAGGGCATGGCATGGCAGTTTGTGTGGAAGGGCATGGAGGATGCTCTGCCATCTCAACCAGGGAGCAGTGGTATCCATTAGGAAGAAAGTCATGGCCTCTCTAAACTCTGCACCTGCCACAGCCAACACAGCTTCCCAGACAGAGCTCTGGTGGGAACACGCTGGCACTCCAGTGCCAGGGTGCAGGGTGTGCCCTACACTTAGGCTGGCACTTAGTACCGGACAGCAGCGGTGAGCACATCTCTGGGAGGTGCACCCACATAGAGGAACTGCTCTGCCTAGTGACAGAGCTCCGGGAGGAGGTGAGTAGGTTGAGGAGTATCAGGGAGTCCAAGAGAGAAGCTGAAAACCATTGTGCAGTGGAAGCTATGATATAGTTGCAATCACAGAAACATGGTAGGATGACTCACACAACTGGAGTGCTGCAATGGACGGCTATAAACTTCAGAGGGGATAGACAAGCTGGGAGGGGCAGCAGGATAGCCCTGTATGTTAGAGAGTTTTTTGACTGTCTAGAGGTTGACAATGATGATGAAAAGAGTCAAGTGTTTATGGGTAAGAATCAAGGGGAAGGCAACAAGGCAGGTATCATGGTGGGAGTCTGTTATAGACCACCCAACCAGGATGAAGAGGCAGGTGAAATATTCAATAAGCAACTGGGAGAAGTCTCACGATCTCTAGCTCTTGCTCTTGTGGGGGACTTCAACTTACCAGACGTCCTCTGGAAATACAGTACAGCTGAGAGAAAGAGTCTAGGAGGTTCCTGGGGTGTGTGGAAGAGAACTTCCTGACCCAGCTGGTGAGTGAGCCAACTAGGGAGGGCACCCACTGGACCTTTTTTTTTGTGAACATAGAACTTGTGGGTGATGTGATGGTTGGAGGCCGTCTTGGGTACAGCGATCATGAAATGATAGAGTTTTCAATTCTCGGAGGAGTAAGGAGGGGAGGTCAGCAGAACAGCCACGTTGACCTTCAGGAGGGCAGACTTTGGCTTGTTTAGGGGCCTAGTTGGCAGAGTTCCTTGGAAGGCAGTCCTGAAGGGCAAAGGAGTCCAGGAAGGATGGAATTATTCAAGAAGGAAATCTTAAAGTTGCAGGAGCAGGCTGTCCCTGTGCTGAAGGATGAGCCAATGGGGAAGACCACCAGGCTGGCTCAACAGAGAACTTTGGCTGGAACTCAGGAAAAAAAGAGAGTTTATGACCTTTGGAAGAAGGTGCAGGAAACTCAGAAGGACTACAAGGATACTGTGAGGTTATACAGGGAGAAAATTAGAAGGGCCAAAGCCCAACTAGAACTTAATCTAGATAATGCAGTAAAAGACAATGAAAATGTTTCTATAAATACATTAAAAAAAGGCGGGCTAAGGAGAATCTCCATCCTTTATTGGGTGCAGAAGGAAACAGTGACACAGGCTGAGGAAAAGGCTGATGTGCTTAGTGCCTTCTTTGCCTCAGTCTTTAATAGTAAGACCAGTGGTGAATGGAGTTAAATCCAGTTGGTGGCTGGTCACAAGTGGTGTTCCCAGGGCTCAGCACTGGAGCCAGTTCTGTTTAATATCTGTATCAATGGTCTGGAGGAGGGGATTGAGTGCTCCCTCAGCAAGTCTGCAGATGACTCCAAGCTGGGCCGGAGTGTTGCTGTGCTGGAGGGTGGGAAGGCTCCACGGAGGGGTCTGGACGGGCTGGAGCGATGGGCCAAGGCCAGCTCTATGAGGTTCAGCAAGGCTGAGTGCTGGGTCCTGCACTTGGGTCGCAACAACCTCACACAGCGCTGCAGGCTCAGGGCAGAGTGGCGGGAAAACTGCCTGGTGGAAAAGGACCTGGGGGTGTTGGTCAACAGCTGGCTGAACATGAGCCAGCAGTGTGCTCAGGTGGCCAAGAAGGCCAATGGCATCCTGGCTTGTGTGAGAAATAGTGCGGTCAGCAGGGTGAGGGAAGTGATCCTCCCCTTGTACTCAGCACTGGTGAGGCTGCACCTTGAATACTGTGTTCAGTTTTGGGCCCCTCACTGCAAGAAAGACATTGAGGTGCTGGACCGTGTCCACAGAAGAGCAACAAAGCTGGTGAAAGGTCCAGAGAACAGATCTTATAAGGAGCGGAGGAGGGAACTGGAGTTGCTCAGTCTGGAGAAAAGGAGGCTCGGGGGAGACTTTGATTGCTCTCTACAGCTACCCGAAGGGAGGTTGTAGCGAGGTGGGTGTTGGTCTCTTTTCCCAAGTAACAAGTGATAGGACAAGAGAAAATGGCCTTAAGTTATACCAGGGCAGGTTTAGATTGGATATTAGGAAAAATTTCTTCACTGAAAGGATTGTTAAGCACTGGAACAGGCTGCCCAGGGAAGTGGTGGAGTCACCATCCCTGGAGGTGTTTAAAAGATTGTAGATGTGGCACTTAGAGACATGGTTTAGTCGTGGACTTGCAATGTTAGGTAAAAGTTGGACTCAGTGATCTTAAGGGTCTTTTCCAAGCTACATGCTTCTGTGAGAGATCTGACATGCCATTGAGAAATTTTTTGGGGTGTTTTTTAAGGAAGATCATATTTTAGATACTAAGGGCTTGTTTTGTCATACCTTGAATATGTGATGAAGCTACAAAAAGCACTGGTTATTTTTTTGTCACTGTTAAAGAGTCTTAGAATTACAGACAAAAAGCCTGTTAAAGTAGTGATTGATGTGTTTCTGGAAAAAAAAAACCAACAAACAGCTATTTAAAACCTCCAAAACGTTAGAGTTTTGTATGTATCAATCATAATTAAAATGCATGGAAGACAGTTTTAAAAGCAGATTGTTTCAATTGTCTAAGCCCCAGGTAACACAAGGCAGCTTTATACTTCAGTAATTTTATCAAGTCTAGCATGATACTACTAGATGTATATCAGACCTTGGTCCTTGGTTTAAGTACTAGTATGCAATATAGCTGTTGTTCTTACCTGTGTGTTAATAACATGCTTACCAGTACAAAGCAGGGGACATTGAGCAGTACGTTTTCATTTAACCTTATGGGATGTGGTGTTTGGGATTGTTACCAAGAATGAAGTACATTGTAAACAAATCATTGGAGCTATTACTGTCCTCATGAAGTTCTCGAAAATACTACTACTGGTAAATTGCATACACTTTGGCTAGAATAAATTGTTATCTCCTGGCCAGTTTCTGATAGTATATATCAAACTAGTATTTAAATTAAAAATAAGCATGTTTGTATTTGATAAAAGGTGCACTTAACCTCACAGTTTCCTATCTGGCAGAACGACTGGGAAGCATTAGTGGAAATGTGAAATATGGTTCCTTGTCTCTAAAACAAAAGCTCTCAGTATGAATTTGATGTAAGTTCCAGCTTTCTTAAAATAGTCCGCTCTGCAAATGTACGACTGTCAGATTGGGATGGCATTTCAGGTGGTACCCATCAGCAAATCTTGTATGGAATAAATAAACCTAAGTCTGTTAATGTTTTAGTATGGGTCATATTTTCTAGACCTTGAATCGTTCCTCTGGATTGTCTTTAAATCTCCTACATCTTTCTTAATATATGATTCCCTGAACCATATATTTTAAGCTGTGGCCCTTAGATTTTCCAGGAAGAAATATTGTCCCTATGATACAGAGCAGAATGTATAGGACAGTGCAAATCAAATGTATGGCACATGCCTAGCAAGTCTAGTATATTCTGGATACATTACAGCTGTTTTATATGCAGTATAAAAATCAATCTTTGCTGGTTCTCTGCAGAGGCTGCTGGACCTCTCTAAAATCAGGGCCAAAAAAGTGCTAGGGCAATATATCTTGTATGAAAGTGACCTAAAGCTTTTTCCTAAAACAGTAAGGCTGATGAAATGGTTTTAAGTATGTGGGAGATACAAGATCGGTCAGTAAAGATTTAACAGGAGGTGATCAGTTCCTGAAGTTATTCCAGAAACACTGAAAATTACCTCGGATTAATACCATGAGATTAAGTAATGATGGATATAAAATACTATTTTAGGGAGGGAAAAGTAAAACATGGAGATACATGGAAACTTTCTGGACAGACCTGTGTTGAAAGAGGATTAGACAGTTTTAAAGTGCCAAGGCAACAGTGCTGTGAGATGTAGGGAAAGGGATACTTTTCACTTTGAGATGATTGTCAGAGAGCTTTCAGGGTGATAAAAGGTAATTATTCTGCTCTCAGTGCTGGGTAGGTCTTATGGAAAACTGAGTCTGGGGTACTATATTTATAGGAGGATGTAGAAAAATGAGAGTGTTCAGAGGAGAGCAAGAAAGAGCAAGAAAAATGACTAGAAGTATAGATAATGTCTCCTTTGAGGAAAGTTTGAAGAACTGTATTTAGTATATTAAAAAGAGGAAAAAAGTGTCAGGAGACATAATAAGTCTTCAGATGTCTCAACAGGGGCTGTACAAGTGACAGTGATACATTGGTCTTTACATCAGCTTGGAAGAAAAGGATAAAAATACTCAGTTTATGGTAAAGAATTCTTAGGTTGAACACTAGAAAGAGTAGTCAGATGACAAAACACTGTAGAAACACCTAGAAAAACTTTGGAATCTTCATATGCATTTTGAACTTACACATCTAGATAGGAGGTGATGCACAGCAGTTTAAAGAGAAAAGGGAGAGCAGCACCTTTATTAACTTCTTTGGGTGGCAGAATTAATGCTCTGTAGTGCCTGTTTGGCAGAAGAGTGCAAGGAAGCAGAGCTGAGCCAGTGGGAGAAAGAAGAAAAAGAGTATTCTCTGTTGTGAAACTTTCATACTCTGTCCCAGAAACAAAGCAAACGTTCAAATACACCTTTCCTCTGTTTTGAAGAGCTGTGGGCAGGTCTTTGTGCAGGGGACTCTAAACTAGTCTTACTCTCTTTTTAATAGATACTTTTGAAGGCTTTCTTTGTTAAGCCTTCCTAATAAAGTTTTATGTAAGCTAGAAATCCAGAGAAGTTTTTCCTCTAGTTGTGATTACAAAAGGGTGAGTGGGGTTGACACAGCAAAGGAATGGAGAGAGCTGAAGATACCTAAGTCAGGTTTTGGCATCCTGTTCTTAAATTGAGACTTTATAGGCTTGCTTTTAGCCTCAGTGAATTAAAATGACAGGTAAACATTTCCAAAATAACGTCTAAAGCACTGAAGAAGCCCATACTGTTAAATTTATAGCCTTATTTGAATTTTCATGAGTTGTCTAAATTTGACAAAACATGCTATGACAAAATGCTTTCTGTCAGATAGTGTGCTGGCTGTTTTCTCCTTGCTCTGAGAAGTTTGCCACAATCTGTATGTGAAGCACAGAATCTCAAAGTGTGTTTCTGCTACCCATCCATTCTCAGCTAAGTGCAGTTACGTCCCAACCATCATTTTTAACTGCTGCTTCTTCCTGTGGCTGATCTCTAGTTTGATTGGGGGAAAAAAAAAAAAAAAAAGTTGAAAATCATAGCACTTCTTACATTTCAAACAGTCTGAAGTCATAAGATTTGGTAGGTGATTTGGGTTATGCTGAGGTTAAGTGTTCTTGACACTACAGGGTTTTTTTTAAAGCAATGAGAAGTTGTTGGCAGAGGATATTTTTGGTTTATGTGTGTATTATGAGACAGGGGACTTTGAGAAAAACTGAAAATACCTCAAGAGCCATTACCGTATTACTGTTTTTAGAGTAGGGAGATTATAAAGCCTTGGTAGTGTTTTACTGTGATTCAGCAATTTTCCTCTTTTCAGCCTGAAAGGGAGTTTGATTTAAGTCATTAAAGAGAATGTATTATATGTTCAAATGGTGCTTACTACTATTTTGAAATTTGTCATTATAGGATACTCATTGTTCTAGGAGCTGTATCTGTTGACATTCCTGAACAAGGCCAGGAGGAATGTTCTGTACTGGTTTTGCTTTAGTTTTGTAGTAGTGGGGGTGGAGGGTAGACAAGACTGATTCTAAATTCCTGTATTTTTGTCATGAAAAGACTAGCTGTCTTGTTTGGTGGATTTGAAATATCATTCTTCATTCACTGAACAGTAGGGTCTGCTATGGTGATACGTGAATATATGGAGTTAACCTCGCTTCTTTTAGGAGATTCGTGGGGGGCAAAAAAAAGAGGCAGTTAACACAGATTCTTGTTTAGTGCTATGCTGTTTAAGCAAAATTATTCCAAGATTTTGTCCAGGTTACTATAATACTTAGTCTTTTCTAAAAACATGTAGCTGAAATCCTTCCAGGACTGTATGGGGGCTGTAAAGGTTAGAGTATACTAATCCTTTCTTTGGGAAGGAAGAAATTGTATTTACAGGAAAACAAGACTTTAAAAACACTTATTTTGGTGGAGTAGAAAGTGAAGAGAAAGCTTTTCTGTAGAAATTGGGAATCTTTTCATAGTGTCTCTGCTGTTTATGAGATATTTATGTAACAGGGTTTTCCTCCTTGAGACCACTAGTTGACTGTTCAGAATAGATGGTTGTTTCTTTGTGGTTTTCATTTGCTGTGAGAATCAGCTGTCTCAGGCTTGACTGTAAGTTTATGGATCAAGATCCACCTTTGTATCCGGGGGAATGCTAGAATTGTTCTGTATACTGTCAGCAAGGTATGTAACAATGGATTTGGGGCACAGAGTTTTTAAGTGATTTATCTTTTTAAAATGTTCTTGCAAAAGTTCAAGTTATTACTACCTTTGTTATGCTATATTTAGTATAATCTCTCAAGTGAAATACAATAAGAAAATGCTTAAATATACATTCGCTGTCTGAAGTTTAAAAGAAAGCCAGGCAACTGAATTAATGGAAGTCACATGTTAAGCAGCTGGAAGCAGAGATGGCTGAAAAGCAAGATTTCCAATTTATGCCAAAACATCCTGCAAACCAGAAGTTTTTATATTCAGGTGCTTCAGCTTACTCCACTGTCATACTGTTTTAGTACCTGTTTGTTCTTTAGAGAGTTTGCAAAATACTTCTCTGCTATGCAGTGGTCTTGCTCACAACTTTTTACTTGCTCATGAAACACATGCAGTTAAATCTGTAGCTGAGCATGAACTTCATTTTTCACTGTTTCAGATTCTAGGCTTTGAAAAGAACATATTAAAGCTACTGCAGTCTTGGCAAATAATCCATATCAAATTTGTCTGTCTTTATTGCTTCCTTTGAGATGCACAGCAGTAGTGCAGCTGCTTTCATTTGAAAGCTGCAGGAACTCAAACCACTTTTCTCTCTTCAAATACCTGAATGTAATGTATGCTCCTCATTCAGAATACGGCAAGCATCCCTAACTTGGAATGTTTATATTTGCATATGTAAGATTAAAAAAAAAAAACCACACTACATCCTTTCTCCTTGTTAGTTAAAGCTTCTCTAGACACGTACTGTTAGTGTTTTCTACCTCTAAAGTCCTACTTCTCCAAAATTAAGATTTTTAACTCCACAGTTAATTCTTTATTCTTGCTGCAAAAAACATTGGAGACGTGAAGGACTGTCTTAAGTAGCTTCAGCTCTTTCTTTCCAGAGCTGCTGTGCAATGAAAATTACCAGAATCTATGCAGTCTTCATTACTGCTATCTAGTAGTGGTGGACATTAGCTTAGTTTTGCTGCCCTGCCTTTTGGGAAAGATTGGCAGCAGGGCAGACAACTTGTCCCTCATTTTACTTTGTACTATTGTGCTCTTGTCGTCCTTTCCTATAAATACACATACGTACTTGGCTGAAAAGTAGGAAGAGTACATGATGGAAAGTTTTTTGTTGACCTCACCATTGCTCAGCTCAATGGATGTCACAATTGACCAGTATTTTGCATGTGTGATAAAGGAAATAGGTGTTTTAGTCCCTTAGAAGTTGATTATGAACACATGCTTTTAATAATTAAGGTTATCTGTGTTTTGCACTAGGAGCCTATCATCTTTAGAAGTTGCTGCAGATTCAATTGCCTTGCAATAGCTTTGTGTATACAGAGTGATATGTTTGTGGGTTCATTATTCCAGTATATATGCACAGTTTTCCTTAGGAGCATTTCTAGAAAGTAGTAATATGCAAGTCAATGACAGGGTAATTTTTATGATAATGTTTGGTAAACAAATTCAAATTATAAACAGCTTCTAAGATGTCTCTGTTTTGGAGTGAAATGGGGACTGTCACTTTACTTTTATCATCATTCTCAGGCAGGACTGTGTGGACCAGAATGTAAAGCCTTGAAATTTTGCTGAGTAAATAATACCAGGGATCAAAACAGCAGGAAACCTAATGCTTGTTTTAGATGGAATTTTAAATTATCAGATTATGGCAAATAACAGCATACTAGAAAAAAACCTCTGTAGAGTAGTGTTTATTAAATAGGATTCTGTTTTACCAATACTTACATTTGACGTTACGCAAGGTTAAAATGTTTGAGAAACCTGGACATAATCTTATTTTGTTGGAATCAATAATACTCTTGCTGCACTTTTCTGATCTGTCTACGTGTCTGATTATCTTTCTTGCTTTTCCTTCAAATTTGACAAATGAGGTCACATAAAAGCAAGCAATTCTAAAAATGACCAGTGTGCATTCATTGTAGAATTAGCTAGTATATACACCAACTATGCTCTCCCATGCTTGCTGTTGCTAATAAAGAAATTTAATGCTGAAAGACAATCTCTTTTGGCAAGTAATATACAGAAGATGGGAGTTGGGAAGGAATATCTGTTTCCTCTTTGTTGTGCCTGGTTGATAATAGAACATTGCCCTCCATTGTTCCTGGTATCATCAATCTTCCAGTGCGTATCCTAAAAAAAAAAGAAAAAGGCAGTGTCAGAAATATGGAGAGTACAGTTACATATCAAGAGATTTTGAAATCAGTCTCTGTGCATCGACTTCACCACTCAGAAAAGCATAGAAATGGCTCTTAATGGGCTGTCTAGGCTAGCTGACTGGCATAATAGTTTTTATTGCATATTAGAGAACCTGGAAAATACATGTGACTTAGATCACAAGATACAGCTTGAGATACGAGTTTATACTGAGCAGAGCAGAAAACTGGGTAGGAAATGACTACTGACTACTTCTGAGTAACAGTTATTGGAGAAAGTATAATAACCTTTTCAAATTACAGTAATACTGTTGAATCATACTCAGAGTTGGGCCTCATGGGTTTTGTTTTTTCCCTGTGTAAGTAAAGGCTTAAAGTATAGGTCTGTCAGTCACATCTCTTTTTAACTGAATTCTGTTAGCTGCAGTAAACCTGGATGCTCATTAATGGCTCTAAAATACATCCATTTCCCTCGCCAATGACTTCCCTGGTTTTGCTGCTGTTTGTTGGGCTGCCAGCTCGGTACAGCATGGCTCTGACTGCAGCCATGAAAAGTTCAATGCCTTTTGTATAGATTTAGAAAGGACTTGAGAGGAAGAGCCACTTAAAAGTGGCCTTTTAAAGATCATGCCTTACTATATAAAATTAATGTAGCCAAGGTCTGACTGCACTGACACATGCTGAAGCAGGTGTACACATTTGTTTTTGAATTCCCACTAGGGGGAATCATTAAAATAATCTGTAGGTCAACTAACAATGGCCAAAGAGAAGAAAAAGTGGAATGTATTCCTCACTATGTCTGGCGTTTGTAGCTCTACCAATTCTGAGCCAGCTGCTGTAGAGCAATTACTGCGTAAGTTTCAGTGTGAAGTTGGAAAACTCTCAAAAAAAAAAAAAAATCATGAGCATTTTAATCTTTGCAAGGCAGAATTAAGCCTACATTTGGTGTGTTAGAGTTTTTAAATTAGGCTCATATGCTCCAGGGTGCAAGGCTGTTTTGTGTGATGTTCTCTATTGGAGCATGGCTTGCCTGGGCACTAAGCCCTGGCATGAAAGGCACTTGAATAGTTTGGAAATTGGGACAACCAAATGGTGACACAGTGGATGTTCATTTATGCATAGTCTTGCTTAAATGACTCCTCTGAAGAGTCTGAAGCAGCTAACAGAAACAGCATTAAAGGAGAGCAGTTAACCTCCCCAAAAATGGAAACAGCAAATACAATGACAAGTATCAAAGGAAACTTTTTCTTCTTTGATATTCAGATTGTCAGACAGGTGAATTTCTTTTTTTGGTTTAAGAGTTTCAGATACAAATTCTTAAATTACTTGAAAAATACAGTGTAAGTGGTGCAGACTGGTTTGCCAGCATGCCTCAGCTCTGAGGACAGCAGTTTTCAGGCTCATTTGTCCCTAGGTGTCTGCTGGGATTTTATGCTTTGTTTTCAGGTTATATAATTGTTGGCATGTTTCTCCTTCTTGACTTCTGTTACTGGTTTAAACCAGATGGGCCACAGGTAATTAGGTTGGCTTCAGGAAACTGTGTAGGCTTCTCCATGACAAGAACAGATCCCATGTTTCTCCCCATTTGGAGAGCGAGTACTGCAAAGGCAACAGCTGGGATGGGATGTGTATATTAAGGAAGAGTGCCAGCCCTCAATGTTCTATAAAAATTTCATTTGGTACATAAATACCATTTTGTTTCCTAATGAAAATCCAGCAAGTTTTTACTTGTCAGTCTGTTATCATTTACAGTCCCCTAGTGATGTGAAGCACTCATATTGTGTGAGGTAACCACTCCCATCTCTTTTGTATTGAGAATCTGTAGTACTCGGTTGCAATGCTCTTGCTTGTCAAGATGGCTAGGTTTTGTTGGTTTTTAAAAGCCAATCCTAATCTAAACTGAGAATTTGGTAAAGAGATTCTTGTCATTAAGAAAACTTGAACATGTTTAGTAATGCTAATAAAATCAGTCAGGTTTGTGTTCTTAGGATGCACTTGGTAGAGTCTTTTTTTTTTTTTATTTGAATATTTTAAATTGTGGTCTTTTCCATGGACAACTGGTAGCCCTATGCTCTTTGAAGACATCTGAATTTTACTGTTCCTATCATGAAAACAGTGCAGCAGACAAAGACAGTGCACAAGTAGGGGTGAGGGCTTTTATTTCTGAATTTAAGCTACTATTCTGAATAGTAGAGAATAGTATTGGAAGGTGCATTATCTTAAGGCAAAATAAACTATAACTGTGTGACTTTTGATGTAAGTTTATTTAACAAGGTCCTAAAATCTACCTATGAATGAATGTTATTACAGTGGTCTCAGACCACCTGTACCACTAGAAGGTTCTTCCTAATGTCTAGCCCAGGCTTGCTAAAGTAATTATCTTGGGATATTCAGGCTGTTCCAACTCAATAGAAATGAACTCTGAAATTGTTGTGTTTTCATTAGAATTCCCCTTTTTTCATTTGCTCATTCTGTCATAATTTTGATTACTTGGAATGATGTTTCTCTAATTTATCAACAATAAGGTAATCTTTCGTATTACATGAGCAAAACATGATTTGGAGATGTTAAGAAGATGAGGGTTAGTTGGGAGGGGAAGGAACTCCTGGTTTTTTCTCTGCTTTCATCTGTGCCAACACTTCTAGTGTGTGGAATTGGGAGTGTTCTAAGAGTAGAACCAGATGAAAAGCCATGCCTGGAAGAGTGTATGAGCAGTGGTGATTGCACTGGTTTTATGGAGTTACCTTTCAGTTTGATTTAAGATGGGACTTTCATACAGATTGTAAAAAAAGGCAGAAATTTATACTAACTTGGAATCTGTGTTATTTGTTTCTCCCCCAACAGACTGACCTCAACACTATGGTTCTATGGACTAACATCTTTGATTTTGCAATGTACAGTCCCTGATTTGTCATACTGATCTAGGTTTGTAGGCCACAAAATCAGATACTGTGTTTAAGCTCTGATTTAACTGAGATTTGGATCACATCACATCACTGCATGCAATTCTTCAGCTTTTGCAACTTTTTGTCCGTAGAAAGGAAATAAAGAAAAAGAATGCTGTATTACAAATAGTTGTGAACATATTTGAATACTAAGCATGCGCATTTTCCAGAATTCTTAATGAGTAACATGCATCTCTGTAAAAGGCTTTTTATGTTGTCTGCGAGTATGTGCTCACTGAGGGAGAGGTCAGAAATGGAGATCTTGCAATGCTCTTTAAAATGTCCAGTCAGCTGCATGGAATTCGGCCCCTACTATGTATTAAATCTGTTTTAATCTGTCTGAGAACCTCTCTTTTTTGGTTAATCATTCAGTATGATCACGTTCTGGTTTTGACAGCAAGGATTAGATCTGTAATTATTGTTCATGCCTTTGAACAGCAGTATTGTGTCAAGGTCCTGTTGTTGACTTGCATGCCTTATCCAATACTATTGCAGGCAGACCTTAATTCTATTTTTAGCACTTTTTCTGAGGAAACAAGGTGTCTGTAAGGTTTATCTCTTCCATTCTTCATCTCTCTGCAAAAGCTTTTTTAGCATTTGACCAATTTAAAACAAAACTGACAATAGAGTTTTAATAGTCAGGTCCCTGCCACTTCATGAAAATAGGCAGCTGGACAGATGAAGATGACCCATCTTTTTTTTCCAAAGACCCAGCAGTGAGAGGGCATTGTAAACAGAACATCTGTAAGACACTAGAGAATCTAGTTGCAAAACATCCGTGGATGCCAGAATCCATGTAGAACTGTTTTCTAAATATTGATAGTGGAGAATTACTTGAGTGAGCTGTCATCCTTCAGAGTTCTGGAAAACCTAAAAAGAGATAGTTACAAAACTGCCAAGACGATTTTACCTGAAAAGAAAATGGTTTCAGATTTAACTTGTTTATGCGTTTGACTGCTTCATTATTGATACTTATAATTGTGTGATGCACAGGGTAGAGAGTTTAGCTCTTTCTCCTGTTTTCTGTAGAACAGACTGGATGCAGGAAGAAATGGTGAATTTTTATTCAATGGTTGTGCATTAACTGAATTCAGTGGTGTGTGTTCCTAAAACACAATAGTGTTATACTTTAGTGCAGCTAACTGCAGAGAGCTATGAAAACCAGTAATATCGGATGGTGAAGAAAGATGGGAAAAGGGAAGATTTGCAAACAGTTGCTTTACAGAGAAAACAGAATTATACACAACAAGAAAATTAAGTCATTACTGGGAAGATGCCTTCTGAAATAGATATATACAGGAAACAGAAAATCAATCAATTTTCCATTACGAAGGACTATTCAAAGACCTGAGAATACAGAAAACTACTCTTTTATAAGAGAGAGGGAAGGTGAGGTAACCAAACAAGTATGCAGTTTGAACTTGCCGGGAATAGCAGTCAGTTACAAGACCTTTTTTAATTTTTTTTTTTCCTTATTTCATTTTCAGGAGTAATCATAGTGAGACAAGAAGTAATTGAGGATGTAGATTCATTAGGAAGTAAATGAAGGTGGCTTGCATGGTTGAAGTATTTTTTCCAGTCTTTCATTATTAAAGTCAAAACCTTACAGAAATACTTATCAGTAAAGCACTAATGGGAATTTTTATACGTATGACCATATGCTGTTTGAAAAATTCGGGTAGTAGACATTCTAGGCTATAAAACAAACTCCCCTGCACTTATTTTAGATGTGAAAGTACTTGCAGCAGAGCAGGGGATCGTGGTGTGCAAGGGGAGGTTTCCTGCGCTGGGGAAACCCCAGAAGAGTGTGGAGACCCACCAGGAGCCGGCAGCTCTCATGGGAGTGGCTGACAGGTGTGGGCAGGGCCAGGACTAATGGCAGCCACCCTCTACTCCCACAAAAGGCAGCACTGGGGAGCACCAGCCACCAGGATGGGCAAACAGGCATGACATGGCAGCTTGTGCGGGAGGGTGCGCAGGGTGGGTGCCTCTTCAAAGGAGGGACATTCCACTGGCCGAGTGGAGAGGCTTGAAGTACACAAAACCCAGCAACAGGGCACTGTTCTGTGACCATCTGCACAGGTCAAGGGCACTCATCCTACCTGATCTTCAAGGCAGGATGGCGGGCACTCATCTGAGAGCAAAGGCTGCAACTCTGACTGAAGGCTCTGCACCCCAGCGGTGGATGATGCCTCCATGCAAATG
The DNA here is from genome assembly GCF_965140245.1 of Athene noctua. NCBI lineage: Eukaryota > Metazoa > Chordata > Aves > Strigiformes > Strigidae > Athene > Athene noctua. Next base: position 19,129,268 of record NC_134050.1, read on the forward strand.
GGGCTGATGAAGGGGGCGGCTGCAGAATGTGCCCAGACCTTTCTGCCTGGGGCAGGGATGGGTGGCAGACCATGCTGTGCCCAGGTGGAGGAGCTCCTGCAGCAGGTGGCTGAATCTAGAGGCAGTGAGAAGGCTGCATAGCAGCTGGTTAATGTTCAAGGATCAGCTCCTTCGAGCTCAGGAGTGATGCATCCCAACAAAGAGGAAGTCAGGCAAAAACAACTGGATTGACAAAGAGCTCTTGGACAAGCTCAGACACAAAAAGGAAGCCTACAGAGGGTGGAAGCAAGGACAGGCAGCCTGGGAAGGATACAGAGAAATTGTCCGAGCAGCCAAGGATCAGGTTAGGAAAGCTAAAATCCCTAATAGAATTAAATCTGGCCAAGCACATGAAGAGCAACAAGAAAAACTTCTGTAGGTACATCAGTGATAACAAGAAGACTAGGGAAAATGTGGGCCCTCTACAGAAAGAAATGAGAGACCTGGTTACGTGTGATAAGGAGAAGGCTGAGGTACTCAGTGAATTCTTTTGCCTCAGTCTTCACTGGCAAGTGCTCTAGCCACACCACCCAAGATACAGAAGGCAAAGACAGGGACTGGGAGAATTAAGAACCACCTATTGCAGGAGCAGATCAGGCTCAAGACCATCTGAGGAACCTGAAGTTGCAAAAGTCCATGGGACCTGATAAGATACATCTGCTGATTCAGAGGGAACTGGCAGGTGAAGTGGCCTAGCCACTGTCCGTCATATTTGAGAAGAAATGGCAGTCCAGTGAAGTCCCCAGTAACTGGAAAAGGGGAAACATAACCCCCATTTTTAAAAAGGGAAAAAAGGAAGACCCAGGGAACTATAGGCCAGTCAGTCATGCCTCTGCAGCTGGTAAGATCATGGAGTAGATCCTACTGGAAACTGTGCTAGAGCACGTGGAAAATAAGGAGGTGATTGATGACAGACAACATGGCTTCACTAAGGCCAAATCATGCCTGACACATTTGGTGACCTTCTGCAATAAGGTTACAGCATTGGCAGATAAGGGAAGAGCAACAGACATCATCTACTTGTACAAAGTATTTGACACTGTCCTGCATGACATCCTTGTCTCTAAATTGGAGACATGGATTTGATGGATGGACAATGCTGTGGGTAAGGAATTGGCTGGATGGTCAGTCAACAGCTCGATGTCCAAGTGGAGAGCAGTGACGAGTGCCATTCCTCAGGGGTCAGTGTTGGAAACGGCGGTTTGACAGCAACATGGACAGTGGGATTGAGGCACCTTCAGAAAGTTCACCAATGATACCAATCTGTGTGGTGTGGTCACATGCTGGAGGGAAGGGCTGTGCCATCCAGAGGTACCTGGACAGGCTGGAGAGGTGGGACTGTGCAAATCTCATGAAGTTCATCAAGGCCAAGTGCAAGGTCCTGCACATGTTTCAGGGCAAGCTCAAGCTCAAATACAGGCTGGGCAGAGAATCACGGAGAGGAGCCCTGTGGAGAAGGATTTTGGGGTGCTGATTGACAAGAAGCTCAACATGACCCAACAGTGTGCACTCACAGCCCAGAAAACCATTTGTATCCTGGGCTGCATCCGGAGCAGTGTGGCTGCAGGTCAAGGGAGGGGATTCTCCCCCTCTACTCTGCTCTCGTGAGACCCCCCCCTGCAGTGCTGGGTCCAGCTCTGGGGGCACCAACATCAGAAGGACACAGACCTGCTTGAGTGGGGCCAGAGGAGGCCATGAAGATGATCGGGGGCTGGAGCACCCCCCTGTGAGGACAGGCTGAGAGAGTTGGAGGGTTCAGCTGGAGAAGAGAAGGCTCTAGGGAGACCTTAGAGCGGCCTCCCAGTACTTAAAGGGGCTACAGGAAAGGTGGGGAGGGACTCTTGATCAGGGAGTATAGGGATAGGATGAGGGGTAATGGTTTTAAACTGAAAGAGTTTTATTTCTATTAGATATAAGGAGGAAATTCTTCCCTGTGAGGGGGGTGAGGCCCTGGCACAGGCTGCCCAGAGCAGCTGTGGCTGCCCCCTCCCTGGAAGGGTTCAAGGCCAGGTTGGACGGGGCTTTGGGCAACCTGGGCTGGTGGAAGGTGTCCCTGCCCAGGGCAGGGGGGTTGGGACTTCATGATCTTTAAAGTCCCTTCCAACCCAAACCAGTCTGTGATTCTATGTATGGTAATAAGGGACTGTGAAGTTCTAAGCAGTGCACACAGAAATATGAAAGAAAACGTGATTTCTTCTTCCAAGTCTGTGATGTTTTCCCTAAAATAGTTTCTGTCTATACATACAGCAGCACGCCATCAGAAAATTCAGGGATGACCAAGTTAAAGCATGTTCTTAAGGGCGTTATCCAAATGCCTCTTAAACACTGACAGGCTGGGGACATCAACCACCTCTCTAGGAAGCCTGTTCCAGTGTTTGACCGCCCTCTCAGTAAAGAAACGCTTCCGAATACCCTGCCTAAACCTCCCCCAGCACAGCTTTGAACCATTCCCCTGCATCCTGTCACTGCTACAGGGAGAAGAGCTCAGCACCTCCCTCTCCACAAACCCTCCTCAGGAAGCTGCAGAGAACAGTGAGGCCGCCCCTCAGCCTCCTTTTCTCCAAACTAGACAAGCCAAAGTCCTCAGCTGCTCCTCACAGGACATTCCTTCCAGCCCCTTCACCAGATTTGTTGCCCTCCTCTGGACACATTCAAGGACCTTCACACCCTTCTTAAATGGTGGGGCCCAGAGCCGCGCACAGTACTCCAGGGGAGTGAAATGCTGGGGTTTCAACCCCAAGCCCCAGATTAAGGTTGACATATGGGTGATTCCCACAGCCCTTCCCAAAGGGGGGTGAGTTTGCCTTTGGGCTTCCCTCCAGGGTGGGGCGGCCTGGCAGACAGAGCCGTTGGGTAGATGAGCCCCAGGGGTCTGCACTGAGTAACCCAAGGTCAGGTGTCCCACTGAGGGATAAAAGCTGGGACCCCTTGCAGGAGGGGCAGTGTCTGTGTGTGAGGTGGGTGCCCTGTGCAGAGTTCCCTGTTGGGGAAGGGCCTCCTGCCTCCCTGGGACTGGGCTCCAGTCAGGTCTGGCTTTTGTAAACGTGGGCTGTGTAGAGATTCAGTATGTGGCTTCCTTGGTCCTATATGTTTGGCTTGTTGGCTCAGTTGTCTCCTGTCCCTTCTATGGGAGACTGCATGTCACCGTTTATTCCACCCATTGTTGGTCGTGCGGTGTCGTTGTTGGGCTCAGTGGGATTGATGTTGATTATGTATAATCTGACTGACTTGTTTGTACCCCCAGTGCTCACCCATGTACTGACCCTTTTGTAACCAAATTGTATTTGATATTGGTTCATCTTTATGCTGGCTTTGTCCTTTATGCTAGGCCTAATAATTGGCAAAACAGGGAGGCTGCACCAACGCTGAATACAGCAGATCATCACCTCTTCTCCCCAGCTGGCCACGCTGTGTTGGATGCAGCCCAGGATGCCGTTTGCCCTCCTGGCTGCCAGGGCACACTGCTGGCTCCTGTTGAGCTGCTGCCCACCAGCACAAACACCTGGGATAATGTCCTATACACATCACAATGGACATTATATCCAGACCCCAGCTGAAATGAATGTTTTGTTGTATATATAGCGTCCAAGGTGGTTTTTTTACTGCAGTTAAAGTGCCATAAATTTAATCTCTGTGATGAAGTTCTCCTCACGGAGCAACTTTTACAGTCCACATAGATAAAGATTTTGCCAAGATTGGGTGGCTGTTTCCAAACCTGAATAGTTTGGGTTTTTGCAAGTATTTAATATGTTTCAGAGGTAACTCTGTTGAACAATGATATAAGAATCACGTAAGAACACGAGTGCATTCAAGCAGAATGTTAAGGAAACTGAATGGCATTTGCTTAAGGTATTGAGTTAGAAAAATATAAATGCAAATATCATATGAAGTGTCTGGCTCTTAGAACAGCAATAAAAAGGATTTAGTATAAGCTAACATAAAAAGAACACCCTTTTCTGCTTAAATTTACTTCTTGAATCCAAATTGTTTCATATTTATAGTGCATGTTGCATAATTTCAGTATATTTTTAGGCCAGTAGGAGCAGTTTTCTTTAAACAGCAGATTTCTCTTGTATTCAGTGTTCAGCATCACTCTTTTAATGAGTACATTTGTTAGACTCAAAATCATGTAAGTTTTGAACTGTGTCTTATAGTGAACTCAAAGATAAAGCAGATGAAGCATTTCTGAGTTCAGGGTTAATTCCATGCAAAGAGACTTTTCAGATATATTAAATAATTTGCTTTTCCTATTATTCATGTTCATACACCTGACTTCTGCTCCTTCACATTGTGATGTTGATAGTGAGAAAATAAAATTACCGAGGTTTTAATCATCTGACACTTTAATATCAAGCTGTCTTTAGTGTGTATATTATGCAGTGCTGATACATGATGATGACGTTTCTGCTACATTACTGCATATTTTGGAAATGGTATTCAAGGCTTAGAAGAATGGCAGGGTTTTGGCTTAGACTTGGAAACTTTTATTCTTTTGGACTTTGCATATGCTGTGCCAAGTCTCTTGATTTTCTCTGTGCTAGTTTTCTCAACAATGTTGTCACTTGAACATACCTGCTCTTCAGTTAAGTTTACAATTAAATATACATTATACATAAAGACACAATTAAATATCATAATGATTGGAAAACCTCAAATGAGAAGTATAGTTGTTGAAAATATGTAGTTTTTAATCTTTGAGTGCCAATTTTCTTTACTCAGAACAATTCTCAAGGCACAAATCAAATAGTTTTGTTTATGATCCAGTGAACAGTTTCCCAGAGTGCATGACTAGAGCAGAATTCACTGGTGGTGCTGACTGAGCTGGCGAGTGGTGCTTGCTTTCTGTGAAGAGTGGTGGTGTCTTCATACTACCCATGAATGGACAAAGCATATTCATTGCTGCTGGGTTTGTTCCAAGTTGGAAATTTCCAAGTTGGAAAACCTTGCTCCTCAGATGACACTCCTTTGTAGTGGAAGTAGTTCAGTTACATGCTTGCTTTGGAGAAAGTGATGACAATACCCATTTTAACCTGTTTGGTGTTTTTTTTTCCTTTTTTTGGGGTGGTGGTGGTGGTTATTTTTTATATTCCTTGACAGTATACATGAAAAATGGATGTAGAGGACAAGTCACATGTACAAATTTCATTAAAGTATCTTAATCTATAAAGCAATCCAATTTGCCCTAATATCTAATACAGATTATAATTACTTCTTATGCTTTCCTTTCATGAGTAATCACAATCAATTTACTGAAAATGTGTTTTGCTGGAATTTGCGTTGGGGAATTGCTTTGCCTACAGACATCCAAGTTGCCATGACATTGTTTCAAAGATGTCTTTCGTTTTCTTTATCCTTGTAGAACAACTGTAGTTTGCAATGGCAATAAATGACAAGGAGATAACTATCCAAAAAACTGAGGTCCACCAGTAGGTTCCAGAAATGAAAATTTGTTTTAATTTGTTAAAACCCTGGAAGGAAAGGGATGGGATTTCTCCTTGGTCGTTGTATATCATTGGTTTTGAAAACTTAACACTTCCAGAACCCCACTATACTTCATACAAATTACAGTTACATAATCCAGTGTATTTTTGGTCAGGTTCATTGATCTGACTTGCAAATATCATTCATGCTTTGCTCCCTTATAGCATGACAGGTATGTGAAATGGTTTAATCTACCCCACTTTGTAACCTGTACTCTGTTAACCTCTTTCCTAATGTGATGGAACAGAAAATGTCCTTGTAAACTGATAAATGAATGCTGTTATGCTCTGTCGATTCACTCAGCACATATTGTTGGATGGAGAATTTGTACACTGATCCAAAAGTCATAAGGGTCAAAATAAGTGATTTTTCAGTTTATTACTTGCATCTGTCACTGATCATCCTTTAGATTTTTACATTTAAAATGGGAAGTGAGTGGTTTTAATGTCTACCCTGTCTAGGCAAGGGTTGCCTACTAATTTCTAGATCAAGGAGTGGTTTCTGATATTACTGGGAAGGTGCTGGATTCTTTAGTCTCTCTGCTCTCTAGAGGAATCTTGTACAATCCTCTAAGTTTGCCTCTTGAATGGCAGGGCTGCACCAGAGTTTGTAGCTGTTAAACCACCTTTTTTTTTTCTTTTCTTTTATAATGTTCCCCTATGAACTCTGCTCTTCCAGGCTATTTAGGACAATATGCTGCTACTCTCTACCTGTCTGTCTCATCTTAAGGTGCTTCAGAGCCCTCTGGCTGAGGGCATGATTCTCCTGGCAGCAGCTTCTGCTTTTTAGTTCAGCCCCATCTTTGCAATGTGCTTAAAGCTGCCTTATGTTCCCTGCTGTGCTATGTGAGCTGCTAGTTTGAAGTTAAAAATTCTCTTCAAACAGATTCAATGTTTTCAGGCAACTTGTGTCCATTAATTTTTTCCGTGTTGAATGGTTGAAGTAAGTCAGTAGTCTCTATGAGTTCCAAACTGTCAAAAATACACCCCCTCACCCATGAAGCCAAGGTAGGTATTAACCCAGTGCTAGATTTTGTAAATCAAGGATAAGTAAAAAAATGGGGAAGTAAGAATTGTTCCATATTTTATACAAAGATATGCAGAAAGCCTAACTAGACTAGACTAGAGAAGGTCACAGAATGGATTCCATCCCATCCCCCCCCCCACCACCACCCCCCAAAAAAAAAAAGAAAAAAAAGATGTGGTTTTGTCTGCAGAAAAGAGGTTTGTATAGTCTTTTGCTAAAAGCCAGCAGTTATATTTGCCTTCTGCTTTTCAGGACTTTTTTGCAAGGGAACAAAAAGAAACTAAAGTGTTTTTCACCAGTGAGACAAACTTTTGAGTACAGTGAAAGCTGAAATTATTGTTCTTTTTGAGAGTAATAAAAAAATTACCCTCAGTTTGTGTTTTTGTACCAATAGCTGCACTCATCCATTTATTTAAGTATGGCTCAGATAACTTAATTTTATAAGTATCAAAACCAGTTTGACAGGTCAAGCAATTAAATGTTTTGTAAAAGCTTTTAGAGTTCAACTGATTGCTACCTAAGGCAATTTGATTAGTCCACAGCCCTTATAATCGCTATTGTAGCCGTGCTGAAAATGTTTATTGGGTAAGTATGCTGTGGAACTGGCAACATAAGTAGCATTGAATATTTTTTTTTTCTTGGGCAGTTATTACAAGAATGGCACTGAAACATCTTTTCTTGCCACCTCAGAATGAAAGATTTTTCTTACTTGATCAAATCATATGAAACCTGAAGGAGAGAATAAGCCAGATTATTGTATTAATTTATGTCTTCCTTTTGTTTTTGTTTTGCTTTTTTTAAAAGGACTAACCAGCCAGGAATGTTCACAAAGAAAGAATTTGATCAGTTGGCCTCGGCTATAGACAGCTTCAGTCTCATGACGTATGACTATTCAACACCACAGCGGTAAGACTCCATCTAATATTAGAAAAAAAATGCTGAAGGAACTGGTTTCTAGTTAAGTCACTATTAAATCTACAGTATGAGTTCTTTTTTTCTTTTTTTTTTTTTTTGTAAAGTGGATAATGTGTTTTAACTGTATCAGATACTGAAGTTTTGGTTTACTAATTAGGATGGGTGATTTTTGCACAAGCCAATAGCTCATGACATTGTTTAACTTCAGTGTATATTTGGTACCCAGATATTGTGAAAGGCTTTGTACTCAAGCTAAAAAAATCCTTATACTAGTTCCATGACACTTACTCTTCTCCAGGCCATGTTATTTTGTGTTTAGTTATAGTCATGGTTTAACCCCAGCCAGCAACTAAGCACCGCACAGCTGTTCTCTCACTCACCCCAGTAACATGAGGAGGAGCATCAGAAAGAAAAAGTAAAACCCCTGGGTTGAGATAAGAACAATTTAATAACTGGAATAAAGTAAAATATGGTAATAATAGTTGTAAAAAGGAAGATAGCAAGAGAGGGAATGAAAACCCAAGAAAGACAAATAATGCACAATGCAATCGCTCACCACCCGCTGACTGACGCCCAGCCAGTGTCCGAGCAGTGATCGGCCCCCCCCAGCCAAGTCCCCCCAGTTTCTGTACCGAGCATGACATCCCGTGGTATGGAATGGCCCTCTGGCTAGTTGGGGTCAGCTGTCCTGGTTGTGCTCCCTCCCAGCTTCTTGTGCACCTCCTTGCTGGCAGAGCACAGGGAACTGAAAAGTCCTTGACTTTGGATAAGCACTGCTTAGCAACAACTAAAACATCAGTGTATTATCAACATTATTCTCATACTAAATCCAAACCACAGCACTGTACCAGCTCTTGGGAAGAAAATTAACTCTATCGCAGATGAAACCAGATCAGTTATTTAGCACAGTTCTGCAGGATAGGTATACAGATAATCTAGCACATGCCATTGTCGGTAAAATAAGCTTTAAAGCATAAGTGACAACTCATTTGCTTCATCCCGAGGCAGCAGACTGCCTTTTGGCAGCACTGCTAGTGTAGACATTCTTGAATATGTTTTTCCATTCTTTCACTAGTTCCTCCCTTGTACTAATACAGCTGCTCATGCAGCAGTTCATCAAACCAGATCAGGGAGCTGATCTGACTGAAAATAACACAAAACCCCACTCTTGTACATGAATATTAATTCTCAGGAACTTAATATTTTTAACTGTGTGAAAGTGGAACAGCAGTTTAGTTTGAGAGGTCCTTAAACTCTACAGAGACTCTTAACTGTTCTCCAAAAACATGGTTCATTTCACCCCCAAATTGCAGGTAAGGATATGCTTTTGGAATTCCTGCGAGATTCTGTATATCTTGCTTCAAGGTGGCTGTCCAGGATTAATATTTGTGGTAAACTGGCAGATTTAGAAATGCCATCATTTTTGTGTTTATTACATCACTAAAACCTTTGTCACCTAGAGTATTTCAGCATTCTGATAATGTCTAGACAGGCTTAACAGAAAGGAACTTGTGTTTCTTCTGAAAAGAATTTATATACCTCCTTCCTATCTCTCCCCAGGCCTGTCTCTACAACTTCAAGCCTAGCAACCTAGGGGAGAACAAACGTAGGCAGTAAGGTGTACTGATGTTAGAACAGATTTTGTTACTCTCCTGCTGGAATATGCAGCATGGGTGTATCCAGTTTAGCTTTCCTCTAAGTAAATCTGACATCATGAAGATGAGGTGCTAAGGGCTTTTGTATAGGCTATACAAACCCATCTGGAACCCTGAATGCATTTTCAGTTACCGTGTTGTGGGCTGCATCTTTCCTGTGTGGCAAAGCTGCACCATGCTTTATGCCATGTTAAAATCACAGGTTCTGTTATGGTACAGTCACATCTTTATGCTTTTACTGGTGCTTTAAATTGCTTAGACCTGAATTGGGGCTGATAATCTTTTTTACTTGAAAGGAGGAGGAAAGTACTCTCCAGTTCACACCCATTGTATTTGAAATGAATGTAGTTTGGGATGTAATGCTAATGTCTGAGAAAGGATTTGATAAAAAGAATTCAAACCTTTTTCACTTGAATTTGCTTTGATTGGTCTGAATTTATGAAATACAGGATAATACGTATGTTTTCTCACAATTTTTTTGCCTTTAAATATGAACACAATTTCCAGCAACATTCCTGTACTGTATTAGCACGTTGAGTTTTAAGGGCACAGATTTCCTTAAGGCTTTGAGACAGATAGTTAGTAAGGAGTAGAAGATGTTGATATTTTTAAGACTAGAATATGCTTTTCCTTTTATCATGTTAGTGAGTGTTTGTGATAAAGCCTGCTCTCCTCTCTGATGAGATAGGAATGGAATGAGGACAATACTGTGATACTATTATGTATGACAATTCAGTTACTCTTGTGTATTAAAGCTCTACTCTTTTTCTTAATGTATCTTTTTGTTAGGTAATTGCCTGTTCAGGGTTTTAACCATAAATAAGTGTTAAACAATCATTGAAACCTCTCTTGCTTACCAGTCATTGATTTTATAGTACTTTCTGTAAGTAAGTGGTGGATTTTGTCCCAATATGTTGTGCCAGTTTACAGTAAAAGCATTGAGGAAACAACCGAAAACAACTGAAGCATTGGAAAACAACTGAAGTCACAGAGAGTTTAGAGTTATTGTGTGGCCATCACACCAGGCCCTGTGACAGGGAAAATGTGCTAGGTGGAAACCTTTTCTTACCCACTGTAAGAAGCTTTGTGTCCCTTCACCTTAGAAATTAATCACAAAGTCAAAAGTGGGACAAGCTTGTTTTGTGTATTAGTGCTTCAAGCCCCTGAAAAAATGTGTAGGTTAAGCTTCACAATTTTTGCGTGCCATAATTTGCTCTGTACAATTACTCTAGTCAAAAAGAGAAGGCTGAGAATGAATGTGTACTTTTTCTGACAACCTGTTTAATTTTTGCTAACTTGACAGACCAGGTCCAAATTCCCCTCTTCCCTGGGTACGAGCCTGTGTTCAAGTACTGGATCCTGATTCCAAATGGAGGAATAAAATACTTCTAGGGCTGAATTTCTATGGCATGGACTATTCTGCTTTGGGAGCCTCTGGGGAGCCAATCCTTGGTGGCAGGTAAGACTTCTCTGAATAGTAAGTACTTATGTATGATACATTCTCACAAAACTCAGAAATTCACAAGTATTCTTGTTTAGAAATATGGATGTGTTAGTAAAATAGAAATGGTGATAAATCTGCACGTGAAATAGTAGCTCATCAGATAGAGTAAGTCCTGTAACTTCTCTTCTGTGTACAGAAGTGCAGATAGATGGCACAGTTATCCTGTCAGAACTCCTAATTTGTGGTTTTCCCTCTTTCCTCTACCCATGTTTGTACATGCAGTTTGCCATCTTTGTGTTAATATGTTCTGCAGTATTCTCATGCTCTGTATCATTTTGGAGGTTCATGCAATTGACCTAAAGATTGTTTCTCTCAGCTCCTGAAGTTCTTACCTGTTACTCTGAAATTTAACACTGGTTTCAAACACCAAGTTTCTTTTGAGTAGAAAAAGCTGCAATAAGCTCACCTGGAGTCAAAAATCTATAACAAGATAAAGAGAAGTATTCCAAAGTCAGCCTGAAATTTTCTATTGATTCTCAGAGAAAAATGGTTATTTTAGTTTTGCGTAATAACCACCTATAATAACAGTGAGCTTTGTAGAAATACAGTCAGGATATAGTACATCAACCTAGAAGAAAAAGCAAGAAAAACAGTGTGAGTTTGGCAGGAAAATCAGGTTTGTCTGAAGTTTGTTACTAATTTATAAAATAAAACCAAGCTAAGGGGAAACAAACCTAAAGCTCAAGAGGTTCTCACTTTCACAGATTACTAAGTTCACTACACCAGGATATTTCAATATAGTAACTGTTGCTTGGTAGGCGTTGAAATACTATCTGAGGTGGATTGTATAAGGTAAGGGCCTGAATTTCATATCTCCATGCCTTCAGTTACACAATCATTTTGTCATCATTGCACATGCCTCTGCTGTCTTTCTGCTTCACCTTGGTTGTCTGCAGAGGTATAAAACTGTAGACACAGTTTTCTCCCAGTGCCGAATTGTGTCCATATCTGGGTGAGTAACAGACAAATACTACAGGGTGGGGAAAATAAAGCCATTGCCTATAGTGAAAAGTATATAGTGAGTATATCAGAACAGCTTCTGTAAAATTAGTTGTAGCGATTAGGCAGGAAAAATGCTCAATCATCATTGTTGATTTACAAGCCATATTATACAAGTCCAGCACAATTACTGTAGCTTCACTGCAATATTTACAGTTCCTTTTGCAGGTAGGAGTATAGCACTATCTAGCAGAATAAAAGGATCTTGTTTTTCTCTGAACTGCGAGTTTTGGAAGGATTTTTCCTCTTTAAAACATACTGCACACTAAGATGGCATCTACCTTTACTTTTCAAAGCTTCTTCTGGACTGTATTAAAGCATTCATTCATGCTGCTCTTTAATTAATGGCAAAAATATCCTAGCTAAGAGTCATGTATGATTAATCTAACTTTTAGCGAAAGAGGCTTTGTTTACCTGTATGTAGGGCACTGGTACACAGTATGGGACAATATATTTTATACAGAGAATAGTCCTGTTAACATATTCTTTATTGACAGACCATGATACTGTAATTTTTCAGATATGTACCAGAAGCAAGGTTCTGGACAAAGTCTTTCAAGAGACTTTAAGTTTATACATAAACCATCTATTTTCACTTTGCTGCCTTATCTGTCAGTCAATGGTTAAGTTTATTTTTCCAGAAATATATTTTTGAGCACGCACAGTTATATATTAGTCTTTGCTGTATATGTCATGTGTAGTAATGTAATAATAAAATAGGTTCAAGGTCAACCAGCTTCAAAATAGGCCAAGTTTCTGACCCAAAGAAAACAGAGAAAAGGTTATTAGTGTAAAATAAGTTTTCTGCCACTTAACTGATAACAGGCTGTTTGTAAGGAAGTCTTTGAAAACTATCACTATCATTGTCCAGTTGAATCCCAGAATGGGCACAGCTTGTTCAGAGATGCTCTTCCCCCGTTCCCTCCAAGAAAGCTTCCCTCTTATTCTGTTATTAATACTCTGGCTACATCAGGTTTTTCATTCCCTAATAAGACACATGGCTGAGGCTGATCTTATCTCTTATCATTTTCCTATCTGCTTCATACTACATAAAAAGGCTGCTCAGAAGCTGTGTCCAGTGTAGAAGCAGATGGCTTGATTATTTATTTTTCTCACCTTGACTCCATAATGAATTTAAGCTTCCAGTTTCCTGTAAAAAAAGCGTTAAAGGATTGAGTCACAGCTCCTTTAAGGCACCCTCCATATGTGGTGATAGTGACGTTAAGCTAAAGTACTGGTATTAAAATTAATTCAAAATCTATTCAGTTAAGCGCAGTATGATAGGTATCAGCTTTTTAGTTGTAGGTTTTTCTTCAGCTTTTTACATCTGAAATTTGTTACGTGTACAAGTCTCCAACATGCCAGTGCTCTTTGGCACATTGTAAGGTGCACACTGTCTTGTTGAAGCATATTTGTCAGAATCTTACCAACTTTAATGAGAGAGCTGGAGAATTGTAAGCTTCAGTAACAAACTGTGTATTCTCAAGTTGTTTGATGTAAAGGTAGTATACACTTAGTTGAATATACACTTAGTTATTAGTTGGGCTTGCTAGACTCATGTTTGTTTTTTTTTCTTTAGGATAGGACTTACATGATGGAAACCTCTGAATGTAGGTAGATTTCATTCACTGATTTTCTTTTTCAGTTCAGAAGTTCATAAAACAACTTTCAGTAGAATTCCTATTTGCATAAAATATTATCTGGTAGTGGTTTTTTATTGCAGAATGTAATCTAAAGGTAGAAGTACTTAGTTGCCATTTTGCTGAAAAGATATACAATCTTTCCATATAATATCCTTTTTCCTTCATACACACCATAAAAATTAATATGTATATGCGTATGTGGTTATGTAGGTGTATATATATCTATACTGGGATTAAGTTAAATGAAAACAATTTTTCTTTTACAGCACAATGTAGTTTGTCTTTGGCTGTTGTTACAGTCAGAACTACAGTTTATATTTGTAGCAACAATGTGTTCATCTTGCAGCTCAGTCACAAATATTACTTGTTAATACAATGAGTCAATCTCAGAGATTACAGAACATTCTGGTTCTTTAATCAATCAGGTACCACTGTAGTTTAGCTGTAGGGAACCTATTCCTGTGTATATTTAGTTCTGACCTAATTTATATGAAATGCTAAGCCTGAAATAAAGGTGTTGGACCTGTGTTTCTCCAGATCACCTCTAGTGCTTCTGGCAATGTTTTCTGCCCTCTGGCTGTCAGGAATCAGGTGTTTGAAGATGTCACCATTAAAATTTACCACTGTATTAAAATCCTGTCAGAACATAACCATCTGGTGTTGCTGATGTGCTGCTCTAATGATCAGTTTGTTCCAGCAGGTCCTCTATTGATATCACAACCTGACAGCATTTCTTCTTCACCTCAGATGTGTATGTCTTGGGTAAATAATTCTTCAGTATACCCTGAAGCTTAAGAAGTTGTCCAGTCTTTCTGCAGAATCTCTACTTTTGAGTCCATTTTGAGACCTGTAGTAGGTCAGCAAGCCCCTCAATCTCATGAGATTCTAACTTCGATGTACTTTTTTTGACTTTAGCTATCTGCTCTTCAGAATCTCTCTTAATCATTAGGACATTATATTTCAGCTGCAGTACCCATTGTTTTCTTTTGCCTTCTCATGAGAGGTTAGGTTTTCCATTACATGCCATCTAAGATCTATAGGCTCTATGACCTGGACCAACAGGGAGTTGATAAACTTCATTGCTATCTGTGAATTAAAAGCAATGTAAATCAAAGGCTATCATGTGGCAGTGATGTCCCTTACATTTAATGAATCAGCCTTCTTTACTGAGCATATCCCTGCTAAGTTTAATGTGTTAAAGACATTTTGTCCTTTTTTTGTGTAGTGTTGAAAAAGGGAAGATAGATCTCTGATGTTCCACCCGGCTGTATATAACTTTTGAATATATTCTGCATCCAAGCTGCTTTTGTTCCAAACGTAGCTGTTGAAATGTGATATGTGAATAGCTCCATTGTTGTGGGACAATGCTGTGTGTGCTTGCCTTTTATTTAAAAGAATCTAAATAGAGATTTTTATGGTTTTTTTAAACACTTAAGAAGATTGATATAATAAATTGCCAGTTGAAGCAAGGGAGAAACTGATTTGACAATGCATTGTGCTACCCAGAGATAGAAAATAAGATGACTTGCAAGCTATGTGAGAATGTAGAGTTCTACTGAGAATTTTATTGGCTGCCTGCCATTCTGTAAATAGCAGGTAATAAAAAGTGGTACTTAGAAACAGTTAGAGGGGAGCTTTTTTCCTGAATTACCATGGCAGTGTCTTTATTAGCAGCAATTTAAGAAGATTTGGGCCAATTGTGACTCACGATTTTGTCTTACAGAAGGTAGCAAAAAACTTGCAAGGGGTGCTTTTACTCTTCAAGCTTCAAGGCTTTCGCAACATTTCTCTTCATGCTGTAGTTCTCTCGGGATTTTCATTGCTTCCCTGCATACCAGGATTCTGTCTCCCGATTTAATCCGTTTTGCTCGTAGTTTATGTAACATTGGAGATATATTTCAAATAAACCAATGGATCAATTAGCTCTGTAGGATTGAACATCTTCTTGCTCTGTTGTCCACCTCTCCGCTTCACTGGAGAATCTGTTAAGCTCTTTCTTCTTAAATTGTACTGCTGGGTCAGATGGTAAAATCATGGAAGTGATAGGAGGAAGTTACAAATGGGCCTGGAATCGGAAAGAACTTATTTCTGTATTACAAATGTCTAAATAATTCAGGAGTGTTCCAAGAGGTTTATTCTATTAACTTCCCTCTGGGATATTCTGTTAAGTGTGGCTTCCATGGTTTATCCCTCCCTCCCTCCCTCCCTTTAGGAATGGAAGGGGAACATAAGATGTTATCTGAAAGTGGAATACTAGTTAATTCATATATTTTTATATATATAATTCATAGATAGAACATCTTATGAAGTACAATTATTATCATATTTCAGCTTGTGCAAGTTGTAGATATGATGTTAAATACAAAAGCTGTTATAACTGGTTTTTATGTAAAATACATTCCTTATTTCTTTTCAAATGAGGGAAAGGTGCCTTATTAGGCACACAATTCGTTCTGAAGCTCAGTTGTACAATGGCATATTGTCTGTGGGTGAGTGTGTGCCTCTCAGCGCATCTGTTTAAAAAAATGTAGTTCAAAAAAATTTAGTCAGTTGTGATGTACATTTTAAATGGTGGGCATATTGCTGTGAAATGTGCTCTTCTCTGTCTCTCAGGATCTTTTGTAATAGTAAATTTGCCACAGGTAATATATAGGCAATCAAGTGTTGTCTAATGATTAAAAGATAGCATGATGGAATTGGGGAAAAATACTTCTGTGGTTTTAAACAAACAAAGGGAAAAGCCAGAAACCTTTAGTTTAATTTAAATTTACTTATATTCATAGATTTGCATGTGAGTGTCTGCACCTGGTGTAAAGCGAAAGAAACTAATTGCTTTGGAAGCCTTATTTGGGCTTGTGAGATCACTAGTGGTGGACCTAAAACCACCACTAGCCCGGACTGAATCTCTACAAATATATGGGAATTAACAAACAACATAGAAGAGGTAACACTATGTGTGTGTCCAGATTCCTCCACTGTCAGTCCCTTACTCCCATTGCCCCATCCTATCTCATGTTCAGTGCTGAAAGGATAATGATTAATTTTTGCCTGGTGTTGACTGTCCCCCACAACATACTCCTCCTGTTCAATTCCATTGCAAATCAATTGGGAATGACTGTGAAAAGGCCCCCCCTGGAAGTGCTTAGTATCTTTATATGAGTTATCCTGGAGCTGGCTAAGTGCACTGTGCTGATTTGTTGGATCATGTGCAGCTTAGATTCCTCTAGGAAGCTTCTGGTTCTGAAGGCATGAAGTCATCCTCTTTTTGAGCCAAAAAACAGCAGTCTGGATGAAGTTAATCAGTCGCCCTGGGATCTAGTCACCACTGACAGGGATGCATGGACTAAAGTTCTGACTCCGGGCAGCTAGATATTTTTCTCTTATTTCTAACCTGGGAGAGTTTGTGACCTTTTTCTGAGAAAAAGACATCCTGGAGTTTGGGTTTATTTCTTTCTTTGTGGTTTTGTTTTGTTTTTCTTGGGTCTGTGTCATGTTCCCCCTGTCCCTGACTGTTTTATTGTCCAAATTACTTCCCCCATTGGTTTTGAGAAGGTGGACCACTTCTTTGTTAATTAGTATGTCTGATGATTGAAAAACTGGCCTGGCTTGAAAAATAATGAAATACATGTTTCTGAATACAGATCCTATAAGACACAGCTTGTTTATCTTGCAACTTAAATAGAGCCAAACCCTGATTGTGTATTTACTAGAACATTGACAAGTAATGAGATCGTTTGTATTTTGTTGAAGGAGGGGCATTGTTTGATGTGTAGTGTATACTTGGATTTTTTAACAGACAGGCTTTTCTTTTGTCTTAAAAGAAAGCAGCTTGGCGTGTTTCTACTCATAAACTGATTTTGCAATCCTCGTTACCTAATTTTAACATTAGTCCATTCAGTGAATTGAGTTGCCATGGTTGCCGAGGAAGCAGTCAGAACTAAAACCAAGATATAGACCTGTTGAAACTAATCTGAGTATCATCAGTACAGGTTTCGAAGTTGGGATGTGCTTTCTCGGTAACTCAGATATCATTTCAGTTGGTTGAATATATATCAAGACAATTATATACTCCTTCATTTGCTAAAGAGCACTACTTTCAAAGCTTTATTTAGCTCTAAAACTTAGGGTAAATCCTGATAAGAGCACAGTTCTTTGCGCTTTTTTTTTCTGATCTGCTAAAGTTCTGTCTTCATTACTTGGCTATGTGTATGATGTCAAGCAGACTGGCACAAAAGTGGTGGCTGGGCACACAGTGCTGACACGATGGGTCTTTGGGGCTTTTTTGTTGCGGACGACTCTAGTCTGGTCCTGTGGACTGAAACTCTAGCAGTTGGAGTGCTGCTTCTGCTGCTGTTTCATCCCGAAAATCCCATCCATTGCATGCACTCGGAGGCTGCTCCATGATGCAGACCAAAGTGTGGTGTTAGTTTTTCTTGTAAAAGCTCAATCCTGATGTGAACTAGAAGTTTGATGTAGGCAGAATCGTACAGCCTAAATGCCGCCTTTCATTTTGAAACAGTGCTTTTAAACAGTACAATTTTAAAAAAAGGTAAAGTTATAAAACCGATTGATTACTTTTTATAAGGCAGTGGAATAAATTCTGTAAGAATATTGTAACATTTCTCAGGGTTGGTTTTTTTTGTGCACAGTTGCTTTGGAGGGCAAGAATAAATGTGCATGTTTATTACAATTTCAGAGAAAAGTAGCAATGCAGCAACAAAGTATGCAGAGTGATTTAATACTGATGGAAGGACTTGATAACTGAGTCAAGAGCCAGCATGGAAATATGTAAGATTTAGGAATAAGCTTGGAGCTTTGAAGTAGTACTTACAGTAATAGACCATATAGCTACACAGTCTTGGAAGTAATAGAAGTACAAGTATGTTCCACAACATTAACAGCTTCTGATTTGTGCAAACAGCATGTTTATACTAGGAGTTATACAGCAGGTGATTGAATGAGGTTTCTGGTGATAACATTCAGTAGCAGTATAAGGTCCAATAAATTTTTTCTTTACATTTTTATGAGATATAACACCAGAAAGTAGAGGGAGGCGAGGTGTCCCCCCCCCCCCCCCCCCCCCCCAAATTACTTCATGCCTATTTTGGGAAAATGGATCTAGAAATGTCGAGTAATACATTTTAGCTAAAATAGTTTTTGGGTTTTGTGCTCTAAAAATAGGAGAGCTTCATTTCAGAATGGTACTGAAACGTGGTGTTGTTCATGGCTAAAATGGAACTCAAGGCAGAGTCTGATACTTAATCTACTTTTAGGAAAAAAATACAATATTAGGAAAACTACTACAAATGAGTTATTTGGAAACTCAGTGAAATTGCAAGATTATGACCCAAATATATCTATATATCCTAAGTAGTTACCTCTTTCTGACAATTTTATGTATGTCATTTACATGTTAAAATCAAATGTTGGTTTTGTTACCCTATTTGAGAAAGTAACTGTCTTTGAAAAACCTAAAAATCTCTCCATATACCACATCTTTGTAAACCTTTTGCAAATAACTTTTGCCTTTTGTAATTTACCGGACATTAAGGTTGGGGAGGGGAAGGAAAATTCCTCTAGAATGGTATTTCATGTCAAGTTCAAGGTAGCTGTATTGCTAGGCTTAGAGCAGGTACGTGCACTTTCCTCTTTGTGAGTGAGGACACTGATCGGGCAAGAGGGTTAAAATGGAGTTGTTAAATTCTGTGTCCCATTTTCTCTAAGACTGTGGATAGTCCTACTGCCAGCCTCAGATACAGGGTGGGGGTGTAGATGGCAGCTGGTGCTTGCAATCTTGAATATAAAATTATCTACTATAGTGGTTAAAATCCAGGGGAGGTCATCTTATCAAATTTACCAACATTTAGAGACAGCCTAGAGAAGAAAAGGCATTGGGGAAAGCTTATAGCAGCCTCCCAGTACTTAAAGAGGGCTACAGGAAAGCTGGGGAGCAATTCTTGATCAGGGGTGGAGGGATAGGATGAGGGGTAACAGTTTTAAACTGAAAGAGTTTTATTTAGACTAGATATAAGGAAGAAATTCTTCCCTGTGAGGGGACTGAGGCCCTTGCACAGGCTGCCCAGAGAAGCTGTGGCTGCCCCCTCCCTGGAAGGGTTCCAGGCCAGGTTGGACGGGGCTTTGGGCAACCTGGGCTGGTGGAAGGTGTCCCTGCCCAGGGCAGGGGGGTTGGAACTGGGTGATCTTTAAAGTCCCTTCCAACCCAAATCATTCTATGATTCTGTGATCAATGTTTTACAAGATTAATTTTTTCCTGTTTGAGTGAAAGCAAAATTTCCCTGAGTCCTGGGCTTTGAGTCCCAGTAACTTATTTTCTTAAGTTGTTTCCAGCTTAGGAGCAGTTGTGGGTTAGAGGTTTGTGCTTAATACGCTGATCACTTGGAGCCATAAACCTGGAATGGTAAAAGTCAATGAAGCTGTCACTTTCTATGTTCACTGCTTTGAATTAGTTTTAATGGATTTAGATATAGTTACTTTTCACTGGATTCTACATTTTATAGTAATGAGGTACTAAATAGTTTGAGAAAACTCAATATAGAAATGGAATATATTTTAGTACTGATGGTGCAAGTGAAGTTATAATTGCTGTTGGGAATAATAATCTATAGAATTGGCCCTAGATTTTAGCATTTGTGGATTATGAGCATATGGAGAGAAATCAATGAGACATGCATCCTTAGGGGAGACCTTTATGTGCCAGACCTGGGAAACTAATGTGATCATTGCAAACTGGCATTGCTGAGCCCTCATTATCCAGTGAATACACGATGAAAGCATCATGGTGAGCATAGTGTCTCTGCAGTTAACACTAGAATTTTGAGCTATAAATATGATGTGGGTGTCTCATACCACCTTGATTTGCTGCTTACTTACAAATTAAAAATCTCATTTCTTCTGTACTGCGATTGCACAGTCCTTAACAATTGATTTGGGGGGGGGGGACATTAAGTCTTAGCTGGGTCCAGGCATTCCGAAGTGTTTGGTTTACCCTGGTCTTCTGTCTGTATTTCAGTTTGCGTATTGAAGGCCTCCTGAACAATTCTCTTTTTGCTGATGCATGTATCCTTGGAAAATGAATTAGAAGGCAGGAGAATGGGTAGAATAGTTAAAGATGAATGGTAAATTGTTTGTCATTTGTAAATGCTCTTACATTTGACCCTGGGAACCAATATTGTGAACATCTGTATGTGTAAAGTGGATATCATGTTGCAAAGGCTTAAATCTTAAGTGCAAGTGTCTCCATAAGCCTTACTTGAAGATGCCAATTGCAGGATTATTAGAACGATGACTTGATAAGGGCAGCAGACACAGTACCTCCATTTAAAAGCATAGCCAAGTGTAACAGTGTCTGTGTGATACTTTTTCTGATCTAGAAACAATTATACTCAAAAATATTTTACACAAATCTAATAATGAAAGAAAACTGATCAGTCTGGTGATGGAAATTGTAAATGAAAACCAGCTTTGTCTTAAGAAACTCAATTAAAATCTAAGTCAGGAGAAACTAAGGTGCTTGATAAGTGTAGTGTAAATTTAGCCTCTCCCCAGGTAAAAAAAAAAAAAAAAAGCCCTGTACCACTGGTGGTAATATGTCAAACTTGCAGAGAGCCACCAATAAATTTTGGTCAGGTCTGAAAACCTCTCCAAAAATGATGAGTTTTCTTCCTACTCCTTAACCCTAGAGTATTCCTTAAGAAAATTCATAAAGGCATATATTAGGCATAAGATATGCCTTGAACCCGTAGTTGACAGTCAGCATTTATTTAGCAAATGTATTAAGAATAGTTGAAAATCTGTGTGTTTTTAAAGCAAAAATCTGACACTGAATCATGAGCTTTGCCTAAAGTAAAACACTGATAATTTGCAGAGAAACTGTTTGCCATTAGTCTTTTGTGAAATGGTCATTATCAAGCTGCGTAATAAAGGAGTGATGGCATGCATTACTATGTACAATAAGATCTTCCAGGATAAGTAATATTTTGTTAGAATCTGTTTTATAGTACTGTGAGAAAGAGATAAAAATTAGGAACATAAACTTGAAATCTTCAAGTGCATTAGATAGATTTAAGCAGTAGGGAGTCTGTGGCAAAAGTTGAAACAATTTGTTTTGAAGGACTCCTCAGTAATCTTGTACTTGAATAGGAAAAGAAGTGATCATTTAGCTGCAGTAAGGAAAAACAAATATCTTCAAGAATAGTAGTAGTTTTGGAGCATGGAAAAAATTTTGTTTTCTAGACCTGACGTGGAGCCATTTGTTTCAAATTACATTAATGTGCATATTTTGACATGTGCTGTTCAGAATTACATTCTAAATAATTTATTTTTCATACACATTCTCCAGGCTCACTGCAGTTAGTTACTGGAATTCCCTTCTTAGCAATCGACACAATTTAAGATCACCCTCTCTGCTCTGATCTATGTTGACAGCTCCTGATTTGAAATTAGAGAGTTTCTGTTCACATGGATCTGATGGGAAGTTATGTTTGGGATTTTAACATTGTTATTTCAGTACATTCTGTGTAGAAAAAACACTGAAGCAGTCTACTGTAATTCACTCCAATACCTATAGAGGGTTTAAAATTTTAAGAATGGGTTATGTCCAAAAAATATTTTTTTTTCCCTACCTCTTTAGTACCCAAATTCCAAAATGTGTGCACGGACCACTAGAGTAGTATTAGCTAATCTGGGTCGTATTTTCCTCGTGGCAGTTTGTATTTTGACCACTTTTCTGAATCTTTCTTGGATTCAGCATTTATTTATCTGCTGTTTTAAATGTGTCTGTTCCTCCTTGCATGACTTTGGGAATCTCTGCAATTAAAATATTTTGGCAGCTTTAATTTCTTTGGTATCTGAATTCCAGTTTCTTGAGGTTTCTTGAGCTGAAAATTTTTTAAAAACTGCTGATTTATCAATAAAATCTTTTTGTTCACAGGATAATAAATTTATTTTCAGATCTTATTTTCACATTAAATTTTCAGCTCAATCTTTGGTTTGATTGTTATTATGAATGAGAAACACATTTTATCATTCATCTATTTTAGCATATTTTACACATAAAGCCTGCAGCTCAGATAATCCACAGCCATTGAAAAACTACTGGTTCATGAAAATGAGTCCTCAGCTGGCACAAAATCAGACATAAAGGCAAGAAGAATAATGTGAGAGAGAAGGCTTTGGAAATTAACTTTCCCTCATTTATATAAATGCATAATGTGAAAAATGATGGTATAGTTATTTATTTGGTACTATTATGTCAGTTTTAAAGCTGATTTTACTTTCCACAGTCTAATTGTATTCTCTGGTAGCCAGTAATAGATATGTTGAGCTAGCAATATTTATAGAAATATGGGGAAAAAAATCCTTGCAGAAATAAGTCTGAGTCATATTTAAAAAAAAAAAAAAAAAAAAAGTAGGTTGACTGTTTCTATGGAGGTGCTGGGCCTTGAAGAAAGAAAGCAAAAACATAAAATTGTGGCATAAATTATAGAACTATATACTTATTTACTTTCAAATTCTCAAATCCGAATTTCTTTATAAAACTGCTCATTTTGATGTGTGGAGTAATGATTCTCTGCATGTAATCTTTCATAGCTCATGAAGGTTGGAGCATCTTGCCATTTAAAGATGCATAAAACCCAAGTAGTTTTAGTATTAGGCTATTAGGTGTAATGTACTAGATGACCGTATTATAACACTCTAGTGCAACGGCACAAAATGTCCTCAGTTTCCCTTGTTCTCTTCCCTCAGTGTTTTGTCATTTTAATCATTGTAATGTACTGACTACTCTTCTGTAGCCATGTTTCCAAGTTTAATGGAATAATAAAGTAATCATTTGATCAATGGAATCTTTATTTGGAATTACTGTTCCACTGTTTTTAACAAAAATGAGCAGCTTCTAATAGTCAGTAGCCATCTAATTTAAGGGATGCATTTGTGACCTTTGAGCAGAACTCTCGAATCCCATCACCTGAAGCTATGCTTTTAACTAGATGACCTGCCTTGCCTTTTGCACCTGCCTTGAACAGTTTCTATTTATGTTTAAATACAGCTTTCATTTAAGATGAAACTGTCCTTTAAGAAACCTGACCTTGTGACCTAGGATGTTCCACCTTCAGAATGTTTTTTTGCTGGGACTGTCAGACTGAGGCCTACATCTTCCACCGCTGGCTACTGCCAACATTGTATCCGAGGAGAACATTGCTGTGTAAATGTTTTCCTTTCCTTTGTCTGTATTTTTGCTAAATCTGTATATTTCAGTCACTATGCTCGATAACTAACAGTGCTATGTCAGGGGGGAACAAAGTCTCTCATCGCCTCCAAAGCAAACTGTAACATAAGACTAGAATGTTCTGGAGTTTGGAAAGCAAATGATATTCAAATAGTCAAAACAGCTTATTCAAAACAGTCAGACATCTGTGGAGAAAGACCCTTCTCCTGTTGGCTAGCAAGATAAAACTTCAAGGTTGTTTCTGAAGGGAAAGCAAAGGAATATGACGGTGAAAAGGCAGAATCTTTAATAGAACTAAAACTATTCTTTTTCATTGTCTTTTTCAACTCTGCTGTTGACTTCACTGTAAAACCTTAGCACTTTATTTAACCTCTTCCCATTTATTTGAACTGTCAGAAAAGCAAAAATGTATGTATTTTAGTTCTAGGAGTATTGCTGGTAAGAGATCTGCTTTTGAACTTTGGCAAATACTGAGTTTTTTAGTACAGGTGAAACAGCTTGGAATTAATTTCAATATGCAGTTTGTGCATTTGTAGCAATTCTGTATCTAAAATTGAAAAGATACCACTTAACATAAAAAGACTGGTACATTGT
Source organism: Athene noctua (assembly GCF_965140245.1). NCBI lineage: Eukaryota > Metazoa > Chordata > Aves > Strigiformes > Strigidae > Athene > Athene noctua. The sequence continues at coordinate 19,153,370 of NC_134050.1, forward strand.
CCAGAGCAATTATGAATGTAGGTAATGCAAAAAGGAAGAACACTGGGGCAGTAATAGTATAATAAATATCAATACTTGGGTGTCAGCTAGAGACCTTAACTGGGCTCTGCTTGTGTTTTGGTTTGGGTTTCTCTGAGTTGTTATGAGGAACATCTGACATTTTCACTGAAAGCAAATATGTGCTTTGCCTTATCCGATAGTAACTTTGTATTTTCCAGTTTCCTGAATTACATTAATCGTATATATTTAATCCGTTATTTAATGAATCGTAGACATTATCTCTTCTTGATTCTTGATTCCTCTGATTTCTCTTAAAGGCTTTTCCTGTTACTGTCACTTACTGGCTTGTATCCAGCACCTTGAGACTCTTGCTAGTTATTTGTCTTAGTTTATTCCTAAATACAATCTTCATGAATGGAATTGCTTTGCCTTTTCTCACCAGACAATTTGTCTGGAGAATAGATTTATGACAGGGAGAAAAAATGGCAAATGTGAAGTCTATTAAAAAAGCAATACCTCTACTAGGTTTGCTGTTAAGTTGGGGGAAAAAAAATAATTCATTCTCATGGGAAATAAACTGAACTTTTGCTTCCTAAACATGTTTGATACTAACAGTGGTTCAGGTAAATTATTTTTATCGTGCAAGTGATGGTGCAAGAATCATCTCATGAAATGAGCCAGAGAACTCAGCCTTTCTCCAGCCCTCCAGTGGATAACAATTCTGCCCTTTGTTCCCTTCTGTTTATCGTTGCCAGAGCTACTGGGAGAGAATAAATAAAGGGAAGTAATAGAATATTCTACCTTATTTGATAGCCTGCTGAAAGGAAACTGTTTTGACCATTTTTTACAGCCTTTAAAAGAATGAGTTTAGAGTTTGGCAAGTGAGTTGCTTTATTGTGGAGTGGTTTAGGACTTAATATTAAGAATGATCCTGGAATATTGTGCAACAAGGGATCTTGGTTTGGATTTTGAAAATGTGGTTTTGAAAATGTTGACATTTAATATTTTGTCTTCCTTAACAATATTAACTGGCAGCATTTTCCTCCATTATAGCTGAACAAGGAAGGTCATTTTATAGTGTCCTCTTCGTAGCGGGAGAAGATTGTCTTAAAACTGTATGTTCAAGGATAGTCTGGGGATGTGATAATATTTTCACTCACTTTTAAGTGACTTTGAGGAGATTTCAAGTTATTTGTCCTTTTTTTTTTTTTTTTTTTTCATGTTATATTAGTGTACAGAGTAAAAGTTCTGAATGTTGTCTATTCCAGAAAGATAATCTTTGTCAGAGAAGGATATATGATACTGTCTTGCAGCAGTACCGGAGGCCCATTGTAATGCATTTCTTCTGTGCTGGAAACAAATAACAGTCCAATAACTTTACCAGTGCTGTAAATCTTGTTATACTTGCTATGTTGTTCTATTCAGGTTGATGTGCAATTTTTCTGCTATTTATTCAAAAATCTTTAATACTTCTACTACATACTTTTAATTTGCACATTCACCTCATGGAAAGTTCATCATACCCACAAAAGATTTCTTACCCTACACGGTGCTAAAGACTGTATTTTTTTAAAAAGTGATTCTGTTTATAATTCCAAATTCTACTTTTTTTAGAAACTTTGACACATTGATATAAAACTTTCTTAAATAAGAATGTTTCAAGCTGGTATTGAGTGTGTTGTTTTCAGAGCAGCTTAAACCTTCTCCCAGTGTTGCAGCACCAAAAAGAGACATTCCTGGTGCCAGAGTTGGAATTTACCTAACCCAAATAAGGAACCAGAGAAAGTGAGTTAGATTAATATTTGAAATTGAACTCAAGATCTGGTGAGGCGGGCAGAAGAGCACATTAATCTTAAAATAAATTGGGAATATAAATCAAATATTTAAAGTATTACAGAACTTTTGATCACCTTGACCTGCTTGTATTGAAAAGAGCTTTATTTTAGGCAAGAACAAACTTATAAGGAAGCTGAGCAGAGAGGGATCAGGGAGGGATGCTAATCATTCATAGTTGCATAGTAGAAATATAACAACACTTGAAGAGCAGTAAGACTGCCTGAATAACTTGCATAAAATGTTTTTATTTACCCGTGTTGTGGCACTGTTAAATTGCAGAATTGTGCTTCCAACTGCTGAGAAATATAAAATGTATAAAACCAAATTCCGAGTATTCGTTATACTCATCTGCAAAAAAAATGGCTGTTTTGGGGACAAAGCTGAAGTAAATTATGCATTGAGATGCCAGGGAGTGATTTTTGAACTAGCAATGAATAATAATATCTCTTTACAAACTGCTTGAAGTTTCACTGAGTTCTATTTGCTTTTGAGGTACTTATGCATGTTCCATATATATTTGTGTTCAAATACATTCTTTGGTTTTACTTTGATAAATTTCATATCTTGACTATTCTACACTCAGTCTTCCACATTATTACTATTTTTCTTAATTTCTTAAGGAAATAAGTTTCATGACTCATGTTGTCTCTGCTGGTGAGCTTGTTTTCTGCAGTGCCTTTTGGATATATAAACAACTTTAAACCAAATTTGACGAAGACTGAAGTTCTCAAAGATATGAAAACTTTTCTGAATATAGGTGGCTTAGCAGTGCTGTAAATTCTAAGTTATGGTTGTGGAAAGTAAGCCTCTCTACCATAAGTTAGTTGCCAGAGAATCTGTGTAAAGCTCAACTGTGGAAAGTTTGGATTTGATTAGGTAGAGGGAAATCCTGCTAGAAATAGGCAATCAGATTTCATGAGTTCTGCTGTGCATGGAATTGCTTGCTATAGACCTTGATGTTTTGAGGGGAGAAAAGTTGTAGGAAATACCACTTTTTTCAGTACTTCAGGGTCTCCTTCTGTCTGCTGTGAACTGTGTACTTAGTTGGGCTACAGTAGGTTATGTGTGTGCATTTCTCACTATGATTCTTTGGATGTGGATTGCATGGAATATTGTAACCACTTTTGACGGGTAAACTTGGCTGCTTGATCATACATAAATTTGGGAAAAAGAACCTTCTTTGCTTTACACTGATCTGAGACTCAGAAAGATGATAAAAGTGTATTTGCTGTCAATTTGCACAGCAAGCAATATTCTGCTGGAAACAAGGTATGTAAACTTTTATTTTCTGAATACTATTTAAACTGACAGAAATGATACCCAAGTCTGCAAGCCTGTCTAAATGATAACTGGTGTCAGTAATCACATTTAAGATTACCTCAGAAACGTCCTCTATTAGCTGCTGTATCAAACACAGACTTCATCTTTCAGTGGTTATCACTAGCTTGTTCTGTATCCTGAGGAAGAAAGTCCTCATATGTTACTTCTGCCAGCTCTTCCTCATACTCAAGCTGAGCAGAAATAGTTTATCCACATGAAAGTTTCAACAATGAATAAAAATAAAATTTTATTCAGTATTAACAATTCTGCTCAAAGCAAGTTATTTTACAAAGCTGATTTTAAATTATAAAGCTTGTTGTTAATGTACTGTTACTGTCACATTTGGGAACTAGGTCTTTAAAATGGCTTACTGCATAGATGCAGATGGATTTGATAGATACAGATGTAATATTAGGTAGATATCTAATAATTGGTATTTTTCAGAGGAAACATCTTAAATATATGTGTGCCTTGTTTTTTTCTTGCATTGGTAGTGCTGGTCTTATTTAATTTTTCTCTCAACAAGCACTAAGTCTTCCTTTTCTCTTTATAGTCTTTCATCTTTAAACCCCACCAAAAACTTAAAAAAACCAATCTCTGAATAGAGCAAAAGATTTTTTGCCAGACTTCTGTCATACATTATTTGCACTGCAGTAGCATGTAGGAAACCCAGATGTGGACTCCATAAGCACAGTATAAATTAAAATGGCACTGTCTCATCCTTAGTGATTTCAGTCCTATATAGATGCTTCATTACCCTAAGTAATCTTTCAACTGTCCTTCAGATGTTTTTCCCCACAAGGTCTCTACTTTACATGACTGTAAACTGTTACTGGATTTTACACTCCTTAAGGAAAGAATTTGGAAAAAGTAGAGGGTTTTCTTGAAATTTAAAAAAAAAAAAAAAAAAAAAAAAAAAAAAAAAAAAAACAGGAAAAGGAAGACTGAGAAAGGTATTATTGTCACATTCAAATGCTAGGTAGACGGAGGGATTTGTCAGTAAAGAATGATTTAGCTAGGTTACATAATTTCTGTTTATCAATGATACTGTTCTCAGAGAACTAAGGCTATTGATCTCGTAGGTGATTTTCTGGGAAACAGGTAAAAAGTGGCAGTCCTGTTTGTCTCAGGCTACTGTATACAACCCTTTTTTTTTTTTTTTCTTTTTTCCTTCTTCCTTTCAAAACTGTTTGGCAGATGCTAAGGTTAATGAATTTTAATTTTAATTTGGCCTTTTCCTTGGGTTGCTGACAGTTTCTTCTACACCACAGGGACCTTTCTTTTCCAACTCACTTCATGTTTTAGTAGGAAGTGGAGCATCTGATGGAAACTTCTTCATGAATAAGTGAACCCAACTGGAGCACAGCCAAACACTGTCAGAACTGGCTCCCTGAATCCCAGTCTTGTGTTTTACTGTGGTATGAGAGATTAGATTCATTAACCTCTCATTAGAAACATGTCAATGCTGAAATCCCACAGTATGCTAGATTCAGCCTATTAGATGTCCCAAAAGAGCAGTTAATGTTAAAGAAATAACATTTCTTATTCCAGAAGTTAATAGTAGATTCCTCATTTGGCTTCATTCCATTTAATTGATATGATAACTTGTTAGGTGCTTTTTCTTTTAGAATTAGCAGAAATGTTATTAATACAGACAGAACTGTTTGATAAAAAAACTTTTATTATAGTAGAAATACAAGTGGTATAAAAATGTTTGTTTCATTACTACATTTTCTACATGTGTATAGAGAGAATTTCATATATAAACTACAGTATATATTTTACTTATAAAAACACTTGCAAGAATTATCTCTGTACCAGTGATAAGTTAGACAGAACTTACTATTTATAGAAGGATATTAAATCCTATTTAAGCAGATCAAAATGCATCCAGATATTAAAGCACTGTGTTTAATTCCAGGTAGAGTTCAGAGTGTGAGGTGGAATGAAACATCTTTTTCATTGCCTTTTGACCTAAGGAGCTTTCTCCTCTAATGAGAAGTAGTTCTGCAAAATATTTTGAGTAAGATGGAATTCATTCTGCACCAGTCATATTACATAGCTTCTGCTCAAGCCTGATGTGAATGTCAGTTAAAATCCATAAAACAAATAGCAAATGACCCTTTACTAGCAATACATTTTTGTGTGTATTCATCTGCTACTGTGAGCAAAAAAAAGAAATTTCCATTTTGTGTGGTTATTAGAAGAAGCATAAAATAATACTTTTGCATCACTTAATGTCATTGCTTGAAATGGAAAACAGTATTTTCAAAGACATTGCACTTTGTTATACAGAGTTACGCTTATCAGCCACTATTATTAGGACATTTGGCTGCTATTTCAAAGTATGTAGGAGTTGAACACAGGATCATTAGTAGGGAAAAGAGAATGAGTTAGATTGGCGGAACCACACTCAGCCCTCCCTGAGACAGAAGCAGAAACAGCCACCAGAAAAAAGCACAAGACTGAAGGGACCGTGTATGCTCTCCCCACCAGGCAGAAGGCAGTAGCTTGAAGGAAAAGAGGAAATGGAGGCAAGTCCATGCTCGGGGCAGCAGACGAAGCCCTTCCTTGCCCACCTCACCTCCCCAGGTGCTTCTATACAACAGGTATGAGTCTCTGGATGTGGAAGGTCAGTCAATGGATGGTGTGGATGATGGTCCATTGACACCAGAGTTGTTGCCAAGGTCAGAAAGGACTACCCCCTGTATTGTGACCACCTGCATGAGGAAGAAAAAATGGGTTATAGTGGTGACTCCCTTCTGAGGGGAACAGAGTCCAATATGCTGGACAGACCTTCCTCTTAGGGAAGTGCTGCCTCCCTGGGGCCTGGGTTAAGAACACCACTAGGAAGCTTCCTAGCCAGGTACAGCCCTTGGACTATTACCTGTTATTGCTGTTCCATGTGGGTGGCAAGGAAGCCACATGTAGTCCAAAGGCATTCAAAGGAGACTTCAGGGCCTTGGGATGGTTGGTAAGGAAATCTGAGGCACAGGCAGTTTTTTCCTCTATCCTCCTAGTTGTGGTCAGTGATATTGGAAGAAACAGACAGACCCAATCTATTAATATGTGCCTTCATGGTTGGTGTCACTGCCACATTTTTTGGTTTTTCTATAACGGGATAGTCTACACAGCATCAGGCCTGCTGATGTCAGATGGGATATGTCTTTCTCAAAGGAGGGAAGAGGTCTTTGCTCATGAGTTAGCAGGGCTGATTGACAGATCTTTAAACCAGACTTGAAGGGGAAGGGGGACAAGCCATCCGATGACACATCAAGGTTAGAGGGACAGGGTGCCAGTGAGAGCTCTCAGCCTGTTGCTCTGAGACCTGCTCGGTACAGCAGAGCACAATTGAAGTCTTCCTGAGGAGAGCCAGGAGCTCCTGAGGTAATAGAAGCCAACAGGGAAACATGGGTGAAATACCTCAAAGGAATTCAGGTGTGTTCCTCTGAAAAGGTGACCCGGCCAACAGTCCAGCTGAAGTGCCTCTGCACCAATGCACATAGCATGGGCATCCAATAGGAGGAGTTGGAGGCCACTGTGCTAATAGAAAGCTACGACCTACTAACCATTACTAACAGTTGGTGGGACAAATCCTGTGACTGGAGTGTGGCTATCAATGGCTGCAAGCTGTTCAGAGGGACAGGCGAGGAAGGAGAGGTGGAGGGGTTGCTCTCTACATCAAGAAATGGATGGATTGTGAAGAGCCATCTCTGAAGAATAGCCATGAGCAGGTTGAAAGCTTATGCATAAGAATTAGAGACCGAGCCAACAAAGGGGACCTTGTGGTTGGTGTTTACTGCAGGCTGCTGATTCAAGGAGAGCCCTTCACTAAGGGCAAGTCTTGCCTGACCAACCTAGTGGCCTTCTACAATGGAGTGACTACATCAGTGGATGAGGGCAGAGCTATGGATGTCATCTGTCTGGAGTTCTGTAAGGCCTTTGATACAGTCCCCACACAACCTTCTCTCTAAATTGGAGAGAAATGGATTTGATGGGTGGACTGTTCGGTGGGTAAGGAATTGGTGAGATGGTCGCATCCAGAGTAGTGGTCAATGGCTCAATGTCTTGATGGAGGTTTGTGACGGGTGGTGTCCCTCAGGGGTCTGTACTGGGACCAGTGTTGTTTAATATCTGTTTAAAAGGTCAGCAGGGGATGATAGGGTTTTGCTGAACCAAAGCATTAACATGCATGTGGCATCCATTAGTACACACATGCCTTAGTCTATGCACCTCAGTTGTTTTGTGAAACATGCTGCTGTGCATAACCCATATAGATCATTAAACGAAAATTCAGCTTCCATAGTCAGGTCAGGAATTTAGGCCGTAAATGTAGTTGGTATCCTAGCTTTGATTCAGAGATTGCTACTGATAAGAGCAGTCTTAATTCATCTCTTATCTCATGTATTAACCGAAAGGGAATTCAAAATATGTAAGTTAATTCCAGAAGATGTGAAGCAAATCAATTCTGCAGATTCACTGTTTTCCATTGTCACTGGGATTAATCCTACAACACTTTAGATAATTTCAACCATCCACCTTAAGCAAATTAAGGTAAGGTTATATTTGACCGATAATGTAACTTTTCGTGTCCTCTGAAAAAAAAAAAAAAAAAAAGGCAAATGGAAGTAGCATCGCGGGATGTTTTGTTTCCACTGAAGTTTCTGAACATCCTTAAATACCATTTTGTGTTTTCTATTAATAAATTTTCACTACTGCAGAGAAGCAGAGAGCAAAAGAGACAGTATATCAGACTGGAAGTGTATTGTTTTCATAGTCCAAACTAAGACATGAAAAGTAGCATTCTTAAAAAAAACCCAAGTGAAACTTGTTTGATAAGTCAATTATAAAATAGCTGGAGAAGCTTGAATTTGCATTTATTGGCTTATATCACTTTAGAAGCCTATTTTATAAAATAAGCAGACAGATTTTTGTGGTGCCAAGGTTAAGTGTTAAGACTGTTTTTTGTATTTGGGGTTCACGCGATTTTTTAGAGTCATTAAGAAATAAAATAAGAAACATCAAAACCCTGGTAAGAATCAAACCAGACATATTTTTAATCAATGAGGTCCCCTTGTCTTAGTTTGCAAAGTGAAGTGAAATTTTTAGTTTCAAAGGCATGCTTAGATCACTGGGGTTCTTGGCTTCTTTGAAGTAACTAGTATGTAGGTATGTAGAAGCATAGAATCATTTAGGATGGGAAAGGCCCTTGAGATCATTGAGTCCAACTGTTAACCTAACACTGCCAAGACCACCACTAAACCATGTCCCTAAATGCCACATCTACATGATTTAATTAGCTGTTAGTTGTGGAGGTAGACATACATGTTTTGACTCAGAATCTGTAATTTGTTGAGTTAAAACACAAACAAGGTGGCAGAACAGTCTTTTAAAGGAACTGAAGGGGGTTTTTGCCTGTAGCAAGCTTATCAGATTGCCCTAGAAATTTCAGCATTACTCCATGGAATTTCTCCATGCCAAGAGGAATTTCTTGAGATTTCCAGTTAACTTGGAAAATGAAACTTCTAACTGATGTTGTCTTTGAAAGAGAGCAAAGAAATGCAGGACAATGTAGACTTTCAAAGTTTTGACTAAGGTGACCAAACACTACTGATTTGTAATTATTTTCATTCTCACCTTTTGATAAACATATATATTCTTGCTCATCCATGAGCACAGTTTTCTTCTCTGGTTTTCTAGGGAAATGTGACACCTTCACCATAAATTCATGTCTCAAGACGGCCTTTTCTTTCATATTCAGATGAAGAGCTCTCCATGATTCTTTCAGTGTTTCATATTAATCAGATTTGCAAATACTATTAGGCGTATCAGATGTTATTGGGATTGGCATGTCTCGTGCTGGTAATGCTTAACTTCCCTGTGATGGTTAGCTCTGAGACAGCTGAGAGTCTTGGCAGGTCTTCTTGAGGTTGTAGAGTGGATGGGAGCAAACCAACAGGCACTGAGTGTAGAAGAGGGTGAAGTAAGGACAGCAAAAAGGAACGATACAAGATTATGTCAGTACTTCAGTATCCATTAATAGCTTTATGGAATGCTATTTACCAAGAATTGGTACAACTGATGGCACACTTGACACTTTCTAGTGTTGCTTCATTGTATTTCAATAAGTCTTTTGACCACTGGTGCCTGGTCCCAGAGGTTGCGTTGGTCTCCTTCTGGGTGTCAGTCTTGCAATTGTGTGTGTTTTAGTGATGTCAGAGCAAGACCACTACAGTCTGCTCTGAGGAAGTTTTATCTTCAGTCACTGGAACAACACAGAACGTATATTTCTGTGACATTACCAAGTAGGGTATATCTTTGGAAGGGCAAAACTGAATCAACCATCTGAATGGAAAATGTAAAAGCAGTGGATTTATGGAAGTGTTTTTCACAGGAATTAAATGTATCATCATCACTAGAAAAACAAGTTTTTAAAATACAAAAGGATAGCCACCATGGTTTCTGTAGGAGTAAACTGTGACCTTTCACTTGTAAGACTTGTTTGAAAAAGGTATTTTACAAGGAACAATTTCATTTCTATTTGGATCTTATTTTTTTCTTTTAGAAGCCATCTGATAAATTGCCTCAAAAGATCAATAAAGAAACATAGTGGTAGAGAAATTAAACTGTCCTTGTTATGTATAATGGCAGTCACTGAGGTATTAAGAACAGAACGATTGATGTATGGAGTAAGAAGGTATGGGCAGCATGATTTCCTTAGAACACTTTTTAAAAAAATGTTTGAGTGATTCCAGAATCACACTCAGTAGAGAAGAAATGTTTGAAATATATATCCTTCAGTTACACACTGTTGTCAGTATAATTTTAGGGGTTTGTTGTGAGTTTAAATTAATGTTTTATTTTGAATAGATGCACATTAGAATATTAGAAGTTTGGACTGTGTTTAGAATTAAAATATTAGAGAAGCTTTCTTCAAAGAAAAATGCAGGGCAGGAATTCAGTTTGGTTTACCGATTTCATCAAGCAACACAGAGCTGATTTCTGAAACAAAGTTACACCTGTCAACCAGGCAGAGTAAGAAAATACAACTTGGTTACCTTGGTTTTTGAGACGTGTTTGGACTTTGTTGTGCACAGCCTAGAGAATTCTTTGCTCGGTAGTTTAGGGTTTGTAGTGGGGGTTTTTTGGATTGGTTTGTTTTGGTTTTGGGCCTTTTTTCTGTTAGTCTTTACCCAAAGCTAAGACATTTTTTCCCAGAATATTTAACTGAAGAGCAGCTGTTAGGTTGAATAGCTGTAAAGGAACAGCCCTCTTCCGTCTGCTGGTGGTTCTTAGTGGCATGTGTACTTTTCAGTATGTGGAACTCCTGACCTGTGTAATTTGAAAGTCACCCATGAGATGTGCCCACTTGTATACCCAAGTGGAACAACCATAAGATTTGTGCTGGTTTAATTCAAGAGATTTTTGCCTTCTCTGGTGCTAAATACCAGAGGCAATGTAGCATATTGCTTAAAAAAAATTACATATAAAAATCATACTTGTCCACACTATAATAGTACTTGTCTACTTTTATGTACAAACAGAAATTTTGGTTCACTTTGTAACTTTCTGGAAAATGCAGTTTCCCAGGAGCTTTCATTGGACCTGAAAAGCAAAGCTGCTTTCCACACACATTGAGTATCCTGTGGCATTATGTGGGCAGTGTTTTTTCCCCAGGGTTGACATGATTTTGTGTATTATTCTGAATGTGTTCATTTGCAGAGATGTGCTGCATTTCAGAGTTCTATTTTGTAAAGCTCCTTGAAATTTGATGTTGAATGACATTATCGCTAATATGGTTTTAAGGAACTTAAGTCTCAAAAGTCTTTAACTGTAAACATCTGCTAGTACTCCTCTTCTGTATTTTTGGTGCTGAAGAGCTATCTTGGAAGATGACAGGCTTCTCTGGGTTTCAGAGGTTTAGGGTTTTTTTCTTTTTCGTACGAAACAAACCAATGTACCACTGATTAATACAGAACTTGTTTCTTAAATTGCACTGAGTATTCTCACAAGGGACAGTGTGTACTAGTGATACACTTAAAAAGATGTAGTAAATGTCTGGGTTCCTTAAAGCATTCTGTAAATAAATAAAGAAATAAATTTGCTATTTTTCTACTGCATCATCTTCAGGGGGTAAGGTCTCCATTATACACAGTATATTTTGTTAAGAGTCTGGTTGAAAATGAAAGGAGGTTGTTCCTGACCTCTTTGCTCAGTCACAGTTCAGCTTTTATTTTATATCCTTTCACCTCCAGATAGCTTGAACTTCTGGATATACCACCGATGGTGACACATGCTGATTAAATTTGCCATGACCTCTGAATATCACAGGGCCACAAAATCTTCTTTCTCCTTCTAGCACCTCATTCTTTTAGTGGCACTTTGTTGCAGCTAGGAAGGTTCTCTGATGACAGTGAAACAATGAGCAGTGTCATTTGGTGAAAGTATAGGTTGCTGATCATACATTGCATCTGCTGTTACTAGTTTCCATGAGAGATGTGTCAACTTTACATACACATGAGCGGGTATCGTGACCCCTTATATAACAATTATTTTGAAAGGTTTGGGAAAGTAGAATTGTCCTCTGGCAATATCTTTTTATTTTAAACCACTGTCAGATCAATATTTTCTTTACATACATACTCTCATAAGTATTAGCCAAGCCTAGAACATGTTGATGTTAACAGACATGATATTTAACTTAGTAGCATGGAACACTTTTAAGTCACAGTATGACTAATCCATGCTAGTGAATCCATATATGATATTGAACGTGGCAAACTTAGTGCTAGAGGAAAGACATTTCCTAAGGGAAACTTCAGGATACTTGACATTCTACCTGAAACAGCAGTAAGCACTTAAAGATGTCTTTGTCAGGACTTGTGTGTTAGCTGCTTTTCTGTTTCTATTTCTGGTCTTACTGAGTGATTCTGCTAAAATTAATCTTGCTTCCTTCACCTGCAGGAGAACTTACTTTTAAAGCAAGTGCTGGGTAATACTTCTGTACAAACTGTGATGGCTTAGCAGGCCCCTGCAATGTTTTTTGCCTAGGTGAAAGTTGAAAACTTCCTAGCTGTTTACTGTCCTTTAGTTCTTTGCTTTCCAACTTTGGCAAAATAATTCTTGCAACTTTGGAGCTTTAAGATGTCCAGTATTTCCATCAGTGGTGTTTACTGGGTGATTGATTCATACCTTGACATTTGTTGCTAATCCACTGGTTCTGTATAGTATCTGAACATCTCTTTTGCTAAGTTCATATATGCATACAGTAACTGTCTCAGTAACCAGGTCACATGCAGTGTTTATAAATGGATGCGTATCAGCTGCATGTCCTTTACAGCCACTAACCAGCAAATACGTTATCGTGTGTTTTTAGAGCTAAGGCAAGTCTAGCCTTTCAGTGACTGCCTATAATCTCATTTTCAATTACTTTTACATCCAGTACTCATTCTTCATAATAGAAGCTTATGTAAGCTTCCTATTTTTGTCTCATTCTAGCCGTGGCATATGAATAACTTTTAATACACTCTAATAGCAGTGAAATTGCAAATACACACTTCAGGGCATTTTCTTACTGAGATTTGCTAATGTCTGCAATTCATAAAGACCTCAGTGGTCAAACGGACTGTTCCCCTCCTGTCATTTAGCCTTGCATGGTGAAATGACATTCAGAAGCTTGTAGCTAATTACACTGGATAATAAGTATACTTACTTTAACAGTGGCTATTAGCAGAGAGTATACTTGGCATTTTATGTATTCTTTCAAGATGATGCAATTTTGGAAGTGGTATCCAGGGAAAGGTCAGTCAACATTTAAATTATGTTAAACAGATTGTCCTTGAATAGTGCCAAAGAGCCAGTACTAGACAGAAGGGCATAATCCTTGTGATGGACCAACAGAAGCATAACTGTCTCACATCAAGAAACTATTTCAAGATCCAAGAGATATTATTAAGGCTTAATATTTTGACTTCTGAAAAACAAGAATTAGCTTGCTTTCAGGTAATAAGTGGTTTACAGAAGACAGCAAGTTCTTGTATCTGAATCACCACCTTGAATAACACTGAACACCACATTTTATATAAACGTCGTATGTGTCAGGACATTTGGACTTTCATTGTTCATAGGTCTGAGATGCTTATTATGTATTGGAAGTGTTTTATATGGTCACACAGTGGGTTTTGTAAGCCAACCTTTGTAAATTAATATGCTCATAAAAAGACTCAGGAGACAATTACCTGTTGTTTTATGATCTAAGGGTGATGTTTATCACCTACAAAGAACTGATGTGTACTATATCCCTGTAGTTGCTGTGGTCTGTCAGTATTCTCAGTACCCTCTTGGCTGCCTTGGCAACAATTGCGCAATGCACTGATGCTTCACTACTTTTCACCAGCATCCCCATCTCCTCTGCTCCTGGGTGTTTTCTTTTTAAACCACAGGCTTTAAATGCCTTTTTTTTTTTTTTTTCTTTATTTATTTATTTCAAATTTAATAGATACAGTGAAATACGTGGCAATTACCTTGGGGCTGAGGACAAGTGGCAGGACATGTATGCCTAGGATTTAAGATTGATTCTTAAGAAGCCTTCCTCTCTGAGGAAATATAAGCTGGGCATGGATGATGGAATGACATGGACTCTGTTAAACATGCATGGGTGCACTGTACTGGTGATGCTGAAGCATAATGTTAAAGTGTTGAGGGGAGGGACAGAGGTATACACCATCATTTACAGCCATTCTTAAAAGTGGACTGCTGTACGCTTAATTTGACCTGTTTCAGTGTTCAGTTGCAGTATGAGTGTAGGGTAGCGCATGCAGCTTCCTTCTTTTTCCTTCTTTTTTTTCAATACTTCTGCTGGAGTGCTGTGATGTTGCTGTATTTCAGCTATGTGCAGAGCTTTTTGTAATTTCAGATCAAGTTACTGTTCCACTGTCTCTAGTTCTGTGAGCTGTTATTGCAAGAGACAGACACAGTCCTTCTTACTAAGCAGAAGACTGTAGTTAAATTCTTGATGAAGTTTCTTCAGCAAATTTGACATTTTCCATCAGACAGGTTTCCTGTACATCTTTCTTGTCTGTCTTCCTTTTTTCCAAATACTGCCATAATCAGTGAGTCTCAACAAGCAAAGAATGCGGAGAAGGAGACCTCGTATCTGGTAATATAAGGAATACAAGCTCAGGGAGGCAATGTTTCATGAATGACAATCCATTCTTACATTATTAACCCAAGCTGGCTGTTGTGAACACTCAGTGATTTACCTTTTTTTTTTTTTTTAAACAGATGTTCCTTAATTGCCTTATGTATTGCGTTATGTTGTAATGGAGTGTTTTTGCAGCCCATGCTGCTACTGGCAAAGTTTAGTTGTTGTTTTTAATTCTTAATGGAAAAATTGCTTCATGAAATGTTTTCCTTGGCCAAAGCTATTCTTGAATTGTTTATTATGTATGAGAACTTTCTGTATATTCTGTACCTGAAATATTGCATACTATCAGTGCAAAGGCAGAATTTGTAAAAGAGGTAAACTGAATGCTATAATAGCAAATGTCTACTTCCGATGTGACTGGGACATTGCAGATGCTGCATGTGTTTGAATGTTGATGTGTGTAATTTTGTCAGGTAGCACAGGAGGGTTTTTTCAACTGTTCTATGATATTTCAGTGTGCTTAGTTTGCAATTCATGTGATTCCCCCATTCTTGCATCACTTAAAAATTTGTAATGAAATGACCCATCTTGTACCAGTCGGATACTATTGTATGGAAAATATGCTTGTATAGCAGACTGCTAGATTATGGAAGTGTAAGTCCTTAACTTGCAAATTTATTGAGGGAAGCATCTTCTAGACTTCAGTGTAACACATCAACCTTTTGATTTTAAGCCAGAGCAATAACAGTTCACTGTCTCATTCTCCACACAGAGATGAAAAATAAAGGGGTCAGAAGGAATACCATCATTGCTTTTGTCCTTAGTTACCATTGAAAAAAAGCTATATGAAGCTATGGGTAAAATATACTTTAATTATTTAGGATTAATTCAGCTTTCAGTTTAAAGATGTCCATTATTCTGATCTGGTTTAATGAAACTGGTCGGGGTAGACCTTCTGATATGTTTGACTTCATATTTTGGAGTCTGTCTTACTGCTTTACATTGGTCAGCCGCACTCATCCTTGCATGCAAAAAGATCATATTCATAGGAAGATGTATCCATTTCCCTGGGAACAAGTGCACTGAGCTGGGACAGTCAGCTAGCCAAGTGAAGCCAGTGCCATCCTTTCCACTGTTCTGTGACAGCTGTAAAATTTTCCCTGAAGTGTGTATCCAGCTGGAGACTTCTCATTATTTGTGTGCAAGTGAGTGGTCAAAAAAAAGGAAAGGTTGGCTGGCAAGTATAATTCCAAGGTAGTAATGCTTAAGGGGCGAGGGGAAAAGAATGTTTATTAAGAATGCATGTACCAAGTTCATCTGCTTTCTGGGATTTACAAGATAAGTCCTATGGAACAATGCATAAAGGGGTGAACTTGAACACTTTCTTAAGTGGAACAGGCAACTATGCAGTATCTTTGAGTAGAAAATAAGATAAAGACGACTCTATTTTTATAGGTTTTGGTGTCTGTTTTTCAGGAAGCTTAAGGGGCTGCGGTACTGTCACATTGAGCGTGTGCATGTATTTATATATATTCTGTCAACATCATTTCTGTGCTTATATTAGGAATACGTGTTGTTTCCCCTGACTTTAAGGACTTTACTGACTAGCAGCTTAATGAATTCAGTGAGGAACTGGACTCTACTGATGATTCTCTTATTGGCCTGTGTAGCCTTTGGCAAATTACCTAATATTATATTTGCATTTCTAGTATTTGAAAAATGTTGGTACTTATTCTTGTATAATGCTTCTGGGGAAAACCAGCTGTAGAGTGAAAAATTGCTGGATAAATTAATGTTTATTTTTATATATTAAACCCATCAGTCTAGGTTTTCTTCCATATTTAGTTCCTCAGGCAGATGCTCAATTCAATAATATCTTCTTTCTGGTACAGTTCTCAAAATTATTTTCAGGGGACTGTTTATGGTATTGAAAGTAAAGAGGAGGTAGAAGGCAGGGAATCACTTTTTTTTTTTTTTTTTTTTTTCCACATACTCACACTTTGCCCCAGTAGAGAAGAATTTATCTTCAAATACAGTGGTACTTCTGTTTTATCGCACAATGTCCAGACAGGCATGTGGCAGTGGAGGGAAAAGGTGATGTGTTATGACTCCAGAAACATACTGGGAAATATATTGGCTTGAAAGTAAGAGAATACCATTTTTCAAGGAGGATTTTAAACCAAATATTAAAGTATTGGCATTTGATTTTTTAATTGGAGTAAAATATGTTCCTCATGCCTAATCAGCACTCGTGGAAAGCAACTGGCTTCTTTGCTAGAAAAGGTGCTAATCATTTTATCTACGTGAGAGAAAGAATGGATGAAATAATGCAAAACAGTGTTTCAGATTTATTTCTGAACACTAAATATCCGGATAAAGGCATGCTGGGTTTTTACATCATGAAAGTTAGTGGGTCTGTAGTAGCAATAATGCAGGTACTTCAGTATTTTTGTCACAGTGTTTTGAATTTGGTTTCACTAGAAGTATATGGAATGGTAAAAAATAGTCTTACTTGAGAATACTTTTCTTAGCTCTATCATTAAAAAATTACCAATCCAAAAATGTGCAATGTGCATAAATTAGGATGGGAATGTAAATGAGAGATTTGAGAAGTTCCCAGTGCAGCACCATGCCAATTATAGTTTAATATTATGGACTACTGATGGATGCATATGCATGAGATATATATATGCATAAAATCTATTAAATTTGGCAGGTTTTTGAGAGTTTTCCTTTTCAAATTTCCTGATGCTTATCCATTTAAAGTCTATTTGAAATCTCATGCCTGTTGAAAAACTATGACACCAGTTCAATTTCCTTTTTGTGAATAAACATAATACTAATTTTGTGTATGTGTGTGATCTTGTAAAAGAAAAACTACAAAATTCTATCCAATATATGGTGAAAGGAGTGGACAGGTTTGAGAGCTTAATCAGAATTATCAAAATGAAAGTGTTGTGTATAGAAAGCTATTTATAATCAAGTAAGATAACACGTAGTTTACTCTGAAGAAAGATTTAAATGGGTATAGTGAGAATAATGTCCTACAAATTTGAGTCAATAATAAAAAGTTTGAAATGATAGTGCTTTTCTACAAATTCCATGTTGTGTGTTAGCAGCAGTGGTCTGCAGGCTTGCCAGGCTCTGCATTCTTATGTGTGCTTGTAAAGGCAGGCTCTGATGTATTTACAGAAATACAAACACACAAGATGTGGTGCAGTTCAGGAGTCAGACTTGTACGTTTGTGTAAATGCCCACATGTGATCTGTCTGCCTAAAATACCATTTCAGTGTGTGTTTTAGTAGTCAGGCACTGGGGGATTGCTAGTGAGATCAGTAGTCCTCTGAGGGGCAAACTGCTGCCTGCCTTCTCCAGCAAGCTGTCTCAGGGCAGCCGTGGTGCCAGCACGCAAGGATATGTGGCTCTCCATCGCCTTAAGGCCTTCTGCTCATGAACCAAATTCCTTCATAATGTGCTATGAGAATTGGTCAATTACTGTATGTTAGCAAAAATTAATAAAACAGTAATAACAGAAACTAGTGAAGCAAGACAGTAATGCTCAGTGAAACATTTATTTAAAGAGCGAGAAGATCAAATAGTAGGAGACACACTCAGACACAATACCTCACTCACACGTGACTCATTAGTTATTTGCTGTTTATAGCCCATGCCATGGCTACACCAGAGAAGTTGTACTCCCGTTCACCTTCCGTGACAGCTGACTGCAGGAGGGCACCCATCTCGTCTGAGAGCTGATGGGGACGTGGTCATGCTCACCACTTAGTCCATCAAATTACTTCAGCCTAGGTCCAGCAACAAGGGCGAGACTCCAGAGCTTCTTCCCTTGGGTTTTGATGCAGTCTCCCCTGAGGTGGTGTTTCTGCACATAAGTTGTGCCTACTGGTGGCTGTTCCTCCAGGTTTTTTTTTTGGAAGGATTTGGCCAAAATAATACAAAAAGTATACCTAGATTAAGAAATTAATCTGTCTGTATTTCATTTGAGTTTTTGTTACTGCACATTTTGATGCCCTTTGATGAGGGGGCATTTTTAGTCTGTTTTTGCAAAAAATAAAACTGCACATGGCAGATACAGACAGGAGGGGTCACCTCAACTAGCAGGAAAATTAACTGTCAAATTTCTCTCCATCAGCTGTTTCCATCAAAACCAGCAATTGTTTCAAAGAAAAGATTACATTCTCTGTTGTTTTGGGTTTTTTTAGTATACATATCTCATTGCATTCAGATAATTAAAATGCCGTAACAGTTTTCACATTTCATTGCCTAATTAACAGCAATAAAGGCCACACTAAATCAGGATGAATCTGTAATTTCAGCACTAATCACACAAGTGTGAGTGTCAGCATCATAATGAGATGCACAAATCTGGAGGTAATGAGGCTGTGGCTGTCTGGGAAATTAAAGCAAGTGCTGGCACAAATTGTACAGCAAGGTTTATTCCCATTTTATTAATTATATGCTTGCACAGGGAATTGTAACCAATTCAAATTACTTTAATTTGTGAAATTCATGCTTCAGCTATGAACTTGACATCTGAGCATGAAGTTGGGTTCCCCCATCCCTCCCTTGGTGCAAAAATGACAACAAAACCCCCAAAGCCCTGGAATGTTTGTTTAGATGTGAAGACTTCGACATTCTAGCGTGCAAGGGTATTGCAAAGCTGAATGATGATCATTTAGTAGTGATGGTACTGTCCTACTATGTAGGATGCCAAGGCTTTCTAAGGTGGACAGAGGTTTCAGTAATGCCAAAGTTAAGGGTATGACAAATAAAAACGTTTGGGGCATAGTTAATGATTGGTATAATGTAATTTCATCTCTTACCCAGTGTACTAACCCTCTTTGATTGACCTACTGAAAAATACCAGCTTGAATGTTTTCAGTGAAGTATAGTTTTGCAGTCTAAAAACACCTGTTGCAGTGCCACAGATGAAAAAATACTAATTCAAACTTGTTGATTTGTATGAGTTTGGCTGGTTTTATGAACAGATCATGCAAGTTCATCTGTGTTTTAGATCAAGGTGATTAAATGATTTGTGCTGATTCTATCCTGAGGCTGCATTACTTCTGTGTAATTTTTATATAGTGCCTGAATTAAATATTTGAAACATATACACATTTTATGTTGATAGCCAGGGATCACAGTGATCTTTCTCACACTGTAATCTTTTATAATTAGTTAATACTCAGCTACCTTAAACTTTCATTCTCAATGCTACTTGACTGGTACATGGAGAATTTTCTGTAACATACTTACAGAATCACTGCTCACGGTATCTATATTCAGATTTTATATTGCGTTAATGTTTCAAACCAAATAGATGATATCAAGTTTGCTGTCATCACCAAAAGGATTGTTCACAAGGGGTTGAATGAATTATATTTCCTGGGATTTGTTTGTCATGACGTTGAGAAGTTGTGCCAGTGAGGTTAATGATTATCTTCAGTAGCATGATAAGCATTTTACAGGAAAACACTGACAATTCCACTGTGGGTAACACTTAATTTGTTCTCTTTCACTAGATAAAGGTTGTTACTAGCAAGTAACTTCTTGTATTGGGAGTTAGTAGCTAAAAATGTTCTTCAAAAACTCATGGATTCTTCCTCTTCTCTGGTCATATTGGATGCAGTGTTACTTTTTTTACCAGTCAACAGTACTGCATTCATCAAGTTTGAGAGAGAGATTTCCAGTTTCAGATATTCACCAGGAAGAGCCGCTATATATTACCTTATAATGGATCAAATTCTTGATAAAAGACTATATGAGCAGCCATCTTGTGTGTGAAACAGCTGTATGTTGTTTTAGATGAAAACTATCTTTCAGTCAATCACAACAAAGCTGATGCATTTGATTGTGTCTTGGCTTGTGGTTTTGCTTACGTTTCCAATCTTGATAAGTCATTTAGTTCTTTGTATTAAAGGAAAAACAGTAGCCTTTTAACACCTACAATAGTACCAAAAGTTGCTTCTCCATCTGGGTTTTCTTAATCAGCCCAGCTGGACTTACTCAGTACTCTACAGATAGTGTGTGTCATTCACTGACATGTGGGGTTTATCAAGGTGCAACCGAAAACATACTAATGATTGCCATCATGAACCCAGTATTCACATCTTCATCTGGTATTAACAGATGGTATTAGAAGAGGTTCAGTATGGTCTTTCATAATACTTGCTGACTGTTACTTTAGAAGAAAATTTTCTCCACTTAGTTTCCTATTTGGCAAAACTTGCTCTTAAGAAATTTGACAAAACCATGATTCTGTCACATACCATAAGGCTGGCTGTTCTGTCTCAAGATGCCATCTGTCATGATCCTTGTTTTTAGGTTTCCATTCCATGGTGGAAGATTTTGGAAACCACAAATCTCTAAAAGGGCAGGTGATAGACTGCAGTGTAGCCTACAGAGTCTGTAGCTGCACGCTCTGCTCAGAGCTTACCCATAGTCTTTGATGAGTAGCAGGCATGTCCTTTTGACTCTGTCTTAGTAGAAAAACTTTCAATGGAAGTTATATCTTTTTCTCAATTTTTGTTTTCCCTTTAGATTTCCCCACAATGCAATTAGGTATATTCTGAATTCAGCCTTGTCATATAGCTGTACATCTTCTGTGATCTTTTTTTTGGCTTTATGAATGCTCTGTTGACCATTGTATTGCTTCAGAATTTATTTATTTTCATCCTAGTACTGATGTGCTATAATCAGGAGCTGAAACTCAATTTTTTTTTTTTTAAGGCTTTGCATATCTGTGAATATCCAGGAGACTTATGAGGCTTGGAAACAAAGCACAGGGAGAAGGAAAACTTAACGATATGTTTTACCTTAATATTTATTTTGTATACCAATTTAAATCCTCTTAGGCAACATATTTTTTTTAGTTATTTTGGTTGGATAAACCAGAGGATGGCTGATTGGCTGAAATATCCCAAAAGCTGTCAAAAAGTGCCCCATGACATTGGTACCATAATCTTGGGATAAATTATATATAATATAATAATAAATTATTATCCCAAGATAAATTACATCTAGCCACCATCACAGCTCCAGGAGCTTCTGTTTATCTCAAACATGGAACTGAGAACCAGGAATGTGAATTCTCTCAAATCTCAGAGGCAGAACTGTAGACAATATTCTCTTCTCAGGTCCTGATACCTTGTGTCGATGCAGAATTAGTATTCTAAGGATCTTCGTAAATTTGTACACTGCACTGGTGGAATTCTAGGAAATGTTCAGAAAACAAGAGGGTATGGAGTAGAAGCAACAGCTCAGCACTGAGAAATGAATCTGTTTTTTTTATCTACAACTTATAGATGGCAGTGCTAATCATATATCCGATTATGACGTCTTCCTCTTCTCTTGGCCTTCTATGTAAGTTGGTTTAAAAGATGCCTTTTTGAAGGGTAAGAAGTATTAGAACACAATTAAAAATTGGTAGAGGTAATTTAAAGTAATATGTGTAAGACTCTAAAGCAGTAATATGAATTGCAGTGGACCTTTTTTTGTTTATGACTTAAACTCATGCTGGCTTTGAAATCACTGAGGCTTTCGTACCATAAACTGTTATTCTGAAAAGTGATTATCCTGTTGAACTGTGGTTAAAATTTGTTATTACTTCATTCATTGTTGAGAATACTGTAGCCTTAACAGTAGCTTAGGATACATGTCATGTATTTGTAATGTATTAATTCACTTTCAGCATTGATCAACACTTACTGTGTAATTAGCAAGCAGCTTTAACAGTCTCCTAGGATGATACTCTCTGTTGCATGACTGTTGTGCTCATATCTCACAAAATCCAGGGCAGAGAGAGGCCACAAGAGAAAGATTGTCATAACTGCACTGTTGTTCAACAAGCAAAAATAGTGTGTTCCTGGATTTCAGAGTGTAGTATTTGTGTGTTGTATTAATACCAAGTTGGTGCTGGAAGGCAAAGTAAAATGGAATATGCTATGTATAACACTGGCTTTAGAATTTGAATGTCAGGAATGAGTAGGTGTGCTGCATAAGGGATATGCAGTTTTAAAATGAACCTTAGATGATCTATAAGAATAACTGAAATTAGATCCCTCATGTGCGTGTGTATGTTTTGCTGTCTTACAATACCCTTTGGCAGCAGGATAATTGAAAGGTCTAGAGGGACTTGTTGCTAGAAACACCCCCCTCCCTTTATTCAGCTTGCACACTTATAAATAAATTCACAGGCATAACAAGCTGTTCTCAGCTGTTGTGGTACTGCTCTTCACTCAGAACTTTTAAGGAGGAGTACTGTAGAAATACCGACTTTAGAGCACTGCTTGAGGGCTTCATCTCTTCAGGTATATGGTGCTTGAATATCTACAGAAGGAATAGATGAATGAATGAATGAGTAAATAAATAAACACTATATGCATCTGCTGCTTAGAATTTCTACGAGTATAAACCTGTTTCGGAAGATTACTTGACCTGTGCTCTTCACTGGTGAAAGCCTGTGCACTTCTGCCCAGAATGCATATTGATAAAAGAGCTGTACTTGGTTAGTATAGGTTTGAAACCCTGAAATATATACATTATTCAACAGATTCTAACAGGCAAAATCTTGATGATATTCCTTATGTCACACTGACTTTCCGGGTTGCTCTGAGAACACTGGAAGAGTTGATAATCTCATGCGGACATCTGCAGTACAGCATGGCAGTCAGCTGTTCATATGCAACACTTAAGAGCTGTTTTAGTGAGCAAAAGTACACTCTTGATGTATTTAAACACAATTTTCATATTACAAGCAATTAGAATAAGTTGTTTATGGAGAAAATGAAAAATTTCTGCACATCAAACATGATCATTTCATCTCTCAAAATAGAATTCAAATAAACCTACATCATATCTAATAATAATTGGGAAATATCGTCATTCCTATAATTCCAGCTGGCCAAATGTTTGGTTGCTAGATGATTTTCAATGCAAATACTTGCTTAGCTATGTGAGATTGTGAAACAGCTGCAATAAAGGCTTGAACAAAGATACTGTAGTAGTACCTAGTCAGCCCACCAGAGCACTGACTCTGAGGTCACTGCTTATCAGACCAAGACATTTGACAGGCTTTTAATTTTTTAATTTTCATATTTTAAAAAGATTCATCTAGCTGCAGCTATAACCTGATCTACTGTTTCTCATACAAACTGTTAAGGGGTAAAAATTGCTGCATTATCACACAAAGCTTTAATAAGAGTCTCCTGTAAAAAGAGAATCAGACAGGCAGTGTTCAGTAGTCGATGCTACTGTATACATGGGAAGAATCACTGATGGCAGCAGCTGTAGCAATTAGCCAATAAAACAGTTTTTATTGATGGTCTGCGATAGCTAATAAACTTTTAACAAGCTATAAAACACCCCATGGATCAATCTTGGTATTAACAGCTTGGATCATAACCAATACTTACTAATTCTAACTAACATTATTGTTTGGAAATAGAAGGAATAAGTGGACTGTATGCCAAATTGTGGTAGTTTAGGGAATATTTATAATTTACTTCAGCAGACAAAGCAATTTCTTTGAAAAACAGAGTTTGGGGGCATCTTTTTAGCTTTCTATGTTGTTAAGCCAAGGATGAGACTGTCAGCCGTGGAGTTACAGCACAATCACAGAAAAGCTGATAAAGAAAACCAGGCAGGCTTGGAGGGGGGGTGAGGGTTAGGGAGTTGTTTTCTATAGTTCCATGTGACACAAAGCCATCTTTGGGAGAAACACTGTTAAAAACCATGGGGCTTAAGTAACTTTAGTGACTATTTGCCTGGTACTATATTTTTATCTGATTGGCTGAATGTTATTTTTCTCAATCAAAATGGTTATTTAATGTTACACACAGACATTTTGGGTTTTTTTAAGGATAAATAAATAGGAAGCTAATAGGGAGATATTTAAGGATTAAGAAATTGTAGGGAATAAATGTTGACAAGTAAGATATTGCTTAAAGTTTAAATTACCATACGTAGTAAAGAACTCAAGAAGTATTTAATTAGCCTTATTGTTACAGGCTAAATTCACTGGGATTCCTGGAATGTCAAATGGGTGACTGATATAACTGTGAATTCTTGGAAGGTTCTTGACAAATTTCCAAACAGTGCCAGTGTTAATAGTTTGCATTTTTAAATTTCTGATGTCACATTTACTTGTGGTTATTCCAGCACTGTTCTTTCAGTGATACCATTACTGAAATGTCACTTCAGCTGAAAATTCAGATTGTTTTTCAGGGGAACTGCTGTGATACATCTGTATGCATGTATGTCCATCCAAATATGCACTTAAAGATGGAAAACAATTTTGCTTAATTTTTGTCCTCTTATTAGCTCTACACATAAAAAGCACTTACCTCATTGTAACATAAAACCTATACATTAGGAGTTAAAACATTAAATTCTTGCACAAAAATGTAAGCTTCATATGTAATGTATGGTTTCTCTAATACTGAGTTGTCCCATGTCCTAGAGGGTTTTTCTTTGTCTTCCTCATTAGTACAGCACTCCAAGGGAAATTTTCTGCACCAAAAGTAACTGATGATTTCAAAGTATTTTTGTAAATATTTGCTTGAATGCTATATAAATATTTGCTACAGTCTGCAAATGTTTGTAGCTGGCACTAAAAATATTTGTAGGTATAGCTACCAAAGAAAACACTCCCTGTGTAAAGTATGTGAAAGACAGTTAGAAAAAAAACCCAACCCTCACTTACCAGTTGAGAAATACTGCAACAAGAATCACACCTATAACCATCATGTCTGTCCAAGCAAAAACTTCACTTAGGCTGCAGTTGTTGCTCAAAAATCACCTCTGGTTTCTTGGCAGTAAGATAATTGAACATATAAATGATTTATAAATAAAAGCTACTCTACTAAGAAAAGTTTGGAGTGAAATCCGTTATTACAACTTCAGACTTACCTGAAGGATGAACAGAACCTATGCAGAGAATGTAGGTAAACCTATAAAGTATTGGCTTTGGTTAACTTCAGCATGTCTTTCTTGTTCCGAAGTCACTATAAACACAGTCTAAAGTCAAAATAGTAAAGCGTGTAAAATTACACTTGATGGTAATTATGGTTCCATCTGCTATGCAGTCAAGTGTTTAAACTTTTACATGTGAGCCACAACCAAATCTTTTATCTAGTGTGTGTGTTCCAAGAAATACTGGAATGAGTGGCTAGGTGGAGTAAAAGAAAAAAAACCATCTGTAATAGCATGTCCCTATGAAATACAATGAAGAAACAGATAAATTTTGCTGAACAGCTCACTCAACTCTTGGAGATAAGTTGAAGTGTTTATTTTCCACTTGCAGCAGTTCTAATTAATGTAATTGATGTGGTGAGATTTCCTCAGGGTTTTCAGAGGAAAAATTTGTTTCTGCACTTGGGACTTACCTCTGAAACTCTTTGCAGGAGCTGGAAACAAAAAGCCAGGGCAAGCAATGGAAGTGATGGCACAAGCACACCTTGGTTCTGTTGCTGCATGTGCAGACTGCTGGGTTTGAAGTTCACCATCATCCTTGTGCTCACGCCTTTGCTGGCTCTCAGCTGGTTACAGTGCTGTCATTCTCCTTGCTTCCCTGAGTTTTCTTGGAGGCAGATCCTTGTCTGTTCTCTGGTAATGGACTGTACCTTGCAACTGCCTTATTTAAGTTCCCAGATGAGCACGGATCCTGCAAATTCGCTGTTAGCACACACTCTCCCTGAGCTCCTGTTGTAGTTTCATTTTGCAGTTTGTCTTATCAGATATTTGTGATACTTACAGGAAAAACAAACAAGTAAATACCCATTGGGACTTGCTAATGGGTCCAAGAAAACACTCTTCACTTTAGCTAGAAAAAGAAATACACAGAAGGCAAAATAATAAATGTTTGTTTCCTATGGTTTTACTTTCCTCAGTGAGTATTATTTAAAGTTGCCATCAAAGCCTCTGAAAGTTCATTACTCCTCTCCTGCACATAGTTTTTACTCTTCTGCTTAGGAAAACAAAAAAAGTCCCTTTGCTATTTTCTCCCCAAAAAGCCATTATGTAACCCCTCCTTTTATAATCCTTTGTCTCTCTTTCCCAGGCAGCCTTGTCTGAGGATCAAAGTTCGTTCATTTATTTAGAGCCTGTTAAAATTAAAAGGTAAACCGAGTTTTGTCTTGTGTAGCGAGCCCTCCTCCAAGGTTGTTCCCTCTGAATAGCCGGTCAGCAAATGATTCTTTATTGCCTCTGACCTGGGAGACCAGATGCTGCTCTGATAGAGAACTGCAGAGTGTGTGCGCGCTGAGCCATAAGCGGAGCGACATTTTCATAACCTTAAGAAAAATTCATAACTTAGTGACATTCTCTGAATTGTCAGAGGTAGTTGATGGAAATACATCTTGAAGAAATGAAATTTAAAAGATTTATTAGGGGCTACATTCTATGACCTATACTGCAGAAGTAATGAGAAAATGTTCTGAAAAGCTTATTGTGATGTTGCTTTTGGATAGAACATGGATGGAATGGCAATGCAAAGCTTGTTAACCCAAGTGAAAGCAATACATACAAAGGCATGGATGTGAAAGAAGCAAATGAAGACACATCTCTTTATTATTCATAAAATGAAGTTTTTCAATGCAAGGATTCTGGAATCCATTTCTGTTTAAGTCTATAAATATTGCACTTTATTAAGAGGAGACAGACTGCATGCATCATAGTTTTTAATTGCTATTAAACGGCAAAAATGTGCTTACAGAGCAGAAAAGAAACATGAGGTGCACTGGATTGTCCAACTTCTGGTTTTCATTTGGATTACATTTGTAAATCCTATTTCTCTACTTTGAAAATCTTCATTTTCTGTGTTTACGTAGTTAACTGTTTTTGTTATTCTTTTCACTTGCACAAAGTAAGTGGCTTCAAAATACTGACCTTATAGTGAAATGGAGAAAATGAATTGTATTGACACATTTCAGTTTTACAGATAAGACATAGTTTGAGTTTGTTCTTTTTCCTGTTCTATCTATGCTGCACAATCTGCGCAAGTTAGGACTGCTGCAAAAATTGTTACTCCAGGTGACATTTAAGATGTACAATGTTTAAGCTGGTATTTGCCTTAAAATATTAGGAAGAAGAGTGATTAAATTTATGCTCTTAACTAGCAAAGCTTTATGCTTACAAACCCCTAGTGCAGATTCCTTTATCTTTTTGCCCATTTTACTTACTCTAATTGAGTAGCTGAGTTAGGCACTGCCAATAAAAACTGTCACTCCTATAGGTGTGTTTTCGTTTTGGAGGGATGACAAAGTCGGGTTAAATTGTGACATGCTAGATACTTTATTTAAATATGTACCATTTGATGAATTGGCCTGGTCTTCTTGACAAGAAAAACACTTTTAATATTTTATATTTTTTATATTTTATATTATTTATTGCTTGCATTAACAATTGCAGTAAGCTGAAAGTTTGTGGGATTGTACATTTACAGGCACACCAGGATTATCCTATGCTATAGCTCAAAACTGCAAAGTGGCAAGAAGTATGCCACTTTGAAGTGTTTTGTGATCTTTAAAGTGTTTGTTATTTATGGAGGTTTTGTTATTTTCATTTCAAAAGTAAAGAATTCCATCTTTCAGTATCTCTTGCAAGTTTCCAGATTTTTCATCAGTCTGGACATCTTTTTTGAATCCTCAGATTTCACAACATCATCTTGGGTATTATCACTCATGGTTATGATTTTGCAGTTGCGAAATCTCTGAAGCATATTGCAATGAAGTTACAACCATAACGTTCAACCGTGGTGCCATCGTAGTACTGCTTCCGTTTATGATACTGGCTTGCTACAATTATGTTCTTCAAGTGATCTTTGCAGTTTTGCAGATAATGTGTTTGCTGCTTCATTATCACACCAATTGGAAAATAATTTTGGTGTTGCTGTTTGTTTTTTAGGAAAGGAGAGAAGTTAAAATCATTGTAACAAACTTATTTATGTATTAACTGACATTATGTTGGCACTGACTTTGAGTCAGTTTTCTGTGGTAACCAGTCTGTTTTGAAACTTGGTAATGCTCACAATTTTTTCTGAGTGAAAAAAATAGCAAATTATTAGAAAATGTAGCTCATCTCTATCTGCAGCTGACTTGCTGAAATACCATAACAGTGGTTAAAAATAACAGCCATTTTATCAGTGATCTTAAATTCCAACAATTAACAGACTTTAATTTTGGAAAAAATATGATCATGTTTAACACTTTTTAGGATTACAGAACCCACATATAAATGATAAATCAGGAATAACTCTCTTTTTAAGGTGTTTCTCAGCATATTTACATGGTGTATGTTTCTAAAAAGCAAATGTTCTACCAAATTTTAAAACCCTGATCCTTTAAGTATATTGTACAATCAAGTTGGCAAATTATATCATTAAGATGCCAGGTCTGCTGCAGTCAAAATGAAGAATCTCTCTTTATTTCTAATGCTTTTCTAAATACTGTAAAATTAACATGCTTACTTAGATTTACCATGGAGTTTGGTATGTCTCCTGGCAAGGTTTATGCACCAAATTAGCACTTGTTGTAATACAAATCAGTATCTCATCTGCTCTTTTTCTAAATCCTCCCCAGCCCACAAAATTTTCTGTTGATTGACAGGTTCTATTAGTGCTTGTTCAGATATGGAGATTAAACCATGACTAATGGAACTGTGCCCCAGATTTTTTCATTTCCTAGATGTCTCCCTCAACTACTGCAATGGCAACTACTTGCCCTGTGGGAAAACAAAATTGAAAGAGGTGCTCAAAACAAGATTAGTTTTACATTCACCTAACTGATTGCAGTATTTATGGACAAAGAAACACAAATGATTTTTGGTTTGTTATTTATTTCTCAGTTCAAGGGGATGTATAGCAGACAGTGGCATTGGCTGGAGACTGGTCAGACTCTGGTTAGGTGGGACCTTAGCTGAATGTTGCTGTATGATTTGTTGAAATGTACTTGATACATACCATGGACTTCCAAGCACCAGACCTGAGAACTGCATTCAGAATATTTTGTAAAGTGAGTGAAACAGTTGTATCACTTGTAGTTCATATTTCTGCAATCCTTTCTTATTAATTTCTAATATTCTGTCTGACTTCTTGACAGCTTTTGAGTGCTAGACTGATGTAACAGAAACAACCTATAGAAACACCAAGGTCATTTTTCTGGGTGATAACAGCTTATTCAGAACCAATACTGTACTTTTCTCATAGTTATTATTTTGTGTTTATTGGCATCAGGTTTTGGTTGCCATTTTACTGTCACATAATTCATTGCTGTGAACTTCTGCAACTTATTTCAGTCAAGTTTGGTTTTAATTGGCTCTGAATATTTTCATATCATCAGCAAATTTTGCACCCTTGCTAATTGCTCCTTTTTCAGATTTTTATGTGTATAGATTGAACAGCAAAGGTGACAACACAGATATTTGTGAAATGCAGTAGCTTACTTCTTTCTGTTGTAAAAACAACCATTTACTATTGCCAGATAGTCCATATGTCTACTAATTTGATGAAAAAGCCTTATTCAGTGCAGAACTATGGCTTTCTACTAGTATCTTCCTTCCATCTTGAGAGGGTTTGAAGTCAAAAAATGACAAGCTTCTGACATGTCAGAAATATAAAATTATGGCAAAAGTTCATACAATGGCTGTTCTCTCTTGCAGTGATGCATCACTATGCCCAGTAGTACTTGCGGTCTGCCTTTGTATGCCCTTAGTAGGAGAGAAAAGTCCCCATCCTTGGGTCACACAGATTAGCCTCTTTAGGCTAAAGCAGTTGTTGCCTTCCACTTCTGCAATTTCGCTTGCTCACAATTAAATCTACGCACCGTGCTCTGCTCCCATTTTCCTGCTGGCAGAAAACTGTACTCTGAGAGGCCCACGCATTGCGTTTCTCTGTGCATCGTGTACCCGTTGGGTGCCGAACTGGGGAATGCTCAGATCTCTCATGATGCGTATGCAGCTCTTTCCCGTGTGTGGGCTGGGCTGAGGACCTTGGGGAAACACTGCCCACCCATCATAGCTTTGCCATACTCTTTCTGTTGATCGCTCTATAGACTGCAGATCAACGTGAACTGGAAGTGACTGGATGGTGTGCAGGTATTTCCCAGTGTTCCACTGCCAGCAAAAGCAGGTGACACTCAAGTTTTGAGTTTGAAACACCTTCACTCCTCCTCAGGCTTAGCGTTGCACAAGGGCATGAATACCATCAGGCAATCTTTGAATTAATGAATTTATTTCATGACTGAATAATGTATAAACCTAGCTCTTAGTGCCACCAACAATCCATGTTGTTTTGTAATGAAATATGCATTTCTTTTATATTTGAAAAACGTAAAGTACATTCATTTTGTGGGTAGTGTAAAATTTATGATCTTCTTAATTATTCATTTCAATGTTTCTTTAAGACTGTAGGTATATTTAAATGACATGATAGATGACCACCCTGTCCCTTACCAACCCTTGAAAGTAAGATAAGATAGATTTGGAACTCTTAAGGCCTGAGCCTTCTCTTTTCCCAGTCACTTTAGATATGAGCTCTAGAGTCTGCAAGGCAGGTTGCCAAAAGCATTTGGGCACTTATACTGCAGTCTTCTATATCGAAGGATCTTAATAGATGTGAAACCTGTGAAAATGTTTGAGCATCTATGCTTCACCACCTGTAAGGTATCAGAGGATCAGACCTGGCATGCAAGTTTTTGTGGTGCTGTGCCATGTGCAAATCAGGGATAGAAGCATTCAATTTGTGCCATTGGCCTTGTATATACTCCTTGATAGTCAGTATTTTATTTATGTATTTTCACAATAAGGATTTTTGAAAAAGAAGATTTATCTTGGTAATGGACACAGAGTAATAGAAATTTAGATTTAAGAAAAAACAGTAATAAATCATGGTTTATCAGATCTGGATTGTTACATCCAAGTGATAAACGAGAGCAGCCGTGTACTGCTTCTGACTTTCTTCTGGGTCTCCTGCATGAACACAGTTCTAGTTCCTATAACTTTGTTTTGTGCAATTTATATGCTTTATTTTTGTTGATCACATTCTGAACATGACACTTGGAAAAAAATTTGTACTGACTACCAATTCGATTAATCAAAAAGTGAGATGAAGGGAGGTATGTTTGGTTTTAATAGGGCTTCAGGTTTTTCCTGAGAGAAATTCTTAAGTGTGTCTTTCAGACACTGTTTTCTAGATGTTTCAACTTAAAACACTTGATGTTTTTGACAGTCATTTCTTTGGAGGCTGTGCACATTGGTTTTGAAACAGTCAATTGCAAACCAGAGGATGCAGTTCGTTCAGCTTGCCACTGCTCTCGTTTTCCTTAATGGAACCACCTTGACCATGCATACACTTCAACAACCACATATTTGAGACTTACCCATGATGATTACCATTGATTTGCCTGAAATAACTTAGCAAGACATTTTTCTGGATTTAGGGGGGTAAGACTGTACTTTAACTTTGTTACTTACTGTTTCTAACAAGATTATATTGTTTTCTGATTCAAAGTTGCAAATTGCGCGCTCCTTCAGTTAATAAGATTCTTCCAGCATGCTTGTACTTCTCTCTCTCCTACGTTAGACTGCTCTCTGGGCTTTGAGAACCTGTACAGCTGTAGATTTCTTTGTTCACTTATTCCTGTACATCTGATTTTATGACACAAATATTTAAATCTTTTTTTTTTTTTTTGTAAAAAATTTTAGTAATGTTCCTGTAGTTCAAAGGCAACAATTAGTGCTGTCACAGAATAAGTGTTTAAGACAGTGTAACCACTAGACTACAGTGTGCCCTCCCAAGTAGTTTTTTATTTCCCCTGAAATCATATTTAAATTCAACCATTGTCCTGTCTGACACATCAGTCTTAACAGACCACATATTTATTTTTACAGGGTCCTCTTCTGCATTTGACCTGATTCAGCTAGAGACCATTCCACAAATTACTTAATTCTCTTTGCTCACATGCCTCACTGGGATGGCCAGTGCCAGGATGTCACTCATCAGCATTTTCTTTGATGTATTTAATGTTCTGTTAGTGGATTAATGCTGAGTTTGACATTCAGTGCATGATGAATGTCCTGAGGGCCACTTTGAGGTACTGTAACAAGGCTCTTGCTGTCCGATTCCATTTTGCATCATCTGAGAGGCTTGCTGAGGATCAGACTTCCTTCCCTCTGCGGTGGAAGTGAGCTAAACCAGACCCCTTTACTGTTCAACTCCAGCTGTGGAAGACTTGATCAACAACTGGTAGCTTTTTCTTGAATGATAATTTTAGAGATTCTCTAGTTGGCTATTTGTGGACGAAGAAAAATTGAAATGAAAGATCAAGTATCTTAACATCAAGCATTACCTTAGGTGCCTCACAATTTCTGCCTTTTTTGTGGGGTATTTTACCTATTCCTAATGCCTTTGAAAAGAAGATAGAAGGTAGTACAGTGCAAGCAGGTAAATTGTTAGATTTAATTTTTATTTTCTGTTAGACTTTTTATACTAGGATTCTCTTTCAGAATTTTTACCATATAATTCCCATGTCTCAGTTATTGGCTCAGCTGGACTTCACAATTGTATAATTTGCTCACAACTGGGAAGACTGATCTTAGCACTGCTGTGTCCAGTGTTCTTGTTCTTTGTCTTCCAATGTTTGTTTGCTTAGTTCTAGAAAGAACTGGGAGATGGTAGTGCTGGTGTCCGTTAGACAGCATGACTTTCCTGACTGTTGATTTTTCCGATGTCTTATTTTAACTTCGGAATTGTAACAAGTTTCAAGGAAGTAGCTGGTATTTCAAGAAACTAAGTCATGGATTTATTGAAGTGTAAATATCAATGAAAGCCTGCAACAAGGTGACTAAAAAGCCCCCTTTGTATAGATCAGTATCCGTCACATTGTTTTTATAGAATAGGATAGAATCACAGAAGTGTGTAGGTTGGAAAAGGCCCTTAAGATCATCCAGTCTAACTGTTAACCTAACACTGCCCAGTCCACCACTAAACCGTATCTCTAAGTACCACATCTACATGTCTCTTAAATACCTCTAGGGATGGTGATTCAACCACTTCCCTGGACAGCCTGTTCCAGTGCTTGACAACCCTTTCAGTGAAGAAATTTTTCATACTATCCAATCTAAACCTCCCCTGGTTCAACTTGAGGCCATTTCCTCTTGTCCTGTCACTTGTTACTTGGGAGAAGAGACTGACTCCCACCTCCCTACAACCTCTTTTCAGGTAGTTGTAGAGACTGATCAAGGTTTCCCCTCAGTCATCTTTTCTCCAGAATAAACAACCCCAGTCCCTCAACCCCTCTCCATAAGACTTGTTTTCTGGACCATTTAACAGCTTTGTTGCTTAGCTGAGAGTATTTTCTAATGGTTGCTAGCTTACTGTTTACATACTGCAATGAGTTTTAAATTATTTGGCTTATATAGGTAGAAGAACAGGGTGAAATCAGACTCTCGCTACTCAGGGATTACGATGAATCCTTCATGGTCCTTTCTTATTTTAAAACATTCCACAACTTCTTTATGAACAGTACATACAAGTTAGGCCTGACACTCTTTATGTAAGCTTCTAAAAGAACCTTGGAAGTAGTTCACGTGGGTATGGTATTCAGTCTGAAGTTCCAATGTGTCCAGCAAAAGCAGATATAGCCTTGTTTTATGATGGGGATATTCCCTGTTAAAAACAACTTGCCTGTAACCATAAAAGAGAGGGAGGAGCAGCAGACCAGCAGCAGCGTTCAATTGATAGCTGTCCTGTGTGCTAACTCCTAGGTCCTGCTCTCTCAGGATTTACTAAACTGATTCACACAAACTTGCTCTTAACATCTAGTTCAGCCTTGTAAAATCATCACGAACTTAAGGGAGTTTCAGCACACAAACTAGGTATTAATGTTTCTTATGAGTAATACAGTGAAAAAGGTATTTATTCCTCTGTCTCTACAAATACAATTCACGATGATAATGGAGTCATTTTTTGTTCACATCTGATATGAAACAGAATTTGAAGAATTTTCTTACATATTCCATTTTTAATACATGTGGGTGTGTATATTGACTTTTTTAGTACTGATATTTTAATAACCATGCTTATTGGTATTTTAATTATTTTTCAATCCTAATGTTTCTATGGTGGTCCTTAATGGTCTTATATACCATTAATCTTTCCTTCTTGTATTATGAGTTCTGAAGACTCTTATAATTTTCAGTGTCCCAGTTCTATCTTTTCCTGATATCTTTTTCTTCCTCCTCCTGCCATACATAATGTCCCTCCATGAGTTTCTTCTCTCCTTGATTACAGGCTAGTAATCCCTCCTAGATTACTGCAGATGTAATGACCTTAGTTTTGTACTGTGCTTTTCTCTGTGTTTGAGTACACATTTTTTCCAAAATTAACTACAGGCAAAATTTAACTCAAAATAATTCAGTCACACTGTTGTCTGATACATGCTTGGTTTACTAATGATCTCAATTCTTAAGTTCTTCCAGAGGATTCCCAAGACAATGCTTAGTGATTTTTGAATTTTAACTTAAAAAATACAATAATTTTAAACATAAGATTGAAGTGTCACACACATTCTTAGAACTAGAAAATGTATTTTAAAAGTAGAAAAACACTTTGAGAAAAATCCTTAAGAGAATTAGCAAAATTCTTACAAGAAGAAGCTAGAATTTTATGGAATACTTTAGAATGTAGCTGGAATTTGTGAGAATGAAACTTGATGTTGTTTAAAAACAGGCAGAAGGAACGGGAGAGAGAAGAGTGTACCATTACAATGACATCTGTACCCTGCCATATTTCACTTTGGTTTTTTTGTAGAAGACTCAGACTAAGCACCAGCAAATAGTGACTCATATAAAAAACCCATTTGATTTGCAGAAATAAACAGGAGTTCAAAATTCAGCAAAAATACTTAAGCATTGCAAAGGTAGAACTGGGTGACTGAAAACTTCAGGAATCTTAAGAACTCAGGATAAATTAAGGAAAGATACATGAAAGCAAGCATGTATTAAGGCCCTTTTCAAATT
The DNA here is from genome assembly GCF_965140245.1 of Athene noctua. Classification (NCBI taxonomy): domain Eukaryota; kingdom Metazoa; phylum Chordata; class Aves; order Strigiformes; family Strigidae; genus Athene; species Athene noctua. The sequence goes on from NC_134050.1 coordinate 19,188,702, forward strand.
AAGTTAAATTTAATTAAATTAAACGTATAACTTTTTCTATAGAACATGTCAACGCAACTACAGTCTCCTGAAATTTTCATGGCACCTATTAAACTTCATCCTCATTTAGTTTCAACAGAAGGAAATAAACTTGTTCTCTAAGTTGGAATCTTGGTACAACCTTGGCTTCTAATTTGGTACTCAAACTGGTGAGCAAGCTGGGGAATAATCAAGACTTGTGCTTCTTGTAAATACTGAGGAAGAAAAATGTTAATCAAGTGGGCAGTTACTTTATTTTTTACTAGTTGTATTAAAATTGTGGATTAAATCTGCTTCAAGAAACTATTTTGATAAGAATCAGTCATTTATCAATAGACACCCACCATTTTTTACAATGGCAGACTTCTGTTCCTGTGATGATTTTGAATATGTGGCTTTGGCGGGTAACACAAGTAAATGTCTCTGCCTTTTCTTCCATGTGGAAGATGAGATGCTCACAAGATTAATTGAATAATGCCAGTGAGACATTTAGAAGATGCCAGAGCTTTATGAAAATAAGAGTTACTCTACCTGTCCTTGAAAAAAATCTGAGGAGACTGTGAACAAATAATTGTTCAGACTTCTGAATTTTTCATAATTTTATAGGAAATTCTGGAAAGGGTAGAGTAGTCTTTATGTACATGTAAGATGTATGTTATAGTACTTTTTCCATTAGTGAAAACTTCTATTTTGTGTTATGAGAAAGTGTCTTCTTAATGACTAACTGTCTAACCAGGTTATCTTGCATGATAAATCAAAACAGCAAGGTTCATTAGCCTTCGTAATGCTTTGGAATACATAAATTATGGAAGTTATTAGTATGTTTTACATACAGTGATTGCACAGTTATATTAAAATACCCTTTCAGTGCAGTCAAAGTTAAGCAGTCAATTAGTCAAGTTTAAGAGGTGCTGAAGTTAAATTACTCTGTGTTTTCTTGCATTAATGAAAATCATCATCTGGACTATTTTCAGAAAAAGATGTAAAGCTCCAATTTCAATTTTTCAGTGCTGGCCCATGCAGAAAGATTCTTTCCATACGTAAGGACTATGTGCTTCAGTGTATGTGGGGGTGGGGTGGAGTACCATCAGTAATAGTATCCTACAGTCTAACAGATCTCACCTCTGAGATGTGAATTTCCATTCTTGACTAATGAATTTATTGTTTTCTTAGTAGCTTTGAAAATCAAACTGAACAGCAAATCATATAGTCTTCTATCCCTCCTTGGAAATACTTTAAGAGACAAGTCAAATAGTAGTGGATACTTAATTAAATAGTGTGGAAATCCTAAGCCAGAAGACTTCAGTAGTGTGTGGAAAAATTGAACATGTTTGTATTATACGTAGCTCTTTTACCCTTCTGTAGAATGGCAGTAACATTGGAGGTAGAATGTTATGTCCAATATGTCTCCATTTCTAGCAAAATCTGGTTTGTGTGTATAAGTTGTTTTTAACCCTAATTCTGTCCTTTTAAAACACTTCTTTGATCCTTTTAATTTATTTTCCTTTCTGTAAATATGATACATGTATATGAATCCTTTGATCAAATCAAATTGCACAGCAAAAAAACCCTGTTGCTGTTTTCGCAATGAAAGATAACTAGTTTTGACTATTAATAAACATTTTGGATTTATTTCTATATTTTTCGTGTTTCCTAACTGTTACTAAAAATATCTTAATGTTTTGAATAGTTTCTTAGTTTATGATTTAGCTACGTTCTCTTTTGGAATTATTTGTGGAACCAAATGCAGATATTTGTGTTCTGCTAACACTGACTAGCAGAGGAACAGAGGTAGGTTTTCCCTATTTGTTCAAGGAAGGAGAGATACGATTGATTTTATACTGACAAATTGGTCAGTGTATGTGGTTTTCTAAAGCACTTGTGAGGCTGGGTTTTACTCACAGGTTGGATTGACTTGCTAAAGAAGTTATAAGGTCAAGAAGAAAGGTTTGGTGGTGAAGGTGAATATCAGACATCAGTCAAGAATTTTTTTCTTCTGTTATGTTTGAGATTGTAGTTAGGGACAGATAATACAGTTATAAAATTCTAGTGATTCCCATCAGTTTTAATTATTGGAGCTGACATTTTTTAAGAAATTATTTAGCCTCTGTGTAAAAGCAAACACAAATACCCTGTGTTAGCTTTAAATTTGAGTATCCAGTAACTGAAGCGAAAAGGTAAGAAAACTTGGATATGTTATTTATATTTTATCATAAACAACATAGGTCTGTTTACTGGAATGAAACTGTATCTCTGGTTCTGTGAAGCTTGTGTATGTATTGTCCTTCTGCACTCAAAATTACAGAACCAATTCTATATGGAATAATGTTTCTGTACCTGTAAAAATTAAGCACCTTTCTGAATTCCCTTTGAATTACTCATCCTTTCATTGTGTTAAAAATAAAATTTGAATCTGAGTGATTGTCCAGATTCATATGGCCAAGAGTGTAATTTGCATTAGCTATAAGCTAGAGCAAAGTGCTCCTGAAGTGACACAGTCTTGTCATATAATATACTTCCCTAAAACTGCTCTTCTGTTAACTTGGTATCTTCTTAGCTTCCACTTTCCCTCTGTGACCAGGCATCATTTGGGGGGAAACAATGAACATTATCTGGAATCATGTAAAGAAATTTCAAGAGTTTTTATAATTTTCAGATATCTGTCATATTATTTTTTTCTACACATCTGCTAATGCTGTTGCAAGATTTCTGAAGAAATATTTATACATCATGGCATATTTAGTTGTTGTCCTTGCAATAAGAAGTCACTGTTTTATTATGCAAAATTGGAATTGGAATTGCTTATGTCTAGTTTAATTTATAGCGTGATCCCAGACTTCTGTCTTTCAGAGGAAGAACTTGTTTCCAGATAGATTCTTTATTTTAATCAGTAGCCTTCCCACCTCTATCTTAATTGCTTAACATTTATGCATCATCCTGAAGTATAAAATACTGTGACAAATTCATGGGTTTATGAATTCTTTCAGCACTCTTCTATTCAAGATATTCTTATTTTATTGTAGGTACAAACTGCAACAAAGATGATAGGTTTGAAAGTGGGGGTGCAGTTCAAAACTGTTCTGCCATGGGAGGAGAATCTGTAATACCTGCCAGTCAAGTTCATTAAATTATGTTGTTATAGCAACTGGTTAGCCTCTTCTGTACTTAAAATATCTTGTGTCAAATAATTAGTAATGCTTAATTGTATTTTATTGCAAAAGAGGCAAGTAATTAAAGAGGTTCTTGCAATGACTGTGGGGCCAGAAAGGGTCAGAAACTACTAGTAATTGGAATATATTTTCTGAATATAAATTAATAGGTCTAATAATCTGCCCTTCATTCCCCAGGATCCAAAAAAATATGCAGCATATTTGAATTACTGTTGCTTGCTCAGAAACATTAATGGATAAAAATTAGTTCTTGGCCCCACTCTTTTTTTTTTTCCTTTGGTTTCTTGTCAGCATAAGAAACCTATAACATGTATAATGTATTTAGACCTCCCCTGATGTGACAGCCACATAGACAAATGGCCCAATAAAATCCATTTTGGCCTTTTCAGAGTGTTTCTTTGTGTTTTGTCTGTCAGTCATGTGCTGCTGCAGATTCTTTTGTTTTTCCTCCTAGTTTGGTCTTCTGCATGGAAACTTTCTGAGCATTCAGTTGAAGACAGCGGTCACCATAATCCACAAATGTAAAGCTCTGGAGGGGAAAAGATTGCTCACAACGTAGTATTTGGGATTGTAAGTCAGCAAGTGCCAAAATCAGTCAGAAAAACTAGTTCAACCCACCCCAGTTATGGAATCAGAGCTTCTTGAAAAGAAAAGAAACTGCATTTTTATCATAGTCTGAGGAGGTAATTTTTATTTCTCTTCAGGACTTCTGGATTTGATTCACCAAAAAAATTATATACATACCTGTTAGAGGTAAAATATTATTGCACTTTGAAATTTCCAGTTAATTTAAAGAAGAAAAATGTGGTGGCCATAATTTTGTCCCTTGATTTGCTCTCCAAGTGTTGCCATTTGATTTAAGTAACAGTTCTTCTGGAAGTCATTTTGAGTAAATATATGTGTATCGCTTTAAAATTTAATCTTAACCTTAACAAATTTTAGCAGGTGGCACAGATATGTTTGTTTAGCAGAACATAAACAGATAAAAATACACAAATATTTGTTAGAGTTACAGCAAAGATACAGAAGATGTTATGCTGGTTTTTTTCATAATGAAAAGTGCCAGGCTTTTCTTTAAAATTGAACACTGACACATGAATATGTATTAGTTTAACTAAATATCAAGATATTTAAAATCCATGTTCTCAAGTATTTACTTAACTGCCTTGATGAAGATAGTTTTTTAAAAAGACATAAATCTCCACTTTCATAGCCCTTCTTCAATTCAAGTCATGCCAAAAAAGGAGGAATTATATGCCATGCAGATTATTCTAAAACATGTTAAAAATGTACTAACCCTCTGAGATTGGTGTTATTTATGAGAGATTAGTAGTCATTTGCATGAATTTGTCATTATTCTATCTTTTTGAAAAACAAAGGCTGAAAGTCTTATATGAGTTCTATTGGTATAAATCCAGAATAAATCTATATAACTGTGACTAAAACATGGACAATTGAGAGGAGAAAACTCCCTCTGCCAAGTATGAAAAATGAATTCAGAACTCAGCAGAAATGTTCTTTGTTCTTCACTTAACTTGGTCCCAAAAGATGGAAAAGAGTATATAGTTCATAGCTTCATAGGACACTGGAGGTTTGTAGAGTTTACTGATCTGCCATAGATTTTCCTTTAGGATAGTTGCCTTCTTCAGTTACAATATTCCCAGTCAGGGGTTGAATTTATGATTTCTTTCATATGAAGGTAAAACTATCTGTTATATTGTGCTTGATCATTTAAATTTATTACTGCACATCCATAACTACTTCATGCCAAAAAACCATCCCTGAACTGTGTTTCTTTTATCTTACAGAAAGCATTTGGTGTTCAGGTCTTCAGAGGTTGAACTTGAGACATGACAGGTGATAATTAAAAGACATGGAGTAGCTTTGAAACATTTTTCTGCTTTGTGAGAGCTAGGTTGAAATACCAGAATTTAATTGACATGTCAGCTAATTAAAGTAAAAATGGGAACAAAACAACCCTGAAAATTTTCAAAAACTGTGTGTGTGATATCCTGGAAGTCCTATTTTAGTCAGATTTCTCAGCATTGAGAGTATAGCTGATTAAACTCAAATGTACAAGCAAAGCTTGCTGGATTTTGGTCTTTGCTACCTCTAAAAATCAGAGAATACTACAATGTGTTTCCATTTAGGAACATAACCTGAAATAGGTTTTGAATGCATTAATTTTAAGAGGTCATGGGTAACATTTACTGGCAAATTAAATCATCACAGTAAGATACATAAAGCTTGAGCAACTCTGTATTTTTGTAGCTTGTTTTAGTTTATTACAATTGTTCTTATGGAATTTATAATTTTTTTGGTAACGAATTATTTAAATACCCTGATTTTAATACGTATTCTTGCACTTTGAAAACATTTACTACATACTTTTGAAGTGAACTGAAATAGGTACAAGAAAACGGTGAATATTTTGCCCTTGTTTGTCATAGCAGCGTTGAAAATTACAGTCCTAGGGCTCTGATAGCTGCAGGTATGGCAGTGTCCCAGATGGCGGAAATAAGACCATGAATTTGTTGTTGGGCTGACATTCAGACCATTCTCAAAGGCATTCAATTTGTTGCATTCAGGAGGATGCTTGCAATCTCAGGGACCTGGAGCAGAGCTGCACAAGGCAGTGATGAATGCTTATCTTCTTGCTTCTTGGACTGTTCTCCCTACAGTTTAAGAATGAAGCGTGTTTTATATGCCGAAGTGCAGGGCCACAGTAGCAGAGGCTGCCTTCAATAAATTTGAAGGATATGGATACTCCCACTGCTTTGAAGAGAGGGGGCTGTTCAACCCCCCTCATCCTATTTATAAACCATAAAGGTTTAGCATTTTGTATTGGCTTTGCTTTCAGAGGTCACGTTTTACTGAAACCCCACTCATCATGAGGCCAGGCAGTGGTACTGCTAGTGGAAATTGTAGGCCTGACATGATAGTCAGCTAAAGAACCTGAACAGTCTTCTGAGGCTACTTGGAAGTGGAGATCTATTTCTGTGTCTCATTTGCAGCACCTTGTGAAGCAGATGGAATCCAAATAGCAGTCAGCTTTCTCAGGTGACAGTCTCCTACTGTAGTTAGTTCTGTTCATCACTTGATGTTCTGTTTCCTTACAGACAACACTGCTTCTCTCTGTCCTGAACTATTTCTCCTATTTCTGGAGAGAGAACAGAGCTAGCATTTGTCCCCTAAGGCTGTTTGCTGACCCGGCTCAGTTTTGCATACCCAGAGCCCTGCAGCCTACAAGTTTTGTGCTGTGCCTGGCTAGAGAAGGTAGCTAGGGAACTGCTGGCAGATCTTCTCCTTCAGTCACAGCATCCTTCTCCCATCCTTGGTGCCTTCTGCTGCTTTGCACCAGATGTATGTTCCCTTTCATTCTCCTTTGCTACGAAGTGTAACCTTTCCATAACTGTGCCCTGCATGGGGCGCGACCCCTGCCCGTCTGTCTCAGCCAGGGCCTCTTAGCAACCCTGTGGAAACAGCAGCCCTTGAGCACCTACCCGGCACAGGCCTCCCGGCACCCACAGAGGTGGTCCTCCGGTACCCCAGACCCAGGTCAGACAGGGTTGAAGTGGAAGCTTGAAAGAAGAACCATGCTGCTCCTTTCCTGACACAGGATGAGGAAAAGATGTTCCTGCCGGCTTTTGTGGTTGTTAAATCTGATGGGTGATGTTGTTATTGACCTCATGCTTGTATTGGGAGGGTTTTAATTCAGCAATGGTTGAAGAGAGATGCAAGAAGCAACTGGAAGAGTTAGTGATGTTCACTAGCATTAAGATCATTGGAGCTTTTAGGCAAGGATGGAAAAGAAATGCAATTTTTTTTTATATCTACCTTTTAAAATGAAGTAGGCATGGAAGAATTAAGAATATCAAAGTAGATGACTCTGCAATCAACCTTCATTTTCACAGCTGGAGTGGATCAAATTTCATCTCCTGTACACTGAATTAAGATAATCTGTATCTGTCAGGCTCCAAGTACAGTATAACACAGTTTTTCATAGCTAATCTGTGTAGCACTGTATGAATATGGCTTATTTGTATATTTTGAGCAAGAAGAAAGTTTGGAAAGTTTTTATGGTGTGTGTAAAAAAAAAACCAACAAACCGAACGGGGCATGCAACAGAACTAGCATAGTTTTAGTTTCTGTTATTTGCAACTGAAGCTGAACAGCGGGTATATTAGTGTATCTGAACTTTGTTCAGCCTCATATCCAAAGACATACGGCCTCACTTTTTCATATGCAATTGCCTATTATGTCAGTTCTTGGAAGAATGGAGCACAGTATTATACTTAGAGTAACATATTTGAAAATGGTTCAACCTCAATTGAGTGTTACTTAAGCGTTTCAGAAAATGTACCCTTAAACTACCAGTTTTATCTTCAGAGATTTTTTTTTTTAAGATGAACCTGCTGATTCTTGAAACAAGCTGTAGGTATAAACAAGCATTAGTTTTTGTCATGTTGAGAAGTAGTTTTAAGCAGAGAGACTGTGTCTTGTTTCAGATTCTGTAGTAAACCAGATTATTGGGTGAGCTAGAGCAGAATTTAATCTTTTATCTTATTCGGTCTAGGAAGGACTAATACTTCTACCATTACATGATGATATATTGCCTTTTATGACTTTATTAGGACCTGTGTTTCCTCTGTGAAGCATGGACATTAAGTTGCAGTAATGTCAGTGTGGTGGTCTGACCCTGACTGACAAAAGAATCGCCTATGGCTTCTCAACAATGTGTATTTTCAATTCTCCTTTAGACATAGTCATTCTCTTAGAAGCCTGGCAGCACTTTTAAATACTTCAGAATTCTGTAAGGATAACATTTCTGTGACTAAGCTTGTTCCACACAGTAGATGCTTGTTCTGTAACTTACACATTATGTGTATTTAATTTTGACAGCATGATTATTTATTTATTATCCAATATAATTTATTTAACCTTTTCTTTACTACTACTAGCTTCTAGTGGATATTCATATGCTAAAATCTTTGGTGTTGAGATGATTCTTATCCTGGATTACAGCAGAAACTACCTTAGTATGACAGGAGTAAGCAAAGCTTTCACTGCTCAAAGCAAATTCTGGCATTGCACTGTAGTATCTTCTGGTATAATCATTCTGAAACAGCATTGGTAGTCTGAGGCTTGTCCTGAAAGGATGGTTAGTTCCCAGTGCTGTTGTCCATGCTACGTGGGGGCATCTAGAAAGAATTCAGTTTGGTACAGATCTCCACATTCTGTCCTTTTTTTTCCATATGCCACAGAAGAGCCGGATTACAAATCCTATCCAGACAGAAAAGTAGAGAAGCCCCAGGTATATATCTATACAGAGACCTGGTAAGGCAAGCGATTTAAAAAAAAAAAAAAAAGGAAGCTGTGATTTTATCTTTTTTCAGAATGGGGAAGTTCTGCTTAAATTTTACATCCTGCAAGAAAGTTAGGCAGGTTATTGATGAAGTCTTTTTGCTGAGTATTCTCCATTATACTTTTTTCACCCTAATAGTTTTGTGACTAGAGGGGGTAAAAATGAGATAATCTTCTCCTACTTTTTTGTAGTATCATAACAAAGAGTTGAAACATTACATTGATTTTAAATTAAAATATAAAATTATTATGGTATTTTAATAACTAAGTGCAGATTATATGATTTGACATACAGTGGTATAATAAGTACCACTGTTTACACATCTACATATTTTCTTGAAATTGTCTTTTGATTAGTAATGTAACAATATGTTTTCAATTCTATTTAGGGCAGTTTGCATGTATGCAGATGTTAAATATCTCCCAAAATTAAATATTAATTAAATAAATATAAATTAAATATCTCACAAAATCTTCTACCATTAACTTGTCTTCTGCCTGACCAGGAGGGTGTCCTTTGGCAAGAGCAGAAAGGGAACTCCAGTCGATACAGGAGCATTTTAAAGGCAACAAACTCATTCTTTCAAGACAGCAGAAACTGCCAAAACTAAACCCCAGTATGAATACTGACCTGTCATGTGATAAATTAGATAAATTGGAAAGAAAAAACTATGTCTAACTGAACAAATACAAGCAAAATGAATGACTCAAGCATGTCCAGAGAAGGGCAACGGAGCTGGGGCAGGGTCTGGAGCACAGGTCTGCTGGGGAGCGGCTGGGGGAACTGGGGGGGTTCAGTCTGGAGAAGAGGAGGCTGAGGGGAGACCTCCTGGCCCTCTGCAGCTCCCTGCCAGGAGGGTGCAGAGAGGGGGGATGAGTCTCTTTAATGAAGTAATAAGCGATAGGACAAGAGGTAATGGCTTCAAGTTGCACCAGGGAAGGTTTAGACTGGCTCTGAGGAAGTATTTCCTTCCAGAAGGGGCTGTTGGGCGTTGGAATGGGCTGCCCAGGGCAGGGGGGGAGTCCCCGGGATCCCTGGAGGGGTTCAAGAGTAGGGTCAACTTAGCGCTAGGGTTCTGGTGTAGTTGGGAACTGTTAATGTTGGATTGATGGTTGGACTGGATGATCTTCAAGGTCTTTTCCAACCTAGAATATTCTGTGATTCTGTGAAAATAAAATGGAGCTGCTGAACAGCAGTGTGTTATTGAAAGTATACAAACAGATATGCAAGCCTTCTGCCTCAATCTAATTGTGTATCCACGGTCTGAGAATTAATTATTGGCTTAGAAATAAAGATCTTGTTTTTTTAATGGAGATTTTAATATCTTCTTCTCATATCTGTCAGTTTGAGTCGAAACCGTAAATATGTAAATGTTCACATCTTTTTCTGCCTTCTCTGTGATTAGTTATATTCTTTGCTAAAAATCTAACTGTAACTTTGTTTTCTTTTTTTTCTTCTTTTGGTTATATTGAAAAAAGTTAGCATGCGCTAGTGTACTTTCAGCTGCGCTCACAGTTCTCTAGGGTGATCTGCCAACATATCATTGTGTACACTCTCAGACAGGGCTTTTTCTTTATAAAACCTCTGTGAAATTGAGAATAAGGGGCACTATTAACATGTAAACCTGTATGCATAGAAATGCTGTGATGTTTGTGGTTTCTTTTGTGTTCATAGTAAGGCACTGCAAGATTTTAATGCTTATGGCTTCCCTGAGACAGGAGCAAGGTGAGGACACTTCTGAAAAGCTTGACATTGTCTTCTGTGTCTCTGGAGTTCTATAAAATAGAAATACTTGGCTGCCTCTCTGCAGTTGTGTCCACCAAAGTATTATTGTTTCTAAATTACTTTGAGAGTGGTAAACAAGGTGCTCTTCTGAAGAACCCAGAGTCATGGCAGAAGTGTTGCTGAGGTTCTGCTTATTTTCATTGGGCTGGTGCATCATGGATTGGCTTGCGCATCATGGCAGAAGTTAAAAGGTCAATAGCTTTGCGTGAGGTTGATGTAAGTGTCATCTGTCGAATCAGTGATGAAGTATTTGGAAAAATCAGGGAGAATGACTTTATAAAACTTACTGAAAGCAACATACCCACAGAGAAACTGCTCTGTTGGAAATCTATTGCTATTAAAATAGTAAAAATACTATTATTGCCTTTTAAAAATGACAGAGCAAAGGTGCAGGCAACAATGGAGAGAAGATTAATAGAGAAAGATGATGCTTGCTTATAGATTTATCGTTTCTAGGCTGCTACTTAGATCCTTTAACAGCTTTACCCAAGACACCCCATAGTAATAAAAGTGAACAGATTGGTTGCTCTCTGCAAACTGGATTTAGTTTCAAGTTGTTTTACATTAAATAATCTAAATAAAAATTGTAACAGAATCATTTTTGAATAACATAATCTGAAGACAGAATATATGAGTGTGCTCTCCACTCCATGCGAATGCATAAATCCTCAGAGTAAAAACTGTTTTAATGTTGATTAGTGTGTTCTTTTGATTCTTTAGAAGATATATACTAGCTGCCTTTTTCTGGGATAACCTATTTGCTTTAGAAGGAACTTGTGGGATTTGTGTTAATAAAATCCAGATTCTTTAATGTGCAAGAAAGGGTTATTTTGACAGCTTTACCACCTTTTAAAGCTGGAAATTGACACTTATATATTGTAAATATGGTGTTATTGGGTATTGAATGGTGAGAGGAGATGAGTAAAAAGGTGCTTAAATGATCCTGATGGGACCAATGTGGTGAAAGCTTACTTCATTGTTCAGTCCATTACCGACCTTTATTATTGCGCACTATATAATACTATGTATATATGTCTATACACAACATATATAGTATTATGCATTTAGTGACTCTGCAGCTAGACCCTTCACAAATTTATGTTGCTCACAAAACTATTTTAAAGGCTAATATCTAAAGATTACTAAATTGCAAGACATCTCCAGCTTTTGCAAGCTACAATTTTAGGGATGAAAATCTCTGTATAATCTTTTTTCTTTTTAAAATTTTATTCCTTTTGTTTTTTCATTTATTACCATTGACAGCATTCTATATCAGAAATGTTAGTTTCATGGTGGAATTATTTAGTAGCTTATTTAGCTTATTTAGTAGTAGTATGTTCAGCAATTTTGCAGCTGTTCTTTAGAAATGATCTTCCAAAAAGCAGAGAAGGCCAAAAAAATTCTCAGTTTTAAAACCTTTTAAATTTAAAGTTTAAAAATATCTCCAGATTATATTGTTTCTTGACATTTTCTTCCACCAAAAAGGAAACATCTCAAGAAAAGCATAAACAGCCAAAATATGAAAGTGTTGTGGTAGTTGAAATTAAATAAAAGGGGGTTTGACTTACAGGCTGTATCTATATCCCCTCTGAAAAATCTTGTTTCGAAGATGGGTATTTGCCCTTTTGCATAGTGTCCTGGTGTACACAGAGCAGTGGGGAGACTGACCAGCACTGTTTGGAAGATAAGGACCAAGAGAGGGAATGTCCTTCAGAGCACTATGTTGAAAACTGTTTCAGAGGTATTTCTGTATATTCTGCATCACTGAATCACTCAAGTTTGTTATAGTGGAAGATAAGCTCAGTTCACTGCAGCAGGAGCAAATGATCCTTCCTTCTTACTAGAGACCTGTTGCTTCTAGTCAGAGTTTTGTTCATGTGAGAACTGAGGAGAAAATGTAAAGTGTGTCATCAAAGAGCATCAAAATGGGATGTATGCTCAGTAGTGGTTTCCTTTTCAGAGTAAAGCAAAAGCACCTGAGGATTAAAGAAGTTAACCTTTGTAAATAAATCCTAGTCTATAAATCGTATAGGAAGCTATATATTTTCCTAGAATGTATATTTTTGTTTCAAAAGATATACTAGAGATCTGTTTCTTTATATTCTTCATGAAAAAGCATTATCCATGAAGATAAATACCTTCTTCGGGGGCCTATAGATCATGGGTTTTACCTTAACGTATTCCAGTGCCATACCATTTTTCATCTTTTGGAAGAAAAGTGTCTTAGAAATTGAACACCAGCCATAAAGCTGAGAAGCTTTATTCTGGATCCTTTATTTATTAGTTGAATGTGCAGCAAAGTGCAATAGTGTGTAGGTGTAGCTATATTAGTGTTGTTCATGTTCGTACATCTTTGGCAGGACTGACTTTATAGGTACTCCATAATATGTACATTTGGCTTCTCATTTACTCTGCAGAAGGGAATACTTGTTTTAGTCCAACCCTGCCCATGGGTTTGTAGCCAGGAGTATGAGAGTCATAACAATAACAGTTGGTGTCTGCAGACCAAGAAGTGTCCTTTTTGACAGAGGTATGGCCATAAATTGCCCTAAACCACTGCAGATGTATGTCTTGTATGAAAGGTGGCAGGCAGACTTCAAATTGTTTCCAAACACTTTTGTGTTATGTGGCTGTGATTTTACTGGGTTGTAACTTTTAAACTTTCAAAGCCCAGTTGCAGCAACTGAATTGATACTTTAGCTGCTTAGCTTTATCAGGAGGGAATGTTCTGGGGAACAGAAATGGTTTTTTGGGTAAGTTAAACCAAGGCCTGTTTAAATGAGCCAGAATCTCAGTTTAAGAATAAGTATTTGCAAGGTGGATATGTAGGTGACATCTGCCTTTTGTTACTATGCCTGATAATCCATGCAAATTCATCATTTATACATGCTGCATTGGTGCTTCCTTATTGACTAGCATCAAGACCAGAGAAACAGCATGACTTTCTCTGCAAATGGCCACAGAATTCCCAGTGCAAGGGAGTGAGGCTGAGTTTTCAGTGTTTATCATATTCTTAACTGCTGAAGCAGCTTGGTAGAAGAAGAAAGCTAGTAAGGAGATGGATGAGGAAACAAATAAATTATTCTGGATAGGAGTATAAAAGCAGATTCAAACTGGGACAGTGGCAGTAGAAAGAGAGATAAATTAGAAAGAGAAAAAAATAGCAATAAATACGAGTCAAAAGGAGAAGAGTGAGGTGAGAAGTGGAAAGAAGAAGGAAGGCTGGCTGTGATGAGCTCCCTGCCCATTCCTTTTCCTCTTTGAGAACCTGGAAATGAATCTAGATCTCTTGTACCCCAGGTATATCGATATCCCATGCTTGTCTGGTTCATTGTGATGGAAATTTTTTTTTTTTTTTAATAACTGCGTATCAAATATTTGTTGAGTCAAGTAATGCCTTATCTAGGAGATTATATATTAAGAGTGGCTGGGTAAGCATTAGTTGAACCCATCGACTTATCACGCACGTAGTAGGATAGCACAGAGGTAACAGGAAATATGGTGTAACTGGGAGATAGTGCCTGTAAAGCTCCTGTAAGTTTTATAGCAAGAAAATGAATGGTGGCTGGGGCAGATGACTACAGGAAGGGAATGGATAGTTCCCAGCTTTGGGCAATAGAAAGCCTATGTGAAACAGCTCTGGTTTGCTGCTGTACCTCTTCCAGACTCCTCACAGAACCTTGCTGTCTGACTGAAAAATATAAAACTTGACTCTCAGAAGCATTGAGTATGCAGTATGAGTATTACAATTGAAGTAAATGGGAGCTTATTTTTTTTTTAACATTGCACTTTGAATTTTTATTGTCCTTAAGAGAGACAATGTAAAAAACAAGTTAATGTGTTTCAAGTAGGTTCCCCCAAAATTAATGGATAGTGGTGACAATTTTGGGCCTAATATTTATTTTTTCTGCAACTCAAGCTTGGAGCTGGTCTCACCACCATAGATGTGATTTGAAAATGAATTTATTAATTTTTGGTCTTACATATTGTGGTGCTAAATGCCTAGAGGGAGGAGAAAGGGAAATAAATTCTCTGTGCCTGGTCAGGATAGGTTCTCATTAAATGCAGTGCATGCCTGAACAGCTTTAAAATAATAATAAACCTTATACATAATAGGCTATAATAATTGCTTCAAGTTGCATTTCTAATTTTAAAGCTTTTTTATATGTATATTGAAGAGTTTTTAATTGTGCTGAGATTTTTAGCAAGCAAAATTAGGATTTCCCATCTAAAGTCATACTTTCAGGAATAAAACTGTGTGCCAGGGTGTTTTGGCTGGTAATTCTTGTCTTCTGGGCCATGACATCTTGGTCCCATGTTCTACAGGAGTGTTGTCTCCTGTCAGTACTGAAGCTGCCATTCTGGAATGGGGCAAGGTGTTAGATTTTCAATATCTAACACTAGATCTCTTTGCATATTTATCTAGTGGAGTGACTTAACATTTTATATATCTTGAAAAGGGATGGGCAGGTTCCAACGTTTAATTTGCATTATTTGAAAAGGTGTGTTGTTCCAGGGCATGTGTGTATTGAGGAAGAGTGCAATAGCTGCTACCATGTGTTTGCTTATGTAGATACTTAAATAGCATGCCTGGCTCAGGCTTGTTTGACTTAAATACAAAATGAAAATCTTTTCTAAAACGGCTAACAGAAGGCAACAATTTACCAATACCTGAATGAGCAAGCCACAGCAAAAGAGAGGAGATATTCCCTGTGATGCTGAATGTTGTAATTGCATTTAGAATAAAACCAAATGAGAAAACAAATCTTTTTCAAACTGAGAAATACAAACGTTTTCTCTTTTTTTTATAGAATATTGTGAGGTGGAATTTCAGCACTGATGGAGTCAGGATAGTGGCTGATGGAAATCAGTTATATCATCTTTTACATAGGAGACGGAAATTTCTTATTTAAAAATAAGATGATTTGAAGGCAAATTTCTCCATGCAAATCCTGTCATGAGCAAAGAAATTATTTCAAGAATGAGACATATCGTGGAAGAGATGGTTTTGGTAGATTTTGCAAAAATAAAAAAATAATTTTAATGCTACCTTATGATCACCATGTTTGCCTGTGATAACTTTATATAATCATGATAGAGTACTGATAATGGGACTTGGAATTCAGATTCCTGATACGGTCCCCAAGGAAATAAAGAAACTGGTGGTGCTTGGCCTGTGGTGAGATAAACACTCTAATATTTAATCAGGAAATTTGTCAGCAGAGTTAAGTTCAGCCTTCTTGCTGGCCAAAGATGCAGGTTATTTCCTATTTCTGTGACACCCATGTGGCCTCCATCACTGGCAGTAGCTTGCCATCTTCTGGTCTTCTTACATGAGGCAGCAAGCAGCTTTGCTTCTGTTGTGCCGTCCGAAACGCAGACACAAGGAGACACTGTCTCTACACTGAGATGATACTGTGAGCTAACCAACAACATGAATTAGAGTCTGATTCCTGTAAATGGAATGCTAACTATTCCACACCAGTTCCCTATGCAGTTTTTTGTGTACAAGTAGTATTCTGTCCAGACTTTTTTTTTTTTTTCCAGGTAGGTATGAAGTAGGTCATTCCACATTCAAAATGTCCATGCAAGAGAATAATGCCAAGAAGCTAGTGGTGGAAGAAGTTCATATGCAGATTTACTTAGCAGTAACTTTTCCTTGAAAATGAGCTCTTTTTAAATTTCATTTTTAGAAGGTTAAGTAAGCCCGTTTTATAGCAGAGCTTTTTTGATCACATAACAGTGGCTTAATATTAAGAATTACATTGACTAGCCTTGGAGGACACAATTAGGTGCAGCCTGGGGATGACTTCAATTCCTGTGCTTTGGCATATAGGAATCAGACTGTAGAAATATTGAAGCACAGCCTTCGTGTGCCTTTATAGATTTGTCAACTGATGAATGTTAATTAATTCATTGCTTAAAAAAGAAAGGCCTAAAAATGCAAACATGGCAAATTGTAACGTGGCTGAGTAAATTAACTGTCAGCAAGAAGATATTTCAGTTACAGTGTTCAACATCTATACACGATACAACTGCTTTTTCAGAAATTTCTTCAATGTAATTTCATTACTGCTTTTTAGAAAAGTTAATTCCATATCTGTGTTTTTAATTTGTAGGTACATTGAAACCTTGAAGGAGCACAAACCAAAAATTGTCTGGGATGAACAAATTGCTGAGCACTACTTTGAATACAAAAAGTGAGTTACGTTTATTAACTTATGTTCTGCAAATATTTTTGGGCATGGCCCAGTACACAAGGATTTACCAGTTAAGTATAGAATGCAACTGATCTCAGCAAGTGGAAATTCTGCTGTTTGTGATCTGTGTGTCAACAGTGAACTGCAGCATAAAAGAGTGCTTCAAGTGAGAGAAGTAAATCAGAGAAGGATTAATGAAATAACATAAGCCAAAACAATCTTTAGAAGAGAGAAGTCTGATGAGTCATATCTTTAGAAGTTATCCATCAAAGTTATCTGCTGCGTATCAGTTAATCAGAGGCTCTGAGATGAGTACTGTGAGCTCTTGGGTGATTACCAATAACTCAGCCAAAAATAGTTCTGAGAAAAATCTGTGGTACAAGACCCTGGTTTTACAAGTCCCAGTGATAAGATTGGTCAAGCAACAGACTTCCATTAAATGGAAAGGACCATAGAGAAATGTAATGAGAATAATATCAAGTGATAAACTTTTTTAAAGGACTGAGAGCATGAAGGAAAAGGGTAATAACTTCCTTTGTTCTCCCTTTATCATCATGAAATGACAAGAGGATTCCTGATGCTAGGAAAAATCCTATCTAAAATGGATTTTTTAAAAAACCCAGCGACATCTTATTAAACCTCAGTGATAATTTGCTATTTTTGTATGCAAATATACAAAATGTGGTAAAATTCTAAAAAAAAAATAATCCTACTGCTTCTACAGAACTGTATCTTGTATATTACTCAGTGCATTTGTAATGTGAAGACACACCACTGAAAACAAGAGCAAAACACATTTTAGGGTGCTTTAAGAAAAAAAAATCAGAACTACTTTGTTCTTTCCAAAACACCTTCTTGATTTTAAATATTAAAAAACAAAAACAACAAAAACCTACAAACCCCCCAAAACTAAAAATGTCCTACTTTTATATTTTTAGTTTAATTTTCAAGGTTTCTCTCAGTCTGTAATTTTCTCCTGACTTCTCAGAGACTTGTATTTCTTATCAGGAAAAAAAAAAATTACCTGTTGGTCAGCAGTGTTTTAGTTTATTTTCTGTGTCTGTATGAAAGGCCTGGGTTTTGTTCCTTCCTACTTAATGCTTTGGTATCCTGTTGCAAAATTACTGTGTGCCAAACGATTACAAGGTTTTTCATGATAACTAAAGAGGAATAAATCAGAAGCTTTGTTTTACTGATCTTTAATGCACAATGCAGTTGGCGACACAATGACCACTGGATCAAAACTTGCTCTCAGAAGAGTAAATCCAAGGGCTCTGAATGGCATGCTTCTGGGATTCATTTCTGAAATGCATTTCCTAAACACCTCCTTGCAAACTGGCTGTCTGGGAAAGAGATAGCCTGTCAGTAGTACTACATCTTTTGCTTTTGAAAGCCAGTCTTGGGAGATTCTTGTTTGTGGGCTTCTTGGAGGACTTTTTTGATGCATAAAGCACACTGGATCTGAAAATCACCATAAACTTGACTTACTGCACTGTGCCTGGCAGGCAGCAGCGTGACTCAGTGTGTCTGCAGCCGTTCATCCAGCTGCAGAGGAGGGTTATTCAAGTGAACTCTTTTTCTTACTGCTTTGGTTTGCAAAGGTTCAGTGACATTGGGTGGGGATGGCAGCCAGGCCTGAAATATGCTTCACTGGTAAAGCATCTCACCTGGAAATCTTGCACGTCTGCAGTTGCTAAGAAATCAAATTATGAATCTTTAAGCAATGCACAGCTAATGATTGTCATGTAGCAGGACAGAGACTAATTATTACAAATAGTTACAGAAATCTGTTGTCTCTGAGTGCTTGTCCCAATGCACTTTACAGGTAAGTACGCATTTATGTCAGTTGGGAGATTTTAGGAGCAATTCCTACTTGGAATGCTCTCTGCATTTCCTCCTAGCCTAACTGGTAAAGTGGTGCTGTGAGACCACTTGTAACCCATCCTTCTCATTATTAGGGGTTTAGAATGCAGCCTTGGTATCTGTGCCCAGTGTAGCTTGTCCTGTCTGTATATTTTATACTGCCAGCATTGAATTTAACCTGAAAGATAATAATTTAGGGAATTGGAGAAAATTTTTCACAGTTTGCATTGGACAACCAAATATCTTCTTTTTTTTCAGATGCACATTTAGTAGGTGCAACTGTCTTTTATTATCTGACAGTTTTATAATCCAGTTGCAACAAGATATCTCAGTGTGTTTATTTAGATCTAGTTTCAGACCATCTCTGTTGTGAGATCTCTTCTATTGGTGTCAGCCTTTTCACTTAAGAGTTGTCCTCCTTAAAGGCCACTACTGTGGGGTAAATAAATACCTTGTCTGACTGCCTATATTGTATTTCGTTGTAACCAGTTCTCGGATGAAGCGTTAGGCCCAAAGAAGTTTGGTACTGTCATCTTAACCATTAAAGTTACCTGATTTCTTCCCAAACTTTATGTTAGTTATTAGGAAGCTATGCTCTGTTCTTTAGATGTTTTGAAAGGCCTTATCCTGAAGCCACTTAAGGAATCCTTTAGATAACCAGGGATTTTTGTTGTTGTAGTTGTGGCATGATGCAATTGCTATGCAAAGACTCCTCTAGCAGGTTTTTGACTCTGTACAGTCATGTTTTGAACTTGCTAACTTTCCAGCTGCTAGCATTGTCAAAGCCTGTTTAAGTAGGATGATTTTGTCAGGAGGACCTTTCTGACAAACATTCCTGTAACTGATACCTGCAGGACAGTGACACGGTTGCATGGTTGACTTTTGGATATGTTGTGTACCTTGTCTTAATGGGTTTTATTTCCCCACTGCTTTGGATTTATGTGCTGTGATATGTTTGCATCTAGTAGGTACAAACAGTAGAAAAGGGTCAGGAGTAGAAGTTCTTATCTGCAGTAGAAAAGGAGAAACAGAGAAGATTTTGGCCCTACCCTGACATCAGTAGATAGAGTAGCCAGAGTGCAAGTAATGAGTGAATGGAAGTTGATAGCAAAAGTGACTTCAGAGGCAGCATGCCTTAGATTCCAGAGTGGTATGGACACTGACTGAGAAATCTCAAAGATACAAGTTACTAACTGGCAAGTACTCTCTGTCTTTGGTATTGGTATATTAATGCTCATGTTTTTAACATACTAGTGTATCTTATTTTTAATAGAAATAACTTCTTCAGGATAAAATTGGCAGTTTTCTTCAGCACTGTCTTTGTTTCCTTTTAGTGGGAAGGAATAAACTGGTTTTGAATTCTAACCTCAGCTAAAAATCCTATGGGAATCTGTCAGAGATATTGTGACTGTTTGGTTTTCCTGTTTTGCAGAAATAAAGGAGGAAAACATGCTGTCTTCTACCCAACACTGAAGGTAGGTGCCACTTTTTCATGTCAGAGGTCTGTAAGAGGAAAGAGATGTTTACTTGACTCGTTGCATTATTGAGACACTTCAGAAAATGTTGAACTGGGTTAGGCTTTTGTGAAAGTTTACTCTCATGGGGTTGTTATGATTCAGAGCTTCAGCTGCCTGTACAAGAAGATTGTTTTTTCTGTCTTGTGCATAATGGGGTTTGGGGATCTTTGAAGATTAGCCATGTCTAGAGATAAGACACACCAGGGCAAACCAGTGCTCTGAGAGGATCTGTTCGAGTGCACAGTTCGTGTGCTAACAGACATGTTGATTGTCAGACAAGAGACCAAAGAAATTTTCCTTCTGATCATGTTGGCTGGAAGCTTGGGAAACTTTTGCTTTTCTCTGTAACGGGGTCCTGATTCTCCCTGGCAGCCTGCATCACCCTGTTTTCTTCAGTTCTGTTTCTGTGGAACATATTTTAGTGTTGTGAAAACTTAAGAATTTGGCCTTACTAAAGTCCCCTGGCAGGACATACGATTTCTGTCTACACAATAGTCTGCAATACACCAGAATACAGGATAAAATGATTATTTGCAGCCTTAGTTCCTAGGAAGCTATCTTTAGATTTTTGCAAATTAAGTTAAAGGCAGTATGTTAAGCCTCTGTTGGCTTTTAATATTGGAAGGGAATTGCTTCTGTAGTGAAGGTATATCATATTTACAGAGAGCAGAGACATTTTGCATGGTTAAACTAGTGTGAAATGATCCAAGTCTCTGGTTTTCTTAACAGAGTTGTTATTTTAAGCTCCATTAGTACAAGGATATTTCCCTTCATTAATCTAATATTGGTGGAAGTACCAGCACATATGAGATATTAATTACCACATCTGTGTTCTTGCTAGTAGTACCTGTCTTAGAGAGTTAGAAAGTTTCATTGCAAACCTATCAGATTGTGCTGCAAGTTGTTACACTACAATCGCTTTGGCCTTGTGGAAGGATTTCACCCTGCTATTGTCAGTACTAACGAGGTTAAGAACACTAATTCCTGTGCATTTCATTCATTACTTCTTCTCTAACAGATACTCAACTGTGGTGGTTGGTGAATTTATGGAACCAGGTTTTCTTTCCAATTTCAACAAGCTTGTAATGAAATATTTGAGAAAATGAAATTCTGAGATTTGTATGCTATGCTAGGGAAAATCAAAGAGTTTTTCATATAATGATGATGAAGATGGTCAGGGAATACTTCATTTTATTACCCCATGAGTGTGTTTCATCCCCTTTTTAATGTTATAATCACTAGCAGGTTGCTCAGAATTCATTTGTTCATGATTAGTTAAAAGTAGTCATGAACACCAGGCCCAGTGGATCTGTTAATGATGCCTTGAAACTTTGTTCTGTTTTCTGTGGAAATTAGTTTTAAACAGATCCCTGGTGTGAGCAGTTTAAACATTGCAGTGCTGCAGTTCAAAGGAAAAAAAAAAAAAAAAAAAGATTAAATAATAATTATTTTTATTGTCTGAACTGAAGGAAGTGCAGAACATGAATTGTGGCGTTGCTTCCCATGTAAACCAATGGCTAAACTCACTCCAAGTCAATGGCTGGAGCTCAAATAGGGATACTTTTAAATATGAATCTCCCAGAATCTCTTTAAAATAGAATTGTGATAATGAAAACTGTGACTCGTCCTGAGAGAAGGCAAGGGTAGGTAAGAGATCTTGATGGTATTTGACAAGTTGTTCCAATTGTCTTCAGTGATAAAGTTTTATTTTACCCCTGAGACATTTCTGAGTAGTGTTAGAATTTCTGCACATTGTGAAATGATAGCCTGAATTAGAATAGTCCTTTGCATACTTCATAAACCTGATTTATTCCTGTGGCATTTTGTCTATTTAGCTGGTTATCTTTTATTAGGTCATTGAATTAACTGGTGCAATTAACTGTCTCTTACTGAATGATTGCTTGCTAACCAGAGAGTGTTTGAAATACAGACTAGGTTTTTCAGTATCTGGTTCAAGGATAGATGTTTTAAAAAATCTGATAACGGCATGAAGAAATGGCAGCATTGAGCGTCTAATGTCTCTGACTAAAAGGTAATTGCTTTATGTGTCTTTGTCTTAGTCCATCCAGTTGCGCTTAGAGCTCGCAAAAGAATTGGGCACTGGAATATCCATCTGGGAACTGGGACAAGGCCTGGACTATTTTTATGACCTGCTTTAAAATAAGAGATGACCTGGGAAAGACTTTATTTGCTTCACTGAGACTCTACCTTCAATCAATTTGGGTATACTGGAGAGGTGATTTTTAAAACATTTTTTTGTAATTTATATCATATCTGTATTAAACTTTCATTTTTCCCAATAAAGAGCATTTTCTGATTGCCACACAGATGTGATTGTTGGTATCTGATAAAATTCAGAGAAAAAAAACCCCAGAAATTTCTTTTAAAGCTCCTGAATTCAGATTCATTGAAAATAGACCAAAATAACTAGGATGGTGCCAGGGATGAAAATATTTTCTGAAATGTTTTCTACAAGAAATAACGTGGACAAGTTGATGCCATCTGATCAAGGTTTAAGACTGAGACCTCTCAAACAATTGCTGGTAATAACCAAAGTAAGTGAACAAATAAATTCATCAGATTATGTTCAGCAAATTTAATATCTGCTGGACTCTGCATCTTGCTGTCTTCTGATAAGGTAAATCAACATAAAATGTTGGGGGGAGACCAATTAGATATCTTTCCCTCAAGCTGGCAGATAATCAAGCACTGACATGCTAAGCTGTTAGCTCTGTTTGTTTTTTCATGTTAGTAAATTCCTTAAGTAGTTCAGTCACAATAATTTCAATTTATGACTTGTTTCGAAATTGGTTTTGTTACAAGTGATGTTCTGTGATTTCTCTCTGCTTAGCCTGCTTGGTGTCTCGGTTTACAGTAATTAGCACTAGTGCATGATGCATTAGTGGTTAGCTTGTGGGAACAATAAAGTTAGCACCGAAGGCTCTAATGTAATGATGGATTACATGGCTGGCCCCCATAGACAGAGCCCCACAGCAGCTCTGACAGCCCCTTGACTTAAGTAGGTGCTGTGAATGTGACCAGCATCTTCGTGCATGAAGCTGCTGTTCTTTAGCTGTATACATTGGTGCTTTCATCTCCATAATAGAGAGTTTTTATGAACCCAAAATCTGTAACAACCCATCAGTTTAAAAACAAAGCCAAAAAATTGTGTCCCAGCTTTTTGATTTACAATATTTGTGTTTGTAGAAATTGCACAGGCTTCAAGGCAGATTCTCCTGAGAAACAGAAAGGTGCTGGGATTTTGATGAGGGTGTCATTGGTCACCAGCAGAGACCCAGGCAATAGCTCTGTACTCCCACTGGTGTTCTTCTTGCCACTTACAGTTGTCACAAAGATAACTGCACTCCTCTGTTTGCATCCACCCTTCCCAGTAATTAATCTCAGTGGGGAATTTATCTGCCCCTGCTGTTTTCAGCAGAATAAATCCCACTGTAATCCACCATTGATTAAAGAACTATTGATCTTCACCTCTCTGATTTAGTTCTGGCATCTCTCGACATCTCACATTGCAAGTATCCAGCAGGGTTTACTAATCAGGCTTTTTTCTTCCATACCATTAGTAGTAAGATAATTTGCTACGTGAATCCTTGTGTTCAATTAACTTGAACTTTCTAGTTCGTTCAAAAGCAATTTAAAGTCACTCTGGCAATGGTATCTAAAATAGCACAAGAATTAAATTGTATTACAGATTTTTTTTTTACTTTCCGTGGCACTACTGAACCAGAATGTCTCAGAAAAAAATAGTCTGTAAGAAATAGAGGGACTTGTGATGTGAAATGGCGTCCATTTTTATATTAGCTAGTAGGTAGCTTTCAAAACTGGGTATGGAGAAGAAAATAATATTTCATTTTAGCTTGTTGTTTCCTCTCTAGAAAAGGTAGTAATTTATCATGTTTTTCATAATTTTTTTATATTCCATGATGATTCTTTACGAAGGTCAAGATTCCTGTTTGTCTGTGAGTACAGCTGTGTTAGAAAGAAGTGTCTTTTTCATCCTTAGAGATAGAATGAATACCTCTGTGTGTCAAAAAGATCAAACTAACCATTGCTGTGCCATGAAAAATAAATACCAGATAAGTACACTGTGATTTTGAGCCATTTATGGTATATAGGTGCTTGAGGCCAAGGATGTTGCCTTTTTTCTCTAAAGGCAAAAAAAATGCTTGTTGCTTTAGAGATAATATTCCAAAAGGAACAAAAGTGACATAATTCTTTATTGTGAAGTTCTCTGTTAAAAAAAAACCAACAAAACAAACACAAAAACTGAGCACCAGAAGGCATGTGAGCTCCAGAATGAATGAAGATCAGCTTCTGATGGATTAGTCTTGTGTTCGCTTAATTTTTCAGTGTGTGGGTATGTCAGGTTGTCTTTTATTAGATAACAAAGAATCCACAAAGCAGTGTACCATCAAGCGAGCCACCATGAAAACAGGTTTCTTTTGAAATTTGCACCTTACCACATGTGTGAAAAGATGACACAGGAGAGAGACGCTGGTATGAAAGTGAGTTTTGCAGAGCATCTGTTTTTATGACTTTCCCTCAGAGAAGTGGGGAAAACTGAGCGAAGGGCAGAAGGTAGGTGGGAGTGCTGGAGTGGCACTGCTGTAAGGACCATGGCAGGTAACTTTCATTCCCTCATTTCAACAAGAACAGAAAGCACTGTTTTACAATGCAAAGAAACATTTTTCTGTAAGGCAAAAAAAAAAAAAGTATGTGTGTTTGTTGTTTCACAGAAACATGTACTCCTTAAATGCAGTACTTGCCAGGCAAGGCCAAAGATACTTAAAGAACTGAGAGTGAGGAGAAATATCTAGTGTTCATGTTAAAACAGCTTACATCTAGTATAGCAAGCAGTGAAATCCAAGTGTGTTTATTTCAACAGAATATTTCATCATTCAGTTTTCTAAGATACATTAAAAAAAAAAAAAAAAAGCTGTGCTCTATAATCGGCTTCTGTTGCAAGAAAAATTTCTGTATATTAGGGTAAGATCTCAGGTGCTATAAATGTAAGGATATCTTTTATCTACTTGATGCCAAGGGGAGCTTTCTTCCAACTGACCTTTGCTCTTTTGTTTCCCCGTGGTTTAGTTTTTTGGGTTAGACTCACACAGGGCGAAGATAAATACATGTTTCTGCACAATTTTTATTGCATTTACTGAGAAAAAGAAATAGCTGATTCTGTTGTAGCTGGCCTTCGATATGAAGTAGTATTGGGGAGGGACTCTTTATCAGGAAGTGTAGTGCTAAGGCGAAGGTTAACAATTTTAAACTGAAAGAGAGTAAATTTGGATTAGATATTGGGAAGACATTCTTCCCTGTGAGGGGGGTGAGGCCCTGGCACAGGCTGCCCAGAGAAGCTGTGGCTGCCCCCTCCCTGGAAGGGTTCCAGGCCAGGTTGGACGGGGCTTTGGGCAACCTGGGCTGGTGGAAGGTGTCCCTGCCCATGGCAGGGGGGTTGGAACTGGGTGATCTTTTAAGGTCCCTTCCAACCCAAACCAGTCTGTGATTCTACTTTTATTGTCAATTATTGTCAAACACATCATTTTAATAGTTAGCAAGGGGTTTTTTATCTGTATACAGCTAAGTATCTTATCGAGACAGAAAAGGGGACTTATCTGACTACTTGCAGGATCACATGGACCATACTCCTGGGATGACAAGCATTGCATCTTATCTCAGGAAACGTGTCTCTTGTGGTGAGTGTATCTGTCTCAAAAACCAGAGCTGCCATAGAGTCTTTGTAATGAGAAACAGTTTTAACTGAGAACTGTGGAAAAGAAATTGTTTTGCTTGTCTCATTGTGAGATGCTACTTCTTCAAGGAAAATTGCTTTGGTACCTTTTTTAATAGTTTGGTTTTGTTATCGTATGTAGGTGTCAAACTCCAGAATTAACAGTAGCTTCCAGGTAGGAAAGTTGAGAGTGAAAGAGAAGTAAGGTAGACCAAAGAATGACAATAGGAAAACCGCTTCTTTAACCATTTCTTAGTTATAAAAAATTGTTGAGCAAATTGCAACAATTTAGTGTTGTTTATGGGCTCAGATGAAAATATAAAATACATTTTCCTTTTCTACTGTGAGCTATTACCGGTCATTATTTTTAAGGGGGTGTGTGGTGTTTTGTGCATACTTCTCTGTGGAGACTGCAAAGTTAATGGATGTTCATAGGAACTGTAATTACAGTCTCCCCTGAATTTGGGACGTGTCTTTTGAAGTTTACTGTTTTGATTAATACACAGTGCCAGCTGTTTGACTTCAGTTAAACAAATGGCAGCACAAAGCAGATGGATTCTACCTCTGCACCTTGAAGAAGTTGTATGTAGCTCTTTCCTGAAAATCCCATTCCCTCAGTGATCTCCTTTTTATGTAGTAAGTGCAAATTAACTAAGCCTGAATTGGTGTTTTGTAGTCTACCAGGCAATCACTTTGATACTCCATCTCGGGGAAAAATATATCTTTTCTTTAGAAAAAAAAAAACCTTTAATATGAAAAATAACTGGAATAGAATTTGATTAACATTGCTAATTCAAAAAGTTGCAAAAATAAGTAACATCACTTAAAAGCTTAAATATGCCTTGAAATGTATTCTGTTGGTATAAGAACTTTACAGCAAAATGTTATTTTGCAAAAAAGAATGTGAATGAATGGAATCTAAGACTCAAAATTGAAAACAATTAGTAATTTTACATTCCTACTTTTAACAGTTATCTTTTCTGGTTATATTTTAGTGTTTATTTGGTTACAATGTAACTTCAAAAATTATTTTAGAAAAAATACTATAGACAAACTGTATGGTATTTTCACAGAAACAACAACAACAACAACATGTTTCTTACAAGCTCTTAATGAAATAAGCTCTTACTCTGACTTCCAACATGTTAGAACTAATACTCCAGTCAACTGCTGAGAGCAAATCAGAGGGAGACTTTTGCCTTCATGCGGTACATAGATTATTGTATTTTGATCCCTCCATTGCGTGGAGTTTAAATAAGGTAAAATTTAGCTATTGTCTAGTGTGGGAAAGCAAAACATAAACTAAAAGGCCGTCTCTCTGTGTATGAATGCTCAGCTGGCTGCCCAGGTGGAAGTAGAACTTAATTGCAGGGCATTACCTTGCCCACCTGTTTTCTCAAAGAAGAGTAATGAAGCTCATGTGAAAATATTCAGTGTAGATAAGCAGCATATTGACTTTCTAGAGACTTCCTAACTCTCCTAATTTCATTTACCAGAAGCTAGTAATCACAACAGACATACATGGTGTGGTAGAAGGTAGGGATTCTCCAATTTCTAGATTGCATGCAAAAAATACATGGCACAAGTGACTTGTTGTAAGGCTTGGAGGGCTGTTGAATTTTTCTGTAAATCCAGGCGCAGTTTCTTGGAGCAGGGTTATCTAATGTTCCAGCTCTGTCATTTTTCACTGTGAAGTGGAAACCACTATGTGCATGGCTGCAGCACGGATCGCCTGAGCGGTGTACCTCACCTTCCTCAAAGGTTAGTGTGTATGGAATAGAAGGCAGAAGATGAGGCTGTTTCACTAGTTGCCTCCAATATGTTGTCCTGTACGTTATGGTACAGGGTGGCTGCTCATCCTACTCAAAAAGGTAAGACTGAATTTTGTTTTATTTATTGCAAGTGTTAAAACAGCTCAAAAAAACCTTATATGTGGCTGATTTTCACTAGATGTTACTTTTCTATTCTTCCTTATGATCTGTATTTAGGAACAGTCTGTGTAGGCCTTTTGATATATTTCAGTGGGCTTTCCTCCAGTGCACCAGTGGAGAGCATATACCCTTATATGTTTTTTTTTCTTGGCAGTTGTGGAGGGTGGGACTGTGACTAAAAATAGTCAGCAGGCAGTTACTGCCCAAGGTAGGAAATTATTTAAGACTGTGCGTATCCACTTTCACCTAATCTTTAATGTTTGTTCTGTGATTTTTCAAGTGACCTCATATGGGGCAGAAAAGTTGTTACAGATTATATGACTATTATTACAGTTTTTGCAACCTTTTTGTGTTTTCCTTTCCTCTTTTTGTGGGCTCAACAAAACAAATGCTGTGAGTGGACACGCTTGTATATCATGAGTTGATGAAAGCCCAGTAGTAGCAGTGTCAGCATTCTTGTGCTGTGGAAGTTAGGGAAGAGATGCCTGGGAGATACTCTCACAGAGAGTAATTTATGTCATTTCCAAAGCTGGTTCCCTAGTCCCTGTAGTTACTACAGTGATACTGTGGTAGGGTGGTAAAGCTCAGCTCTGCTTGTAGCAGCTACCTCTGGGCTGATTTCCCCCTTTATGCAAGTGCTGTTTAAGTTACTGTGAGGGGAGCTTTTGTGTAAAAGGAGCAGTTATGTTATTTTTGCTCTGCTATTTCATGTTCTTAGGTGAAAAACCCTCTGTGCTAATAATCTCTTCCATTTTGCTCTCATTAAAACAACTGATAAATCTGGTTAAGTGAAAGCTAAAGTGCCTTTATTTTGCACTAGAGCTGGAGGTAGTGATGAACCAGGTGGAGGTGTTTGGAATAAATAATGCAGACCTGTTCTGCTAATGCAAGTAGAAAAATAGTTTCTTCATAAATGGTAAGCACCCCTCTTTGTGAATATGTTGTCTTATGGGTTGCAACTGCAGATACAACTTAAAATCAGTCAATATTTTTTGGGGGGTCCAAGTAGCTTACTGATATCATTAGCTGGAATTAACATTGGAAAGGTTTTTTTCAGTGATGCCTTTAGAATCACAGCACTAAATGGTTGCCTGCTGTATGAGGCCTTTGCGTGCTGCTTCTGCTTTTTAACTTTGAACTTTCTGTTAAAATTAAATTGCTTTTTCTGTTAGCTTGGAATTGTTTTAAATGGATTTTCTGTGTCAAACAGTGGGCTAGGATTCTAAATTCCATCCAATTCTTCCTTTCTTCATTCACGTCAACCCTGAAATTGTGGTTGACACAAGGATGCAATTGCACACAGGAGATGGCTGAGGTCATATCTTGAAAGCCTGGTTTAGAAATTTATTGATGATTTTAAAGCACTGAGGGTTAAATTATTCTTTTAGCATTTGCTTTAGGATTTGGGATTACTGCCTTTAATACAAGAGGGAATGGGCAGTAAGATTTAAGAGTTTTGGTTCTTATTGAACCAGATTTTTCAGTTGTTTTATTAAGAGGGTTAAAAAATTATACAAATGAAGTGGCAGGAAGAACGTTCATCATCCCCAGAATGAAGACTTTCCTGTTCTCTCTAATACAGAGTGCTTAGACCTTTGGCATGAGCATGGTCCCAATTTTGTGTTCAGTTTTCATCATCTCCCCTTGGCAGTAGCTATTGAGTTTATCTGCCTGTGGCTCATAAGGTGGTGGGCAGGGAAGGGAAAGAGTGCTTGTGGCTGATTGAGGGAGATGGGAGGGAAGGAATGGGGCAAAGCAACTGCTTTCAGAAAAAAACCCACACTTTCTCCTTTTCTCCCTCTTGTAGGATCAGCAGAGAGCTAGACTTAGCAAAGCAAAACCTAAACCCCTGTGTTCCCAAGATCATCCGTGTGCATTTTTGAGCCTTGTCTGTCTTGCAGCCAAGAAAATGAAAAATTTTGGCAGAGTCAGTGCCATATTCTTGGCATATATATTTGTAAAAACTAAGGTTACTGTTCTGATGGCTTCTCCCACTGCTTTTTTGGCAGAGAAATAAGTTACTGAGCGAATTTTGCAGATGACAATATGAATATTGTAAATACTCATTGCCTTCCCAGGTACGCATATTGGTGTATAATTTGAATTTCAAGTGTGTGCAGCATTAAACTCAATTTATCAGGTACATGAGAAGCTTTTTCCCTCTCCCTCTCAAGAGCCCTTGGTTGTTAGGGATAATAACTGCGTTGAAAAAACAGGTAGGATTCCCAGACAAAAGAGTTAGAAGAGGACAGTGTTCTAAAGAGCACACAGCCTTAAACAGACCTGGCAGGCAAAGGATGAAGGGGAAACAAAAGAGAAAATTACTTTTTCAGCCTCAGGTAGTAAGTCTATCAAAGTCAAAAGGGAGCCAAGGTTTCTGACTCTCCCATCACCTGCTGGCTAGACACTACTGCCGAGTCATCAGAAACCAGAACGAGCCAGAGCGAAGTAGGGTCCCTTCCTCATGGGCACTGTCAGGGTTTTCTCAGAACAATCTGTTGACAAGTTGGGGCTGTGTGTGTGCCGAAGCGAACGGAGTACGCCGCTGTTCTGAACGATACCGTTGGAAGTGATGGGTCCCTCCCCTCCCCACCACAGATTAAGGGAAAATGGCTTTGCTTGTAGATATGGAGGCAAGTAACTCTGCAAAGGATAAATGGCAACAGTAATTTGCACAGCATACAATCAGGTGGAAGAATTAACTACTGCAATAAGTCAGAAAGCCACAGACAGTAGCTGGATCTCTTAAGAGGCCTGAATATTTTCCTAGTCATGAAATCACTGATTGTACGCTTTAAAGGGACTGTAATGGTGGTTTAGTCCTGCTGCCATTAGCTAAATCATGACTCCTGTGAGTCATCTTCTCTCCACCTCAACTCCCCTGTGGCTCCCTTCCCCCCAGCATTGAACATATTTCCAGCACCTTGGTACTTCTGGCATTTTCTGTGTGCTACCTGAATAAGCTGGGGGGTGGGGGAGGATCTGTAGTGGATCCCCTTTGCATGGCTAACTTTGTGCTTTTAATCCTGCTTGTGTATGCTCTTCAAGGGATGTATGTGTCTCCTTTGACTAGGACTGTGTGGTCTCCATGTTTGTGTGATGTCTGAGTCAAACTGCTGCTCAGCTTTCATTTCCAAGCTGTTTTCTTTGTAAGTGAAAGCATTTTTATTTTTTTTTGCTGGCATTCAAGCACTGTTGGTGTTCAGGCACCATTGCTGCTTAAAGATTCCACAGGCCCCATTTTGCCACTGACTTGCTTGTCTGGGAGCCCATTTGTTTTCTAGGATATTTGTTGTTGTTTATAATTAAAACTGAATTTAGCAGTGCAGCTGCAGGTTGATTGCAGCTCTTTAATTAATCTCAAATGAAAACATAATCCTGCTTCATCTCCTGCAGTTGTGTTGACTCAGTGAGAATGGGAGGAATCAAAAGATGTAATAATGCCTTTCACTTGTCCTGCAGAAAATTTAAAACCATTATTTGGAAGAGCAGAGTAGATGGTGGTTCTGAATGATGAAAAGGAGAACGCTTCTGAGAACAGAGCTATGCTGTGAAGTTTTATAGCTCAGCCAGTTTTTATTGATGATACTACTGTAATAATACCCTTTTGCTTTTTAAGGTATTTCTACTGGTAGCACCAAATATAACTCACTTGGGGCTTTTCTGGAAGTAAACAGTTGCATCTGAAAGAATTTACTTCTAATTTCAGAGCAAACCCAAAATAATGAAAGCTTTGCTTAGTGAGAAGCGTTCTACAGTGCAGGTGTCAGGCACTTAAATTTGGCAGCTTCTTCATGATGATGGGGAGATGTCACCCAGACTGACTGCAGCCACTAACAAAGCAGGAGGGTAACCGCATGACTCACTGCACATGAAAATGTTTTTGAATTTCTGATTGTATTGGAGTGGTCTGGAAATACAGCACTGAAAGTGAGGAGCACCTGGTAAGCCCTCCGAGTTCGCTAATGGCATCTCTCTACCCAGTGCTTTCCTTTCACAGTAAAGCTTTGCTTTTTCTGTCAGACAGTAAAACTTGTGATGCTCAGCTGAAAGGCAGGATTTCATAAGTAGCCCCTTGAATCTGCATCACCCTGAGGAAGGATGCTTGGTTTAGTTTCAGAATTATCTGTCCTGCTAAATGTCTCATCTTTTTGCCATTCCTATTGGGATAGAATAGTTCCAGCTGGAAGGCATCTACAATGACCATCTAGTCCAACTGCCTGACTGCTATTGAAAGTGTGCATCAGAAATGATTTGGGAAAGTGAAGATGAGAGTAATTATTTGCACAAAATTAAAGATCCCTACAGTGGTGTGTTGAATTGTCTTTAAAAGTATCCCTGGTTTTGAGTCTCCATCAGGGGCTGTCCCTCATATATGGTCTATCTCAAAATGTAGATTAGGTGCTAATAGACCAAGATCCTGCTGACAGATCTAAGGACTGGTAGGCTTTGGAGAATAAATCCCTTTTATTTTCAGTATTTGGAACTGGCTGGTCAAATGTGTATTCATAATATTGGCTGTTCTCCACTTAATTTGAACTATTCCCGCTCATTTCTGTCAATGTTAAATTAAACTTGGAGAATTAAGAAGGATAAGGAAAGAAATTAAATTATGATGAGATAGGTCTGCCATGCTTTATACTAGGGCACATAGAATTTATGGCAAGGGAAACTTGGCTTACCTGTCAATAGAGGAGATTATAAAAGAATTTTAGAAAGAAGATGAAATGCTTATTTTTATTTAATGTCTTGTGGATTGTTCTGCACATTATCAGAATAATTGCTTCCTGTGCTTACATAAGTAACACTTATTTTTCTTCAAACTATTTTGCACCTCAGATGTTTGTCCACTGAAATGATTGTGATTTGGTCTTGTTAGTTCTGCATAAAGAGGCATTTGTAAGCGTGTATAATGAGTATTTTTCAAGACCGTTATTATAAAATAGGTGTTCGAATGGATGAAAGCATGGACTAAGTAGTGGACACACAAAAAGAACTGATAAGCGGAAGATCATTTTATTACCAAATCTGCAATTGTTTCAAGGGCTGGTCTTAAACAGTATTCAAATTCTGTTGTATTAAACAAGTCACATGGCAGACCTTACTGTTTCCCTGGTATGGGCATATGGCCACAAGTGGAAGAAGGACAAAGATTCGTAGAGTTCTGGGTAAACACAGAAACCGTGTTCCTCTGGGCTCTTGTGAAGGGCCACGCTCTGCACTAATCCAGGACAGGTTTAGAAATTTAAATCTGAAGTACTGACATTCTTCTAGATAAAAAGCTTGGGGGGGAGGGGAGAGTACACTGCAGAAGTGTATCAGTGAATTGAGTTTTGCATGTATAGGAATTAATACACGAGTTATGTTTGTGTGAATGATACCAAATGCTGTGCTGCTTGTAATCCCCTGTTAATAAAGGGATTGACTTGCAGTACAAAACGATTTACGTAATTCTGCACGCTGTATTATCCCTTCCAAGGGTTTTGAAGCCATATGTGTTTTGTAGCCCTCAGTACCTCCTTACTTTATTGCAGTACCTGCAGAACTTGTTTTTATGAAATGTTAATCATAGCCCTCAAACATGAATAATGAAGTACTTTGTTCCATACTGATGGGCCTGTGGATAACATGGGTCAAGGAAACACGAGGCTGAGCCCCTGCTAAACCTCTAGCCAAATACATCCAAATGGTAACTTTGCATTTTGAGATCTGACAAAATCATGGTAAATTTTTGAGAGTATATTGATTTTGCAGCTACTGTCTTGCATCCACGTATAGATAATGTAACGGGAATGGCAGTGCCCACGTGCTACCTGTGTCAGTGGTGTCCCTGGTGCAGGGCAGGACAGTGTCTCCACCAGCCTGTGCCGCGGCTGCCAGCATAGGCATGCTGGAAGAACCCAAGATGGGTGCTTGGTGTTTGCTTCATCCACACTAAACCCTGTATTCTAGTTTTGATTCATCTCTAGGTTTGCGTGTGTACACACAGACTCTAGGCTCCTTATTTCTTTCATTTTTTGGCAACATCTAAATTTTGCCCCTGTGGGTGTAATGCCTTTCTGACCCGTTTGATATCTGAGCCTGTCTAGAAAGGGAAATTCAAGTTTATATTTTTGTTTGTAGAGAAGCTGCTGTGCCTCTGATTCCTGACGGAGTGGTTTTGGCGTGCCAGCCCCCAAGGGAACGGTGATGCTGTGCAGAGAGGAGCGGATCTGGCTGCGGTAGATAACTTGGGTTGGAGAGAAGGACACAGAGAAAGAAGACAAAAAAATTACCTAATCTGGGAAGGTCTTGGTTCCTCAGTGTAACAAGCCACAGTCCCCTTTAGCTCACAGGGTTGCTTCAGGGGGCAGCAGGTCTGCTTACACTACAGATCATCTGTTGAAGGCAAGTGGGGTTTTGGCACCCTTGTGGGTACTCTCCAGCCCCTTCCCACAGGAGAGGTCCCAAACAGGACCCTCATTTGCTGCTCACTGCTTTCCTGGTGACCATCTGTCTTACTCTTGGGGCCAGTGGAATGCCTTAACAGTAAGGAAAGCTAAAAATCTCAGCTTCTGGTTTCCCCTGCCCCAGCTGAAGCAAATCAGCTGAAATACAAGAGGAAAGTAATCCATCTGGCTAGATGCTCCCCCTTCCTTGTTAGGCAGAAAATGATTTTTCAGAAAATCTTGTGTTGGCTATGTGTCCATCTTATGCATTTTAGCTAGCCTAATTTTTAAGCAAAAGCTATCTTGGCTGAATGCTTTTTAAAATAATATAATGGAAAGTAGCAGAGATCAAGCATCATCTGTGCTGCTGGTCCTACTACCTTTAACCAATTGTTTATCTGTCTCTACCTCTAGTATTTCTCATCAGTATTATCAGAGTAGTGTGAATCCTGCCATGAACCCCTTCCTAATTGCTAAGCTGGCATTTCAAGGCAGGGGAGAAGTGTGCTTTTGTCCTTCAGAGAGAAGCCTGTGAACTCTGGGTCTAGAGAGTGGGGGAGAATGTGACTGCTGGGACACATGGGCTGCCCTAAAATGAGTGGATTTATTACACAATTCTCCTGCTAGTGTGGAGACATTTGCCTTTATCTAATACCAGTATGCGTATATATATTTTTAGTGGGAAAATGTTTATCTTCTGTGCACTGTTTAGGATTTCTTAGTCATACAGAAGTACTTAAGAATAAGACCTTAATATTTAATAAGCTCTCTATTGTTAGAAAGCGAGTGAGCCTGCCAGTGTGAGATTGGGCTGGCAGCTCAGTGGATTAATGGAAACACAGAGCTGGATTTAAAAGCCCTGAATGATAATCTTTAAATATGCTTAGGCATTGTGGTTTTGCAGTTTCCCTGGGGAATCATCATATTCTCTGCTTAAGAAATTGCACTGAAGACATAACTGAAACTACAGCACAACCTTGGCTACTGGCAAATCTACCTTCATTCCTGAGGTTTAAATTCCTTCTGTGTACATCTGTCCACCCAGACTGTCACTCCTTGTGGGTTTTCACTTCTTATATTGTTGCCACAGGAACAATTTTATACAAGCCTGAAAAACAGGAGTTGCAGAGCTGAACAACTTTCCTACCTGAAACAGAGATCTTCTTAGGCTTTCAAATAAGCAAATGTTGCTATTTGAAAATACTGAAGTGAAAATTGTACTGAGGCTTGTGATATGCGCTCAGAGTAAGGTAGCCAGAAGAAATTTGAAAAAAGACTGGCTTGGCTGGGTGCCTTTTTTTTTTTTTTTTTTTTTTTTTAAACTCCTGCCTGTGAAATTCTGTGGTGCTTCTGGTTCATGTAACCCATTTCAATAGTACTTCATTCTCTGATAGGGATCTGAGTAGTCCCACTGCAGTGATAGTGTAGACACAATGTGATGCATTCTGGGATGTCTTCAGACAAATTGAAAGGCTTGAGAATATTTTCTGTGTAGGAGATAGCTTTTTCTTATTTATCTAAGAACTTACGAGTCTGAAAGGTTTTTGGACTTAAGAGTTGCTTTACTTGTGTACACATTTCTGGGGATTATCTCAATTTCAATTTAATTTGCCACTTCATGCTATAAAGCTCTCAGGGAATCTTTAATTTTCAGTGAGAGCTCACTAAATTAAAATGAAAATTAAATAAGCTTGCATCATCAGCACTGAGAATGGCAGTGTTATCCTGGATTTCTGTTTATACTTCAGCAGAGCTGCTTGTGCAAATAAGGCAGCAGGGCGCTCATTTGTTTGGTACTAGATCCAATTGTGTTAGCTGAACACCCTTACGTTCTGTGTAATTACACTGATCTTCAGGAAGCTTTTTAACTTGCAGGACACTGTGCTCCATGTGACCAGTGACACATCCGCTGTGACATGCTGAGTTCTTTGAAATGTCACGGATCTCAGCAGTTTTCAGTAATGTTTAAATTGCATATAAATTCACCCCCACTGCTCCCTGGATTGATCTCCTGTGAGGCTGAAAGTACTGAAGGTTGGAGGATATATGAGAAATCAGCGTCTACCCCTTGTAACTATTTTCATCATCTGAGTATTCCCGTGTCCTTCAGTCTCTCTGTGAACCTGCAGCACCTAGGAGGGGAGTAGATGAGATTGCAGTCTGAAGAGGACAGGGAAGCAGTCAGAACAGGATGAAAGCAGGATCAAGGAAAAAAGGTAAACAAAATTGCACTGAACATTTATATGCATACCTTTGACCTTGTATATACTAGATGGAGTTGGTGATTTTCCCCCCCTTCTCCAGTATCCACTGCAGTGTCTCTGCTAGGAAGTTACCTGTGTGACTGCCAGGGTGGCAAGAGGAAGACTATCACAATGCCCCCAGCTGCAGAACGTGGCTTTTGTCATACAGGTCTCAGTCACAGTGTGCTACAGAGGAGGACTGCTTTAGTCCCAGAACCGAGAGAACCACCGTCTACACAAGACTCAAAAACCCCAGATCCGTTAAATCACGGGGACTAGAAGGAGCAGTTTATAGAGAGGCTTTATACATCCTGCAGCCCTGATTCAGTCCTGGGAGTGTCTTTCTAAAAGAACGCTGTGTCTGTTGTGAATGAGCTGACTCTGTATTTCATAGGATACTGCTCTAATTTTGTTCCTTATGGTGGGGAAAACCAGCCTGCTCAGGTGCCAAGTGTTGTCTGTTTCCAACCTTCTCCCACGTTTTTCATCTGTTTTTTCATACCTGTCATTTTTAGTCTCCCTTTTCTTCCTCACCTTTCCTGGTGCAGAAGTCTGGATAAACTGGAGTCGTGCATCATCCACAGCAAAGATGGCTTGCATTGGAATATTCTAGTTCTGAGAACGTATGTACATAGATTTTTTTGGATGTACATTAACCCTTGATTCCATCAGGAACGAGAGAGTGTGATTTACAGCAAGCTTTTAATTGTGCAGTTGTTTTATGTGATAATTCTTCTTTTAAACCTGCAAGCACTTATTTCAAAGGACCTTTTGATAATGAAGATTGTATTGTGTCAGGGTAACCAGCTGTGGTGCACAGTTAGGAATAAGAAGGTGTTTAATAGGGAAGAACTTTAATGCACAGACTTCACAGGAAGGAGATTTAAAACTTCAATTTTTATTAGCACCAAATATCAAGCAAGTTCCATGACAACAAGCTGTACTTCCAAGCTGGTGAGTTATTTTGTTTAGGGAAAGCGAGTTGATAATTATATGACACATCAATTCAGTCTGTGTACTCTCTTGTGTTTGCATTTGCAAATCCATAATTCCATCAGTTGTGCACAGGTCTGATTTTTCTGTTCTTTCCCCAAAATTAGAGGAGTATTTTCAACCATGAGGTTTTGAGGCATCTCTGTTCTTGAGTGACCAAGTCGCATAATTTAGCTGCTCACCGGGAGAACAGTCAAAGCACCTCTGGCTCCTAGGGGGAAAAATTTCTATTTCTCTTTCTAACATACGTGTGTATCCAGTTTCTGCAGCTGAGCTCAAAGCATGAAGAATTTTTCCCAAATTGCTTCACTTGTAGCTCCACGCAGCCTCCCTGTTCAACTCACACCAACAAGACTTTCAAATGAAGTCAGGACAGGTGCAAAGAGAGTGGCCATTGGTGAGAAGGAAAGAGGGTTGTGTGGTGCTCTGAGGGTTATAAAGAAGCCTTTAGTGACTTCGACTGTCATAAGCAATCTGGTGGAGGCTCACAGGGTTCCAAGAAAGCACCAGAAGCAGCACCATGGTGAAGTGCTCTTTTCCTGGAGTACTTGCAAATGCTTCATCTTAATTGAGTTTGTAAACAGCTTTAACTCCCTCGGGGGGAGGGTTCAATTCCTTCAGAAATGAGAGCCTGAAAATGAGAGAACTGAGAATTGCGCCTTTTTTTTTTTTTCCCCTGGTAGAAGTTGTCTCGGACAGTTAGGCTGCCACAGTACAACGGGTGGGGATGTGTACGCTGCTCCAGTCACCTCAGTAGCGTGTGGATGCACGCGAGCATTTCAAAAGAACAGCAACGGGCAACGCTTTTCAACTGAGGCGCTTTTTTAGCCCAATATTTTGGGTGCTTATTATCCAAGCTGAGATAGAGTATCAGAATCAGTTAATTGCATCTGTGGATACAGTAACACTGAACAAGTTTCCAAGGTAAATTGGGTTGAAAGGAGAAAAAAAAAAAATAAAAAGGAAGGAAAATAATCCCCACAGCATTAGTCTCTGGAGAATGCTGAACAACTAGTGAGAGTTCTGCTTGGTAACAGTGTTTATCTAGCCATTTGCAGGCTGGCATCAGGGAACTGCGGACATTGAGAGCAATTCGGATTTAGTCACTAGTTTGTTAGGTCCATAACCAGGCTTACACAAATTACTTGGTTACAGTACTCACTCTTCTCTGCTACGTAGGGACTGTGGTCTTCTGTGTCAACCTGAACTTCATAAAGCCATGTCAGATGTCTGTCCTTGGGCACTTTAAAGTTATAAAATACAAGTAACTGAATCCTCTCTGCTTTTGGCAGACTGGGACCTTGATTAACCAAGTACCCCTGTATGCAGAACAGCAGATTTAAATGGGACAGTTGAGGTGGAAGGGCTGGAGCAGGCATGGGCTTAAGCTTTACAGCCAAGGAAAGGTATCTGATGAGGGAGATGATGAGGTGCATCTGAATAGACTTTCACAAACCAGTTCCTGAAATCCCTTTATTTCTACAGTAATTTTTAGTATCTTCAGGATGAATGCTTTACACCTGAAACTTGTCACTGTCCATATGGAAAAATAAACACATAAGCAATACACATTAACAGTTGTTTTTTATGCTGTACTTTGTTTAGTATAGATTTAATTATATACAGTTATATGTTTTATTTTGTTGGCTGTGATTTGAACCATATCCTGTAATAGCAGTGCCATGGGAATGTTAAGGGAGGCTTATAGTGGATAATGATCCCATCCTTTCAAGTTATTTTTGTAACCACAAGTACACAAGGAAAGTCTCTCTTAAGCAATTCTGTAGTAACAAAATGTTCTGCCTAAATTTCTGCCTAAAACAAACTGGTTTCTCAAGTGACTCCCTGGTATAAACAGATCAGCCACTTCTTCATTAAAAAACGATGCATTGCAAGATGACTTAGAGGCTCTCTGTGTAGCTGTCTATCATGCACAAGTGTAGATTTGTTAGTGAATGCTTTCTGGCTGTTGAAGGGAATAATGTAAACTAAGCTGTTCTTACCAGTCACTAAACCCCACGATTTCTAGTGAACAGAACAACGTACAGTATTTCTATGGGGAAACAGTACAGGGTAGGGGAGCAAGGCCTAAGGTAAAATAACCTACCTAGGCAACTGATGGGACTTCAGAGAAACAGCCTTTCAAATTGCACTTGCTAGGCAGGTCAGTAATGATAGAGTCCTGATTTCTTTGGGGTTTTAACATATGGGAAGGTAAGAAACACAGGGCTCTGTATTTTGAATTTTTCCATGTGTCAAGACAAAAGTTTCATAGGTTACCCTTAGGTCTCTTTGAAAATTACTGCCATGCAGACACAACCTACTTTGTGTTACGCAGCTAGTATAATCAGCTAAGCTTGATATTCCCAGGTTAAGTACATTTGAGAAAATAGCAGGATGTCAGCTGATGTACTAGGCTAGTTCATTAAAACAGAAACACCTCTGTCTATGCCAACATGCAGTTCAAAAAGCAAAGGTGACTGAACTAGGATAGCTGCTGGGGCAAGGTAGACTGGGGCTTAGTTTTCTGATACAATGGGATCTTGAAAATCAATAGCATACTCTATTACCCAGGTTTAAGCTCTAGTGGAAAGACAAATGAGGCTGTAAATGTAATACAGCTGCTCTGTGCCCATATATTTCTGTAAGAATCATTAAGTTAGCACTCCTGAATTATAGAACCAATGGTGAATAAATGAAATTGGAAGGCAACATCTTAAAATCCATACAAGAAGGTTCTTTGAAATGCTTACGGCATGATGAAATGATGAAATTCACTGCTACAATGTAAGACTGAAGTGGAAAGTTTCACTAAGTCAGGGAAGAAAGATAGATGTGGCTAATGAGACCATCTAGTGGCACACTTAATGTGATGAAGAAAATTCAAGTAATATAACCATGCCTACTGAACTGAGGGAGTTGCAAGAAACTTGGACCAAATGTTTGGGTTATCCTTTATGAGGATTCCTGCAACAACCTGTAAAACCCCTGGCTCTGCCCTTTCAGGCCGTGTCTACCAGTACCCTTTCAGCAGTGTGCCTGTGGTGGTGGTCAGCAGGCACCCAGATTAGAGGCAACTGCACCTGCGAAGCTGTGCGACTCGGAGGGTACAATAAATTGAATGTATTGAAGTGTACTGAATGTACTGACAACGTGTTGGAAAAGGCAGTGCTAGACATGACTTCAGACAAGACACCCAGCTAACCAGATCTTCTTCTGATCTGACATAGTGGGACTTCCTAGTTGTTGCATTTTAACACCATCTGGTGTTAATTTTCAGAGTTTTTGTATGTAATTTCTGAATCTAAGCAACCACTTCAGAAAAAGAGAAGTCCTTTTGTTTCAAAATGATCAGTAACAGACAAGTTCTAAACAGAAAATGATTGGTTTGGGGTATAAGTCTTTCGTTACACTGTAAACCTAATCTCCCAGTATTTTTTGAATTGTTATTGCTTATCCTATAATTTCAGGTTGCCCTCAAGAGGAAACAGGAAGGGGTATAAATTTACCCGGGAATGAGTAAGCCCCTTAAATAATAATTAAAAAAACTCTACAAGGAAGGATAGGTCAAATCAAAGATAGGTAATGAAAAATGACAAAGTATGCCGTGGATTTTTTTATTGCGGTACACCGTGTGTGCACACTTGCACACACATCTTTGGGTATGTTATATACTCACTATAGCTTGTAGTGTAGTTGATTATAAAGAATACAGAAGACATTCTGTTGTAAACTTTAAAGAGTATTTAATAACTTTTAAAAAATAAAATCTGTATTTTAAATTTTGTTCTTTATATGAATGCACAAAAATGTATCGTAGTTGCAGTGACAGAATCCAAAGAACTGAGGACACCTGCCCACTGTGTAAGATACCAGTGACAATCTCGGAGAATTCACAATGGAATCCAAACAAAATTTTCCAGGGCGAGCCCTGACTTGTTTTCTTTCTGTGAATTGTCTAATTTTGTATCTATGAAGATCATTCACACCTAGTAAGAATCCTTGCACTCAAAGTTAATAAAGAGTCTGGTTTTAAAATAACTGCTGGTTTCCATTTCTTACCTTTGGTGCCACCTTTATAGCACAACAATGAAGCTAAGGGGTGAGGGAATGGCTGGGACTTTCTCCATGCCAACAACCTCCTGCCCTGCCTGGGAATGGGGGGAAGAGGCCGCTGGGAGCTGTGTGCACTGAAAGATGTAACCAGCTCTTACCCAGTTTGTGAGAAGTTTGGGTGGATTTGTGTAGCAGCTGTATTGCTGATGCAAGATTAAATATTTTTACAGCTGCTGTGCAGTTCCTTCCTCTCTGTATTATAAATCATACAATGCTGCTTTCAAATGGTAATTATTAAATGGAAGAATAAACCTTTATAAGTTTATATTATTTGAGGGGGTGGAACAAAGAGTATTCATAGAACAGAAACTGGAGTGAAGTTCAGTGATTGTGTTAAGTGTAAGATGTGGAGCTAAATAATTCTGTTGTACAAGCAGTAAAATTTGGCTGTGACAGTTACTGTACAGGAAAATAAACCATATTCTATTACATATATAACTGTGAAGATAAAAAGCCATAAGCTAAGTTCTGATGTTGCTGAATTCAGTTGGTCCAGCCATGCATCCTGTGCCTTCAGATCTTGTTATTAAGCAGAAAGAGCAATGAGTATAAGTCTGGAAGGCTTTCCTTCAATGTCTTTGCCACCTTTGGTTCTGTCTTTAATTTAAATGTATAAAGTCCTCCATGTTTAAAGATAAAGAAGTTAATATAAAAGACTTTACTAGAAGTGACAAAACACTGACAGAAGCAATTGGAATGACTTCTGTGTTGCTCTCCATACAGATGATATAAGCAGCCTTTTAAATGGCTGTTATGTACTACTGGGTATTTATTTATAATGAAACAGTTCAACATGGATTTTTAGGCATTATATAGAACTATCTTTTTGGGTTTTTTTAAAAAAACTTGTTTCTTTTATATATCACAAAATATTCTGACTATCTGCAGTGAAAGGATGCAATCCTTTTAAAAAGAAAATATAAGTTGTTATATGCAGTATGTTGATTGGTTTGAAAGTGTATTGTGCTGGTGATGCTTGAAGCACCAAAACATCTGTTTGGCCTGTGTGAAAAGAGTTAATAACATCAAATATAGAAAAGAGTCCAGTTCAAATTATAAAATTATAAACCAAGTTGCAGTAGCGTTTCAATTGGCAGTGTAAGGGTAGTTTTTAAAAAACTAATTATTAACAGCAATCTCTGTTCTGTTTTTTTTTTTTTCCTTTTTTCTTCCTTCCTCTTTCTTTTCAGCAGTTAGTGCCATATGTTTCTGTTGCAGTGACCGGGAGTTACAGTGTGAATAGTGCTTATACTCCCTATAGATACATATTTTAGAATACTGAGGCAGGATCTTGTTGTAAAGACACCTAAACTGTGGAAAAATATTAGATATCATGCTTTGTGGTTCCTTGTCTTCAGTCTGTTTTTCATTTTGTTTGTTCTGTAGGTTTAGCTGAAGTCTAGCAGTCTTGTCTAAGAGCTCAGCACGTATTACTGTGAGACTCACAGGATGAGGGTTTGTGATCTCTCTTCTCCCTACACCACCATCAGGCAAATTGATGAGAGTTGCCTTCTGTGGGAGCTCTGCTGCACAACAGTTTGCTCTTATCAACTGAGCCATCAGCAGCCTGCTGTCTCTGTGTTAATTTTTAATGGCAGGGATCACTACAAATAGACTTGTCTACCTTTTATCTTGCTTTAAAAAAATCAATGTTTTATTAATCTATTCATCACTCTGTTATGCTGCTTTTCAGTGGTGGAAACTGAGCTGTCAGCAGGAGCACCTGTGTGCACATAAGCTGTGGCAAGATGTAGTCTGGACATCTAACCTGGAACTGTGCCTATGCAGGTAGGAAAGGAACAGAGAGTTGAAAGGGAATGACCGAATTTACACCATGTTTCAAAAAGCAGGACTGTGGACAGGTCAGCGTGGGCTCAGGAGGCAGAGGGCATTGAGGCTGTGGCGAGTGTAACACCAAGAGTAAGTCTCCCACCCCAAGGTATGGGGTGCCTGGGTGTGGGCTACTCACTCAGTTTAACGTTTGACGTTTCTGTCTTGGGCCGAGGTGGGTCTGTTAATTGTCAAGGCTTGTTAGCACGGCAGTAAAACCCTTCAGTGGGGGTGAAGCTGCTGTGATGGAATTGATTCAGAAGCCCCATAAAATGCACACAAGTAATACATTATTTTCAATTTAGCCTGCACAGCTAAATGCCCCACACTACACAGGTTGATGAGTAAAGGTGGAGTGTAAGATTTTGGAAGATATTTGCTATTTCACACACCAGACTGTCCTAAGCACTTCCCCTCAAAACATGGAGCAGTTTGGGCCTGAGGTTGAGAAGAGGAAATCAGCAAAGAGGGGAAAAAAGCCCCAAAACCTAAGCAGTGTTTGTCAGTGGTGCAAGTCCAGAAGAGGGTTCCTTATGGGCGTTGGGGAGATTGTTCAATAGGCCATGACCTGGTGAGTCTGGCTTTAATGCTGGAAATTGCTTTTAAATCAAAGTAAGCAGAACGTCACTCATAGCTGAGACCTGTTGTAAGCACTAAAAGTACAGGGTAACTTTTTCTCCCCAAACTTGACGCATGCTTCTAGTCTGTCACAGAAGGAAGGAGTGGCTGCCTTGAGCTTTCTGGGAAAACAGGGCACAGTGATTGTACCTCTGCTCTGCTGTCCGTGGCTGAGGGGTCCCAAAGGCTGGCTGCGGGCAGCCAGGCAGCTGCGCTGCTCTGTTTGCTTGTCCCCTGCTGTGTCCTTGTGCTGGGGTGCTTCTCCTTCTCCCTGTCACATGTGTGTTACCCGGGGCTGCTTGCTGATGGGGAATTGTTTGAGC
Source organism: Athene noctua (assembly GCF_965140245.1). NCBI lineage: Eukaryota > Metazoa > Chordata > Aves > Strigiformes > Strigidae > Athene > Athene noctua. Next base: position 19,232,854 of record NC_134050.1, read on the forward strand.
GATAGGAAACATCTGATTCTTAACATCATCACTAGAAGGTGTGCACAGACGGATGCTTGGTAACTTACTTCAGTTACCAATATGGGGTGGGGAAACTGGACAATTGGTGGCTGTTTTTTGGCTAAGGAAAATTATTATTTTGATTTCTGCAACTTCCAGAACGTGGGGGGCATATTATAGCCAACAGCCAGGCAGAGGGAGATGGGTCTGAAAAAACAGAACTGAGAGGTGACTCCAGTTCTAACAAAGACTGATGTGCCTTGGCTGATGTAAGTGTGCAGCTGGAAGGAAAAAAAAAAAAAAGCTAAGCATAAACATCTGAAGTCTTAATAACTCTCAGAAAAACGAGCGATGTGCAAAAGATTCTTCCTCAGCAAGGCAAACTCTATCATACCTGCAGATGATGATATCCCAAAGTAAATTAATGAAATGGTGACATTCAGGGAAGGAACAGCTGACAGCTTTGTACGGATCTTCAAGTGTGGAAATGAGTGATATTTTTTGGCAGACTAACTTGAAACAGGGATGATAAAAAATAAAACCATAGTAGAATGACAGAGCCCACTCACAAGTTGTTTACTGAAATGAAGATACAGCTGAAAGTAATTACTTGTTTCCCAGAGGTATAAGTGATAGTGCCTCCTACAAGAAATAATGCTCAGTTATTTCAGTTGGAATGTAAAATAGGATAGAAAGGTTCCCTCTTTCTGAGGTTAGATGCTGGGTATTCTCACCTCCTTGCAGAACAGTATGTGTATATGAATGTAATATATATTACATATACAGTAAACCATCTATATGCCCCTGGCAATTAATAAGTGAGACAATGTCCAAGATTGTTTTCCCTTAACAGCCAGATCTCACTGTACAGATTCTGATTAAAAGCCTGACTTTGCAGCACATAGGATTAAAAATACTCCTTGAAAATAACATATTTCTGAAGATGATCCTCTCTCCTGGCTACAAAATTGTCTTGAGACACTTGGAGGCAGGGCTGCTTGATCGTGACATTTTAGCTGTGTGCAAACTGTAGTAAAATTACAATTGCATTCAGTGCTAGCTACTCTGTACCTTCTTCCCATGCTGAAGAATACTCATTTTCTGTGCCCTGTCTTCCAGACCGTGAAATGCAGGAAGGCAACGTGGCAGGTTTCACAGAGGTTGCCTCAGTGCAATCTTTTCCTATCATTGGTTTGCAGATCAGCCCCTCAAACAGCCTCCTTTGCCAAAGGCCATGGAAGAGGAACCATTGCTCTTTGGAGGTTTTTTTCTGTTTAAAGACAAGCCTGCTTCTTACCTGTGCCAGTTCAAGTACTGACTTTTTCTTTTCTTCCTCCTTCAGTAAAATGGGGTGATTCACAAAATCTTCAGAAAGATAGCATTATACACAGTTTATAGTACAAAGGGGAAAAAAAAAAGTAGTCAGATGAATGAGCGTGAAGGAGATTTCTCCTGTGTCCTTTGGAGGAGGAGCAGAAAGACTGGGAATGGTATCTATGCACAGTAGGTGTCTGCCTTGACTACCTGACAATACATGGTCATTGCAAAGGTGAGTCCGAGAATCTAAGAGAAAAAAAAAACACAATTGTTTTTCAGTAAGTAAAAAACCCTCCCCTATTTATTGAAAAAAAAAAAAAAAAAAAAAAAGAGAGAAAAGCATGTTTACACTGGTTTTGTTCACACATGGGAAGACACATGACATACTGCTTTTCCTGGCAGTTAACGTCCTTGTTCTGTTCCTGGTTTCTGCCTTTGTCCTTATCTGTATTGCTGTTTTACAGAATGAACAATGAGAGCACGGCAGAGTTGATTTCTCCATAAAAAGCAGCCACCAGGTACTGGGAAGAGGTACATTTGAAAAGAAATGTTTGGATGTCTTTTGCTCAAAAATATTTTATAGGAGCAGCCCACAGCTGTGGGGTTGTGTGGTGATCCCTGCAGCTATTGCTTTGAAAGTGAATCACGCTCATCCCTGACCCAAAGGATGCCGTGGTTTACTTTACCGTGCTTTACTTTTCCAAGCATATGTGTGCACAGGTCCCCACGGGGGAATCACTGGAGACTGTCCATGCATTAATCATAACCATCAGTGCCTCATCAACAATGTATGTGTCTTTCTACTCGGCCTATTCAGGAGAAGCAGCAGGGAGGTGGTGGTCCTTCTCCCAGCCCAGCTACTGACCTGCTGTGCTGCCTCTGGTAGATTGCTTCATCAGGGAAGGGGAGGGGGAAAAGACTCTTATTTTCCTTCCATTTGAAGTACATACTTATACAAATGTACTAAATGGTTGTTACTGTTCCTTTGCAACACCACTGTAAAAATTATCCTTGAAATAAAGGTTTGCCAGGTAGAAACTTTCTGTATGAATTCTGTATTTAGCAGTTAATTTGACTGCTTCAAATTTCATCTTTACATAAATAGTAGTTCCTGTTAATGAGTATTTCAGAAGAGTACATGAATAACACACATACTACTTTATTTATTAAGAGAAAAAAATGGTTATAAAGCTGTTATCTTCTTCGTTTCCCCTTCTTCCCCCACAGTGAAATAAGATTGTTAAGCTTTACCATGCTGTTTTACAGTAAGCACACGCCTTTTGGAAGCACCCCCTGACCACTGCCTTCTACTTCCTAGCAAAGGAATAACCTTCGGGCTCAGCTGCATGATAAAACCTTGGTGGCTGAATTTGTTTTATAATTTTGAGCATGCATGACTGAAGAAGATTCTTCTGCCACATGTGCTGTATGTCCTTCAAGTTGTGTCACTGTATGATGCTAATGATAAGGTGGTTACCATGAAAAACAAAAGCTGTCACATGTTTTGGGCCAGAACAACACTGTAACATCAACATGGAGGGAGCCCAATTCATTTCAGGTGACAGTGCATCAAAACTTTTGTCATCAATTAGATTCAATCATGTAGTGCAGCTGCAATATTGTATTTTGAGATGCTTTCTCTGTATTTCACAGCATTTACCAGGAATATTAATTAGCATTTTGAAATTGTCTGAAGTGTTTTCTCCCATGCAAACGAGTAATGTCTTTGTCAGAAACATAGTAGTCTCTCAGATACCCTAAATATAATAAAGTCTATGAGGAGGACTCCCTAAATGCTGACTAGATGCTCAATTTTTTTTTTTTTTTAATAGGGTAACATATTAACAACAGTCTTACATCCTGTCTCTGCCATATGATCTTGTTCTCATCTTTCCCTAAGCATATCTGTTCTCTATACTGAAAAACAAAACCCAAAACTCTACTGAATTTGGGCCAATGAGGAGTCAGGTATTTGCATTAATAAATTTTTATTAATAAATTTCAGCTAATATGTGATATATGAGAGAATAAAATACATGCTGTTCAGCCTAATCTGAGATTAGTGGGAACAGGAGTAGAATTCTGATCCCAAGCGCTCTCTGGCTGCTGCTAGTGGTATACCATGCAAAATTAAAAACCCCATGGCTTAATCTGGAGTTATGTGGTAATAATTAGCTTGGTGATACCATCCTTTCTTCTTAGAGGTTGAGTGTGAGAGATGTAGAGCTGGAAACTAGAACTCCATCCTCATTGCATTCAAGAATAGGGCTCTGGGCCATAAATGGAGAGCTGACATCACTGAAAGCCCTTGAGCTCCAGCAAGCTTTCACCTGTGTCCACTCAGGCTACAGTTTGTGCTGTTGGGGCTGTGCTATGGCCACAACCACAGCAAGATGGATTAAAGACAGACACAGGTACCTGAGAGACAAGGTACTACACTGATGACCGATTCTTCTCTGAACAAAGTTATGTTGGAAATAGCTGCAGGTGAAAAATCTGATAAGCAAGTCTAGGTCAATCTTAGCTACCTAGTTTCCCTGCAATTAACAGAAAAGGAAAATGGTTCTATTAGCAAGGTTCGGTAATAGTAACAACATCCCAACCTGTAAAGGTACCTAAGAAAGCAATTCACTCTACCCTGACTAGAACTCTGTCGGGAGGGTGGGGATCACCTCCCCCCTGAGTCTAGGCTAGGCCTTAGGTAAACTCCTTGGTGAAGGCCTGCTCTTTGCACTGCATCCTAAAACAGATGATGTGTGAAATATTCCTAGTTCTGTACCTTGTACATGTTATTTTAACTAAATTAAAACATAAAAGACTTAAATCTTGTGGAGTTTTATTCTAACATCATGCAAAATCTGGAACCAGCTTGGGCACTGGAACCATAACGATGATTTAGTTATGATTAATTAGGATTTGAAAATTGATATTAAACTGTACCTGCACCATAGCTGTGCACAATCCAAAGATTCCCACTGCTAATAAGTTTTCCTGGAGCCATATTTTCACTGTTTCGTAGCAAGGCTGAAAAAAAAAAAACAACCCAGAATATTGTATTAGCCATAAACATGCATCTCTGCTCCCCTGGGAATAAGAGCCAGCTCAGACTAAGCTGCTAGCTAGCCTGGCTAGGTTAGCATTTCAGTGTTGGAGCGACTACTCTCTGCGTCTGGGCTGAAGCTTGCCTGTAGAGTACTAATTGTAACGACACAAAGCGTTGCACCTCCACAATGCTGCAAGAGCCTGCTCCACAGAAATTGGGCCAGTAACTAGAAGTAAACAGGCAGTACATCTGGGTTCTCTTTGTCCTCTAAAAAACTAGAAGCAGTTAGAACTTCAGAAAGAGCCTTTCATTTTCTCCGTATTTCAGGAAAACAAATATTTATTATAACATATATGTAGATCGAACCCAAAAGTTCCAGTGAGAGCTGCTCAGTAGCTGCTCCTGCCGCCCATGGGCCCATTTCATACCATTTTCCAGCATTTCAAATTGCCGTCTGGGCACTCCTCTATTATTTTCTCCTGCTTTAAATTCTGCATTAGCTCCAACCTCATGTTCCTGGCCCAGTTGTGGGGAGGGTGGCACTGGCTGAAGTGGAAACTTTAAATAATGTATAAATAACGTCTGCGAGACAACCTTGTGCAAAAACTGTGCCCTCTGTCTTGTAAATGTACAAAGCCAAGAATCATTGTTAGTGGCTTTCACATATGTATAAAGGAAAAATTATTAATGCCCACCAAAAGACATAGTGTTAATCTGCACTGATCTGCTTGGTACCCCAAATAAAATAGAACAACTTTTAAATGCTTAAATTTGAAATTTGACTTGGAGCTATTGGCAAGGTAGGAGGGAGCCACGTTTGGGTGGAACTTGGCCTCTGCCAGTGCTAATCCATGAATAGCAAATCTCACTAGAAAGTGGCCGAGAGAACTTCACTCCTTGTCTTCACAAACCATTAGAACCAGCAAAACTTCCTCATAACAACTCCACTTCATCAGATGACCTTACTCCACAGCCCTCCTGGGTGACTGCACTACCTGTAATTAGCACAAAGAGTCACTGAGCTGCTTTCAGAGAAGAATTTAGGCTCTGAATATGCTCTGGAAAGATCTTGTTGAGGACATCGTAGGGAAATTATCCCATGGAGTTTTGAATGTGATTACAGGCAAGTGCAGAAACTCGTTGCCAAAAAAGTGCTGCTGGCCATTCAGTGGGCCAGTTCCCACCCTCCGGCTGTGCCCCGGGAGCCCCTGGCCGAGGTGGCCTGGGGGGAGCAGAGCACCCCAGAGCCTCACGGCTCCCTGGGCCACCGCAGGCTGTGGCTGCTGTGCCGGGGCTCGTGCTGTGGGTGTGGACGAGCCCTTTGTCTGACTCCAGTAGGTGGGACATTAAAAAGGACAATCCTGTTGTCTCCTAGCCAGCTCTAGCTGGACCATGCTCCAGACTGCTGCCGGAAGGTACTTGTCTGCAATGTGAAACAACAGCTTGGAGCCTAGGGAAAGGAAAGCCTTCCGCTCGTAAAAACAGTTAAATTGACGGTTTCACTGGAGGCCAAATGCCACAGCTCAACCTGAGCCTCCCGAAACCACCTAATTAGTGATGAGTAAGGGTAGGGCAGCCCTTCTCATCTGTACAGCCCTGCACATGGCTGCCTGCCCTGCGCCTGGGCTGCTCACCGCTTTCCACCAGGTCCCCGGGGAGTGGAGGCCGCAGTTCTCACTGAACTCTAAGCAGCAGGAGTCGGGCACCCGGGTTGCATTGTACACTTCAAACCAGTCAGTGTAGTTGGAGACTCCACAGCATCTGAACTGGAAAAAGAACCGAGACGATACCGTAAGTACGATCTAGCACTGACTTCTGCCTCCTGGAGCTGGACGCTCAGTGCATTTCAATTACACCAGCAGAGGCTTGAAAATTTAAAGAAATACAGTATTGTTTCCTCAGCTTTACCCAAATAGACCCTTTCGTCCACTCTTCTATTATGTTTAAATACGGTCTTGTACATCAGTAATGATGACAGAAGAAGCAAAGACACCTATGTGCAGTGGCAGGACACTGCGGGAGCTGAAACAGCACAACCCCAGCCAAGTACCAAGGTTAAGAGTTGATGTGACTGAGCAGGTTTCTAACAATCATTTGCAGCTTGTTGTGAGGAAAAAGTACTATTTAAGATACAGCACCCAGGAGGTGAAGATACTGGGATCTCTACGGCACACTACTTCTGAAATCATGATTGAAGTTAACAAGGCAAATTTCTCTCTAAGCTGTTAATTACTGATCAGCTTGGACAGTCTTTGTCAGTCAGGAAAAGATGTATTTCCTTCTCTGGTGCAATTTTTTAATGTCATCATCTGATTGCTGCTAAACAGGGGTGGTTTAAGTGTTTCCCTACACTGACTATGGTAGTGTTAAATCAAAAGGTTTGGTAGCAGGATGTAAGGTGTAGGAAATAAATATACGTTAACGGTACAGGGAACGGCTCTGTGACCATCTTCCCCCTTTCGGAACTGGTATCTCCCTATGATACAAAATTAGCTCAGACTCATTACCATATAGATGTATACACCATCTGCCACTCCTATGCCAACTCAAATTTGTCGGTATTTAGACACTTTACCACTAATGAGTAAAACAAGACGACACTGGGCTGCAGAACTGCTCTCTGGTATTGGCAATACTTCACACTTTTTCAAGGCTATGCCAGCCACCTACACAGCCCCAAAATTACTTGCCAAAAGCTTATTTTTTAAATGTGATTTTATATAAGCCTGTACAGAATTTTTTGCATCCCTATAGAAACCGTTCCTCTTGTTTCTTGATAGACTCTAGTCACGCAGACGTCTGCACCACCAGGACCAAGCACCTAATTCAATCCCGATGTTTACACTGTCAAAGTTGAGGAGTCTGTGGGTGCAGTGGGCCAAGTGTCCAGGCCCAGGGGCATGTGCAGGATCCGCCACACAGCACCGACAGAGGGCAGGGGCCTCACGCACTGCCTCACGCCTCAGATGATGCTTCAGGCGCTCACAGAAAATACTCCACAGCAGAGACATTCCAGAGCTCACAGCACTGTTTTTCTGCTGCCAAGCAAAATTCAGAAATCTTTCCCAGACTAACATCTAGCCCCCCCAAGGATCTGCTCAGAATCTTCATCTGGCCCATGGCAGGAATCAGTCCTTGGCTTGCAACTGTTTGATTTGTGAGTTTACCAGCTTCGTTTTCTACAAACTGACTTGAAAGTAAAAAAAGTTTGTGACTTTCTTTTTTTCCTCTATGTTTCTGCACATGACAGGAGCTCCGTGCGTAACAGGTCCCAAAAGTGGATAGGAGCAGCATGGAACACATGGCATGCATTTGAGGAAAGCTGGTTTATCTGGAAATCTCACAAGAAGGTCTTTCAGGCTGTCATCATTAGAGTCAGGAGGCAGCTCTTTGATAGACAGTGAGAAGTGACAGCTTGTAAATAGCAAGCCTTGAAAATGTGGCTCATCTGTGATGTAGAGAGTGCAACAGTAAGGGCTGAGACATTTGAGTGATGTTCTGGCCAAATACAAGTGACACAAGTTTGCATAAATCGGGACTAGACCCCTTCTCCCTGTAATACTGCATGGCTGAGCATGTCAAAGCCTGACAGACTCAGGAGATGAAGATGAAGTACAGGTTTTGGAGTTAAGGGCTCACTAACAGGTGGAGGCCAGAGGCTCCTATGGCGCCTGTGAAGCAGAAGGTGGCTAGGTCATGATCTAGGGTTGGGACACCAAAGAGTAAAACTTCCTGGTAAGCAAGAAGGTAGAAATTAGGAGGGGATGCAGTTGCAAAGACAAGCTGCAGTTGGATACACACTGCCTGCCCACACAGATCCTCTGTGTGTTGTGCAAGAGCAGAGGAATAAATATTGATACTTGCCTGCCGCTGCTGGCAGCTGAGGCAGTCCCAGCAATGGGAGAAAGGGCTAAGAGAAGATCAAGGGTAAAAAAAGAATGAAGTAGTATGAGGATCAATAGTCTTAGGACTGGAAAAAATAATGTCTGGAACTGCAGCTGGAAGAGATGTCATGTCTTTGGTAGACAAATGAAGAATGAGTGATGGAATTAAGAAGTGGATGATGCACAATCCTAAAGGAGAGGAGGTGAGAAAAGAGTACTAACACCCCAGAGACCAGAGAGCGCACGACTAAGTGAGCTGGCAGTGCTCAACAAAGAACAAGGCCAGTGAACGGCATCTCTAGGGAGCAGAGACACCGACCCATGGCAGGAGGTCAAAGAGGCAAGAACAAGGAAACAAGCAGCAGTGGGATTCCATGGGCCACCCCTATAGGTTCAGCAAAGGGGTCCAGCTAGAAGCCAAAAAGACGGATAAGTGAGAGCTCAGTAAATTCATTACGGAGGCCTAAGTAGAGGAGAGGGAGTGTGGGAGTGATTTTTGGATAATGTGACAAGCAACTGATTTATCCTGTGTGCATGAAGCTGAACAATAAGTAGCCAAATTGTCGAGGGAGATGAGGGACTGTTAGAAGAAAGGGGAATATTGAGGACAAAGAGCAGAAAAAGAGGATTTTTTAGAGTCCGCTTAGATTTGACAGCAATGTTCTCTTTTTAAAATCTACTAGGTCTCGGAGCAAGGATAGTTGGAGACAGTCCTACACTTGGAGGATGAAGAAAGCTCAGGTCACATGAAGGGTAATTTCTGTCACCAGCAGTTTGCTGTAGCCAGTTATACCAGACTTCATGTTCCTCCACAAAGGTCAATGTTCTGCCAGTGCCAGAAAGTTAAACTGCCTGTCATGAAACAATTGCAGACTTGATTCTTGCTACAACCACATTCATTTTTTTTGAGTCACATTTACGGTCCTGTCTTGTTTCTTTCACTAGTTAAGTGATAAAATTAGACAAGGTTGCCTAAGAGTTCTGTTCCTAGTTTAAACAGGGAACAATACACTTATGTTTTTTAGAAACAATTACAAACTATCAGTGCTAATTTTGGCGTACCCAGACTAACACACTTTAAAAGGGAGCAACCTGTTAAAAAAGTCAGCTACTGTCTTGAATAGCAGTAACTTTAAGACACCTTGACTTGGACACCTCAGGCCCCTTGATTGTCGGGCTCACAGCTGGGAAGGAGCATGATGAGAAGCGACTGTGCCTGCCCATAGGAACAAACGTGGTGTGATGGTTTGACTCTGGCTAAATGCCAGGTATCCACCCAGTCGCTCTATCAGTTCCCCCCCCTGCCCCTTTCCCTTTGTTTTCTCGACAGGGTAAAGAGGGGAAAGAAGATAAACTAACCCTTGTGGGTGAAACAAAAGCAGTTTTAATATAAGCAAAGCGAAGCAAAAGTCCGCGCACGGAAGCAAAAGCAAACAGATTTATTCTCTGCTTCCCACGGACAGGCGATGTCGGGCCTTCTCAGGAGCAGGGCTCCAATACGCGGAGTGGTTGCCTCAGAGGACCAAGGGTGACCCCACCCCCTTCCTCCTTTCTCCCAGCTTTATACTGAGCAGATGTCATATGGTATGGAATATCCCTTTGGTTGGTTCGGGTCAGCTGTCCTGGCTGTGTCCCCTCCCAAGATCTTGCCCACCCCGTCCCACTGGGGGAAACGTCAGAAAGAGCCTTGGTGCTGTGTAAGCACTGCTCAGCAGCAGCCACAACACCAGGGTGCTATCAACACCCTACAGCTCCAGCATAAACCACAGCACCGTGAGGGCTGCGGTAGGGGAAAACCGATTCAGCTCAGCCAGACCCAGTACACATGGGTACTTACGGCATGAGGTGACGATCGGGTGGGAGTTCTGGGGACACTCATGCAGTGTTTGGCAGAGTTGCTCAAACAAGCAAAAGCTTGTCGAATGCCTCACAATATCCAAGCTCCTGCTGTTGAACATTTCCAGGAATAGTGACAATATGCTGCTGTTTGTTTCACGTTTCACATGGGAGGGTCTGTCTTGCAAGATGTCAAAACACTTTTTCCCCCCTCCCTTTGTTAAAGAGACAGACATGAGTCCCCTATTGATTACCCATGAGGTTCTGAAGTGGCTCATTGTCTCCCAAGAGCTCGGGACACACAGGGGCTGCTCGACACAGCAATGCAGTCAAAGGTTGTGCTGCATTCGGGGCGCGTTTCCCAGCCAAGCCGCACCGAGCAGCTCTGAGGTCTCTGTCCTGTATTTATGGAATGCAACCCTGCTTGCAAGAAGCTTAATTTTTGTGTGAACAAGTAATTGCAGCTCTAGCATGGGGTATCTAGGGCTGGTAATTAATATTAAACACCAAGTTTCTATCTTTGTGCAACAGAAATGTTGTGGAGCTGATATTCTTATATGTATTTTACAAGCAAGTCCAGTTTTGAAGGCTAAGTAGGGCTTATTTTCTTTGCCAAATTCCTGCAAAATCAGACAGGCTGGGATAGGGTTCATGAAAATAAACAGACACCCAATCCTTGTTGCAGACTGGTTTTAGCAATTCCCGATTTTCTGTTTTTGTGAATGTGACAGAGAACCAGGGGACAGGGTAGGTGCCTTTTATACACCTTTTTCCTCCATCACTTCAGAAAGTGGTGAATAAGATAGTTTTATTCTAAAAATCTTGTTTACTGGGTGGGTTTGGATTGCTTCAGCAGTAATCCTACAGTATGGTTTGATCTAACAGAATCAATGACTGGGGTAGAGGAAGATGGGTCTAATTTGTTCTCAGTTACACCGGTCTAAATAGACATGAAAGGCATTACACAGCAGTAAAAGCAAGCTGAATTTGCTCACTTTAGTGAAGCTAATGCGTTCTCTGCATGCCTCTCAAATTACTGCCTGGTTAGTTAAAAGGAGAAATGTTCAAATATTGATCACAAAGATGTTGGGGCTGAAGCAAATTTTAAAAATTAATGCCTACTTCTCATTTCCTAATGATCTCCACCTGTAACTTTAACCAGTCCTGGTTTCAGGGTAACTTACATCCCAAACTATTAGAATTTTAGTCATGTTTAAAATCACTTTGTAAGCTTTTGTAATCTTCAGTCATGACATGCAAAAGTCACCTGCTTGTGTTTCAAATCCTTTTGAGGTTTGAAACACTATTGAGAAAGGCTGTGAGTTTGGTTAGCTGAAGGTATTAAAAAGAAATCAATGAAATGTTCTAATCTGAAACAGCACCCTGACCTAGAGGCTTAAAACAACTGCAAAATGAGTCTAGTGCTTTTCCTCTAACATGCATTGCATGTGTGCAGCCCAGCCCAGCCCACCTCCTTCATCAGGACTGCATGGATGAAATTATATGATTATGCATTATATGACTGCGTGGATGAAAACTGCAACTTCCTCCTTAAGATGGGCCCAACAGACCCTATTTTTAACTTGTTCCCAGTCACTTAGGAATTGTATGCCTCTGTTAAAAAGAGGAAAACCATTTCTCAAGGCACAAAAGCTTCAGAGAAGAAACTGCCCCCCAGAAGATGTGCTCAGGCCTTTCACACTTGAAATGCAGTAATCACCGCTCACAAGTCACTGTGTGCACGCTGGGTATCCATGCTCCCAGCCAAAACTCCCCTCGGACAATCCCACAGAAATCAAATCTAACTGTGGTTCTATTTCTGGAAAAACTTTTTTGCCCTTCTTTAAGCAAAGTTGCCATAGACAGTCAGTGATCTCAGGGTGGGGATGGTCTCTATCTAAGCTAATAGTAGGAGAAATGAAGAACTACACCAGAGCTTGGATCCCTCATGTCTGAGCCTACTGCTTTAACCACAGTGTCATCCTTCTGCTCAAGCTCTGAGAAATACTTTTGCAAAGAAAGGAATGTGAATGCAGAGAGGACAAGCAGAAGGACTCACGATTTCTGTTACTGTCATGTTTTCCACGTCATGCTTTTTTCTGAGGCTGCTGTTTTCCATCCACATACAGACACAGTCCATAGCTCAACCAAGGACTGGTGTCTACTGAGCCTGTTAGAAAAGTCAGTGTTGAGACTGTCCTATATGGCAACGTGGTTAGCTCTAAAGTGGGGGTTTCTGAGAGCTGTCTCTTAGGAGCCAGAATGCCAACAGCAAGCCTGGGCTGGGACTTCCCTTTCAGGAAGTCCTCTGTATTGCCCTAATCCTCCTATCAGTGATTACAACTCTACTGATTAGGGATGTAAGGGATAATGATTATTACTGAACACAAAAAATAGTACTTGGCATTTACATAGCACTATTCAACTGCAAAGTGTTTTACATAATTAACCATGCTGGGATTGCCTTCTCTGCACCACTGCAATAGTCTATTCCTAAACAGTTTTGAAAGAGACATGTGAAAACTAATTATGCAGAGCGGTAAAAATGGATCTGTGGGAGCTCTTTGCTTTTCTGCTCAGTGCCCAGCACAGGGAGCCCAGAAACTTCAACACTATGGTGCTGTCAAGACAGCACATTGTAATTTCATAGTTGCCATGTTAGAAAAGAGAGTGATGTAACGTGACTGTACATGGCTTGTGAGATGGCAATTTCCTATTATCTTTTGGGCTCTTAAGACCTAGCTAACATTAGTTTCATCTGAAACTTATAAGATACTCTTTAAACTGTAACAGGTTTCAAGGCCAAAGGAATCATTAAGACAATTGAGCATGATCTGTAGCACTACAAAGACCACAGACTATTGAGTCCTGCCTCAAACCCAAGCTTGTCACTGAACAAGACTATTTCTTTCAGACAAAACCCCTGTCTTTTAAGGGTAACTGAAAGACCACATGCAATTGTCAGCGTGCAGGACTGGGAGGCTTATTAGCTTGTTTGCTGGGCTTGAGCTGTCTGTCTTGCACACACAGGACTGTTGCTGTCAACCGACTGCCCTCAATACAGACAGCTCCACCAGCCCCAGATGGAGTCTGTTGGTGACCTCAAATTTTTAATATCTCAGCCCTTTTCTTAGCAGCCTGCTGCTCCTGTTATCTTGCATTGTACAGAAGAGTATGTGTGAATCTTGACACTACCAGACTGAAAGATGTTCAGCATTTCAGCCCAAATGGCAACAAAGGAAGTAAAGCGTAAACGAAGGGGTTTATCCTATCAGCATGTGGTAGGTAGCTCATCCATCACCTCAAATAGTTCATATAACCTTGGAAGCATTGGGAGAGGTTATCATCTTTGGCCGATTTAAGACATCAGAGGCAAGACTAAAGCCCTGCTTGTCTGTCTGTACCACTCTAGCACCTCTGGAAGAGAATTTGAGAAAGCTATGCAAGATTTTATGAGCAAAGCCAAGGCAGTACAAGTGCTTCTTCCTAAAGCAGAAGAAATGTTGGAACTCTCTTTCTCATTCAAGAGGCAGAGAAGATCAAATCAGAAAGATCACCCCCAAGAGAATCGAACTGAGTATGAAAGAGAAGGACAAAGCTAATAAACCTGAACTGTCAGTGATGGTGTTTCCTCAGCAAGCCAGACAAGGACAAAAGGAGGAAGCCAGCTATAGTGCTCACCGGTCCCTACGAGACAAACACTGGCAGAGTGCTGTCAGCATCAGAAGGATGCAACAGCAGTGGCAACATAGCAAAAAGCATTCCCAGCCCATCTGTGATGGAGGATGATTGAATTCTGCCGGGAAAAACGTACTGACTGTAAGGAGGAGGTTGTAAACATCATGGCTGGTTTCCACTTTGACTGCACTAGTGGAAACCAACAACAGCAACAGAAGGAGAGAGGACAGAAATGAACAGGGGTTGAAGTCATTCTTTGTTACTGCACTATCGCTCTTCATTCCAACATCCTTCCCCTTTGACTTTAAAGAGCAGGTACTGCTTGTTTCCTGGCTGACCATCTCCTTCACTTTCCACACAGCACAAAACTATATGATATTTAGGCATCAACACAATATAAATTTTTAAAAGAAATAAGCTAATCTGGTCAACAGATAAATAAATTGAAATTACCATTTGTTACAAAAAGCAGAGTTTACTTGCTAATGTGCTGACTGGGTGGAAGAGATTGGCTCAGAATCTGGAGGTTTAATAAGGTTCACACCCAGAACCTGCTGTTACAGAACTCAGAAGGCAAAGAGGAATTAAAAAAAAGCTCAGACTTACATCTGTTTGAATGATGCTCCATGCATTAGTTAGGCCAATATTTCCATCTGTCCCATACAAATGAAGCCCTTTCTTCAGATCCCGCTGAGCATACTTGTCAATCTAAAACCAACAACAAAAAGACAAAAAACTCAAAATTTGCTGAGTACCACATTTCAGAAGCAATGTGCACGGAGCAGGGAGATGGTGGACAACAGTCCTATACTGAAATAAATAAAAACTTAACTGACATTTCCTAACGCCTTTCTCCAGTGGAGCTGGTATCTATTAGAGGTATCTGCATTTTGTAAAGGACATGAGGAGTTCCTGTTCTGAGTTAATGTTCATGTTTTCCATCACAGACCTCCAAGACATCTTTTCCCTTCTCACTTAACCACCAAAGTACTATAGAGAGACTTGCAAACGAGGCCTATATATGAAAACATTCATCTACCCACAGCATTTCCTTTTAGCTTAATATCTTTAATTGTGACCAAGTACCCCTCAGCACCTTCCGTATGCTTCCTGGGAGATCAACAGTGGCATTAACATTGTACTGATGCTCTGAATTGTGTTCATCATATCAGCCAGGGTACCCTGCCTCTTACAGCAGGATGGACATCGCTATACTGAAGCAGCAGGCAACGATCTATCCAAACTTCAGGGCAAACAGGATTTAAGAATTGAGTTACTAAATGGAGCAGCTCTTAAATAAATGCATTTTTTGATGATTTAATAGAAGCACAAAGTTCTGCTTTAGAGACTTTAGCAACAAAAGGTGACGTTTTCTTGTTGAGTGTCTGCTGGTAAAGCAGGCTGCTGTTGGCTCCACTGATCACCACCAGGTAGCATCCAAAATGATTGCAAGTGCCTCTCTCCCAGTCTAACCATACACACACATTTCTACAGAATCAAGCAAACACAAAAAAGGAAATAAACAGATATTCACGGTTTAACCTGATTTTTCTGTTGTAAATGAAAACCACTCAATAGTGCTGCTCAAATATGCCTGTATTCCCCTTTCCCCTGGGTGCTTGTCAGTGCTACTGGTCTGTTCAACATCAGAAGTGTGAGCAGACCAGTCCCGTTTTCTTCTCCATCAATCTGCTATAAATCTGACTGCAAAACACAGTGCCACTCTGAGATATTTCTGCTGCAACAGTCAAAAGGAAAAGCAAAATTAAATTCACAAGTTGCTTCATGGGGACAGTCTAAGTTAATGCACAACTCCATTCCATATTGGACAACAGACCGAGATGGTGTATTCTCTCCCTCTGACATTAGTCATTCCTGCTGAGGAGGGGTCTAAAATGAAATAAGCAATGCTAATTGTGAGTTAACAGAGGGAACAAAGGCATTCTGCTTCTACCAGACACTTGGATTTTCCTTTTGTTTTGTTCAGGCAGAATCATTTTCATCTGCTCCTGGAAAAAAATAGTGGATGCAAAGCATCTTCCACAGTGCAAAAGAGGAATTTTCAACCCACTGCATCATAATCATGATGGGGTAAATGTAAAATGAGTCCACCAAAAACTCAAAAGTTCATCACATCCAAGAAATCTCTGCTGTATGTGCAAAGGGTTGTCCTTGGTCTCTCCAGTTCTTTTGTTTCCTTCCCAAAAGTTTACCACCACCATGCTGAGCCGCTAATAAAATAGCTTTGGGACAGTACAAGAAAGATGTACAATTTAATCTCAGCACTTTAACTGTCAGGCAAGCACTTCCTCGTGGATGACTATCTTGAACAGTAGGTGCTGTGCTCCCGCTGTAATTATCATGTAAACTGCTTTTGACTTTCCACAGAGATTATACATAGTCACTGGTATATTAATTAGAAGAGAAAACCAAAGCTGAAAGCTATCATTAAATTTGGAATTAGTTGAGAAAATTACAGCCAATAAATGATAAGCTTCTATGTGTCAGGGATTCCTAGCATTCATTTAAGAATTAGAAGGAACTGGATTTCAGCTCTTCATTTATCCTCTGCTCCCTGTGCCTCAGCTGGACCTGCTGTGGTCTCGAGCAGAGCCATCAGTTAGCATGGAAGGGCAGGGTTGTGCTGCTGGTCTGACAGAGGCTTTGAAATCTTATTCAGAAAGGGACAGAGGTGAAGAGGAACAGCATAGCTGAGGGCAGGTGGGGACAGAAATCGAGCTAGTAGATCTGCTGCCTTGAAGATGAAAGTTCTATTTGGAATATTAATTTATCACACCTGAGAAAATCTGCCCTGTAAAGTGAGAGCGCTATGCACCAGTCTACAGTGCGCATCGCCACTACTCTGGAACAAGGGAGATACGGCCAAATGAACAGTGATGCTTATCTGAAGGGCAAATGCCACGCTACAAAAAGGATGCAAAATGCAAAGTTCACATTTCCTCACTCAAATTTTGCTTTGCAGACCAATGCAAAGTGGCTCAGCATAAGCCCTTTTACCAGAGCTCACAGGCTGCCCTTGTTAATGCAATCTTCATGTCTTGTTTGAGATCAATAATAATAACAACTTAATAATAATTTAATAACCTACAGTCAACATTTACAAAGTACTTCAAGATCGGGAACAACGTTTTGTTAGTCCACGTGTGCTTTAACATGGTCTCAAGAGATTGCCTCACCAAGCGTTCCTGCTCCTCCTTTGACCTGGAGAAGACACACTAGCAAGCAACTTGCTGAGGCAAAATAAAAGCAAGTCCTCTCTTCCACATAAAATTAACCCCTTGTCCCTGCACAAAGAGTGCAAGACCGCTATACTGAGAACACAAGTGGCAACAGATGTCTGTATTTCAGAAACAGTGAACAGCAGAGCATTACTCAAGAAAACAGGCACTATGTGACCAGTTCTCTCACTGCTATTTCAAAAAGCCTCAACATCAAGTTGTGCACATTGTATGACCCATTATTTATTGTTTTTAAAAAAGGAAGTGCCTGTTTGAATCTTGCTTGGAAGAGGATATAAGCTTTTTATAGTTCCACACCACGTGTGTGTCTCATGTCCTTATCTCTCTCATCCCTGTGCAGGTTGCCACTTTGAAAGAGGCGCACACGTGCTGTGAAACAGCATCTCCGGATTTATCTACTTTTTTGTTTCACGTCCACTGACATGTGCAGGTATCTGGAAATCTCAGCATTTTCTACATATAAAAACACATGCACACAGAGCTTTGTATTTATCTGAGTGACTGCAAATTTAGAATTTGACATAGATCTCCTTTACTAAAGTTTCTAATGGAAAGCATGCTGTAAATCCACCACAGAGTGCTATTCTGTGAAGAGCAGCTGATCTAAACTCTCTTTTTCACAGAGGAACTCCTTAAAGCATTCACACTCTCCTGTTTGCTTACGCTAGGGACAAAAAGGTCTTCATCACCGCCTAGAAATAACCTTGTACAGCACAGCTGAGTCTGTGGCACCAGGAGAAAGGGGAAGCAGCATCAGCTTTTGATCTCCTGTCACTTGTGTCTGCAGCTGAGGTACCAGCATGAGTTCACAATCTGAACACATCTCTTCTTCTTAGTTATCTTCATTTTTGGATTCTTCCTTGGGTGGTTCAGGAACCAGGATGACCTTTCCAACATTCTTCTTTTGTATCTGCCTTGTGGGATCGGCCACCTTATCGAAGGGCCCTACAGAGTCTATTTGGGGCTTGACCTTGCCTTGACTGTACAAGTTACCCAGCTTGGTTACACCACCTCCAACAAGCTCAAATTCTTCATCCATACATCCAAGGTGGTAGCCACACACAGCCTTCTTATGGTGTAGGAGCTGCAAGGCATTGATGCTGAGCTGCTTCCACCAGGTTTTAGCCACAGCCATGAGGTGGTTTCTCTGTCCAGTGAGCAGGTTTGCTACCACCCAGTGAGTCCCCCGCCATCTGCGTCTCTCCTCTTTTTAACCAGTTAGGTAGGGCTGTTTTTATTAATGCGTTATCTTGCATGAATTAATCAGTCTTGATGCAGAAGTAGCCTTGGACTTCTAAGAGCACAGATGATATTAAACAAGACCATTTCTCTCATTCAGGCTCTGAGGAGTGCAGTGTCTACATGCAGTCCTATTAAAAGCACATTGACCTCTACTTGAATAACCCGTGTAGATGGTTATAAGATGGATATTTTTTCCCCTAATTGAAGCACTGCTTGAAGCCGTAGACATATGATTCCTACTGGCTTTGACCAGAGAGTGGTAAGTAAAACTCAGCACCTATTCGTGGAGCATAGCTGGCAAATGCTTCTCCAGGTCATTCTGTTTCCTGCTAATCTCAATTTTGTTTCCCCCTCAAAATATTTTTAGAATAGCAGGAACTTTCCAATATGCCTTTATTCTAATTGTATATTTGATTTAAATGAAAACTCACAACACACCCCCAGCTGTCTCTTGTGCCTTCAATTTGAGTTTTACAGAAAATGATCTTTCTGAAAATGAAATGCTGCACCACAGTGATTCATTACATCTCCTGACAAATGATCTCACCCAGCATTCACCAATCTGTCAGCTTCTCTTGTTTGTCTCTGTCCTCAGTCAGGCAAAGTGTCTATTGCAAAACAGGGACTGTAAGTACTATATTAAATATTCTCCAGTTTTAATCTGCTGCGTTTTCCCATACGCAAGCCAGGCCCTTCACAAAGCACAACTTTATCTAGTGAAGGAGCACAATGAAGCATAATAAAAACTCCCAGCAGGCAAACCGTTACTTTAAATGAGATTCCTATTTTTAGACACGTGGAATACCAGAGATTTCCTCAGAAGAAAGTTTCTGAAAGGTTAGGTAGTAAGAACCTTTTACCAGTCTGGAAATGAAGCAGAGAAAAATTCTTTTCCTCCTTCGGATTCATTGGTCAACAGATGAGAGGTGTAAGCTTCAAGCCCGCACCCCATCCATGTTAATTCCTATGGCTTCTGGCTTCAGGCACACTGGAGGCTTACTTATGCTTATCAGCACCACCAGGTTTAAGTTAAATGTGTCCTGTTGCTTAGTGTGGTAGCCCACTGCAATCCATGACTGCAGGAGAACCACTTCTTAGAGTGGGGCACGTGTATTACTAGCACTTTATCTAAGGTAAGATCGAGTTCCCACTGCAATAGGCACAAATGCTTTCTCACTGACTTCCATTAGGCCCTAATCTGGCTCTTAAATCTCTCATTGAGAGATCCTATAAAAAAGACTTTCTAAAAAACATATACTACTCCAAGGTAGGCAAGTCATGTGCAGAGAGTTTCAGGCAATGAAAGAAACTCCGTGTTTGAACTTGAAAAGAAAAAGCTACAAGAGCTGCAGCAGGACTGGAGAGTGAGTAACTGCCACAGAGGTTGGGAAAAGTGGCTGGAAGGAGCTGATGCAGTGAGAGAGAGAATGGGCAGGGATCTGTCTGGGCCTCATCTAAGCTACAGCTGTGACAAAACATCCCTTAAAAAAAAACCCCTTACTTAAGCCTGTGAATAAGTTCAGGCCAAATTAAAAAGTGGTGCCCTCTTAATCTGTATTCCCTCGACACAGCTACTTAAGCTGTAGCTATTTACATGTAAGGCTTGTTTTACTGTCAGCTTTGTGCCCTCAGTGCCTCGGAAATCCGGAGCCTCCAAGCAGAATTGTGGCTGGCTGGCTGACAAGCCCAGCGGCAGAAGCCAGCATCCTTCAAGACGACCACGAGCTGTCAGACTCCACCTTGCCTCCTTGAATAAGACAACCTAGGAATAATTGAGGCTGAGATAAAAACTGTGTAACAGCAGCAACAACAAAAACCCTGCTTAGCACGGACACAGACATGCTGAAAGCACTACACAAACGTTCTGCGCTGCAAAAACCCAGCGAGGCTCGTAATTATTTCCATCTCTGTATTACAGATGGGGGATTGCAGTAGCCTTCTCAGTTCCTGGGGATGGTTTGACAGATCTCTCACTCTCTGTCTAAGTGAAAGGCTTTGGAGTTTATCTACTTACTTTTAAGGCATGAAACTGCTCCCTGAAAAGCCCAGTCCTGTAATTTTGCTGCTGGTAAGGAGGAGGAAGTGCTTTGGAGCAAAACTTCCTGAGCAAACAAGAAAGTTGTATCGTGCAGAACACGAGTATTATCAATATTTACAGCTAATATAATGCAAGACTTTGACTGAACTGAAGCTACACCAATACTGAAGAGATAAAGCCCTTCTACTGTCCCAGCACACTGAGAGGGAAGGCGGCTTTGCTGTAACCCTCTCTGGAAGAAAGGCCAACCGCAGGCTCTTGGGGAGATCCTTATTAGCTCCTTTTCAACTTGCTGACAGCATGAGATGTCGCTTAGATTCCGGCATAGCCTTTAGGCAAAGGCTAGAGGATCCCAGCAGTGTCCCCACCTTTCTAACCTGCAGGTAAATAGAGACTTTCATTTCAAGCCTCAGTGCTTCCCTACCACATCATGAACAAAAATTCCATGAAACAACCTCCTGAACTGGACAAAGCCTCTCAGCAGTGTTTCAATATAGGTAAGTAAATATTCTTGACCTTTCTGGTGATTGCTTCCCCTGCCTCTCTGTCTCTCCACCAGAACAGGAGAGGCTGTAAGGAAATGACAAAATATCCAATAGTTTCCCACCGGGCAAAACTTTTCATTTAATGCCTTGATAATCATTCTCTACAAATAGCAGGGAGTGGGAAATCGAATGTAAACAGAAAGTGCCTAATCTATAAGGTCATTTGTGGGAGCCCTCTTGCCTGCTAAGAAGAGATGAGATTGATTGTACCAACAGGTTAAGGCTTGTTTTAAATGAGATATCCCCCAACCTGTCTATAAGAAGCTGAGAGCAGTACGTGCTATTATCACCACTGAAATCTTCCTTATACCATCTGCCTATAAATAGAAATCTTGTAAGATTTTAGTAAGTAAGAGACATTGCATGAGTTCTGCTGATGTCTGGCAGGTAAGGGACAAGATACTAACTTCTTGTCAGCGTCATCAGCGTCACACAGCATCTCCAGGATGCTTTGCTCAGCTCTGTAGGACTCCCTCTTCCTCACTTCCTCCCCAAATGCGAAACAACTCCAGGACTTAACATTTTTTTGTAATTGCTTCCTTAAACACAGCAAACTACTCGCTTAGTGAATTCTCTTTTCCTAGTTTGACTGGAAAAGCCTACCTCAGGAGTCAAACACTTTACGGATCTACCAAGCTTCAGTAAGTTGGTTGAAATGCTTATTGGCCCTAGCAGTGTTTGATACCAAGAGAGATGCACTGGCACTGGCTGTGCAACTTCAGAGGAAAAGTAGAGAATACAGGAACAGAAAACCGTAGGAAATGGTCTGGGAGTGGGAAGAAGAATGAACGTTTCTGAAACATGCTGGCTTGGGTCAACTGAGGTGAGACCTTTCATCTGTGCCATAAGCTTCCTACATAGTCTTGAAAAGTCACTGTTTCTCTTGTGTTTCAGTCCTCTGTTTGTAGAACAGGAATAACCTGAATCCACTCATGCCATAAAATTAATAATATAATTTGGAGTAGTATCTGAATACCAAAACTAACCTGGGACATGACGCCCTGTACAGAATCTGAGACAAGGAATGGAGTTACTAACCTGGGAGGGTCAGTAACCCTCCTGGCACCGAGAGGGTAAAACTGAGGCTCATAAGGAACCAAAAGGAAGGACAAGTACATCTTGCATTGGTCTGGAGCAGACAGCTGACAAAACTGTGAGAAAGAGTCTCCCACCATGCACTCTGACAAGAACAGGAACTTGCAATAGTTTCTACAAGAAAAAGCGAGTAAGAAAGTCAAAGAACCTGGGTTTTTCAAATAATTTTTTCCTGCATCCATGGTTTGTGCATACACTTAATTGCAGTTTCAGTCACTGTCTTCCACCCACGAGCACCTGCCTGTGCTCAAAAGCAGGCGTCAAGGCACCTGACGCAGCAGACAGCTGAGCCTGCAAGAAAGGAGCCACTGAAACATTCCCATACTATTCATGCTATTAAAATGCCAATGAATCCCAACAGCAGCTTTAGTGCTGCTTTGTTTTAAACAAGAGATCACAAGTATGACAAGTCACTAGGCTCTGTAACTCAAATTTTTTTCATGCAAGAGCAAATTCAAGTGTTTTCAGCAAACTGCACCTGATTTTGCCCAAATGATTCCTTTAAAGTCCAAGGGAAAGGCATTTTATCATTGTTCCATATAAAGTGAACGTTTAGGTTCCTATCATTGCTGGTATGAGGGGAAAGTACACTGTTCTGTAGCCAGAGAGGCAACTGCCATCTAATCTGTTCTTAGGCACAGCAACAGCTGAATAACTTGTGCATTAAGTCCCCAAGCTTGTTTAAATAAAGTACATCATAACTAGCTCAGAGATGCGGGCTCAGGATGTTAAGGTGCAGCTCTGCACATTCTTTCCTTGCACAGAGCATGAAGCCAATAGCACAGCTGACTGCTTATTTAAGAGGATGCATACATCCAGCTCTCTGTCTTGCACGGGCACTTCCGAATGAGACAGGCCTAGATCTCCTTAATGAAACCCAGATCTCGTTGCTTTTTAGTCAACCTCAGAACAAAAACTTTAAACATGAATCCTTGGCTTGCTGCTTCTGGTTTCAAAGGAGTTTGAATGCTGCAGCAAACCTGAGAAAAGTGCTGGGTAAAACTAGGCAGGTAAATCAAATCAATTACATACACAAAAGGCTGACGCTGCAAACTCATTACCAGGATTTTAAGTCAATTCTTCTTGGCATTATGCCTTCTGAGTGACAAAAGCCTCACCAGCATGTTGGAGGAAATTCAGGTGAGTGAACACTGAAGTGCATGTTTTTTGTGACACAACTAATTATGTATACAGCACTCAGGATACATCTTATGCTGATTCCATAGAAGGGACATTTTGTTTACATATAAATAAGCTCTTCTTCAGATTATTAAGCTGGTTGGGAAAAAAAATAATACTAATGTCCTCAATAGCAGTGACACCAGCAAAGTTGGGTGCTATCATGACGTAACATCGCCATTTCTTTTCCAGAATGAAGCTCCCTTTGTAGTAGGTTTTCTCCATATACTCGCTTCAAAGACTACTGACACAAAAGAGCTTCTATCCCCTTTCTCCAGATATGTCTCCCACCAACTACTGCTTTCAGCAATGCTCTTCTGTCTTCACATATTGGCCTTGTGTCCCACAGATCTCAGAATTGATCCTCACAGCCTCCTTCCTGCACCATCGCTTGCACTTGCTCCAATTGTCTTTCCCCAGACATGGTCCTGGAAGAGTCATTCTTTCCCTGCATGTCCCAGTAAACAGTAGTTTTGCCTTGATCTCTAGTGGCTACAGGGCCACACCAGCACCAGGGTGTAAAGACTCCCCCGAGCTGTGCTCATGTATTGAAATCCCACGTACATCAAATCCAGGCCAGCAGAAAAAGGAAATGCCCATTCTTCCAAGACCTATGCTTAGCTGAGAACGTTCCCAGCATGTCTGTATTCAGCCTCTTTGCCCCTTTTTTTCTTATTTTTTCCTTCCCTCCTCCCTTTCTTTTTTTTTTTTTTTTTTATTAAAAAAAGAAGATAATCACTTTCATTTGTCCTCAACAACCATCACTATAACCTCAGATAAGTAAATTGGGAAGGATGCTAATTAGCATGATACATGCTGTTGAGCCTTTGTTTGCTAAGAGACATGAAAGGTGGGTTCCATTTGTGTTTCAAGTACTAACAACCTGTTATCTCCATCTATACAGACAAAAAAAAAAAAAGCACACAAAAAACCTCCCAACCACCTAGGGACACACATGTCAATAGAGCTTGAGATCCAATTAGCTGCCACAAAGGCTTCAAGACGTGCAGAGGAAATCAAAGCAGGGAGACAAGCCACTTTCCTTGTAGGAACTAATGACCACTGTGTGATTATCTATTAGGTGGAACAGTGACATTGGACACAGGCTCCTTCGCAGATGCTGTGAGCTGGGAAAGGGGAAGCCAGCAGCTTACTCACAGAGATGAAGGACTTGGCCATTTGCCCACTAAGCCATTTGCTACAGCCATCCCATGAGATCAACCTTTGCTTCAGTTATTTACAGGAGTCATTTACTTAGTTTAAAGGTGAATGAGAAAGCTTTCAAATAAGAGAGAGCACTAGTAAAATATCAGGGGATGAGGGATAGCAAAGGCAAACCATACCCTACGTTCCCACTGTGGAGAGAGAAGATGAATGAGCCCCACAAACCACGTAAGCGTGGGCTACCTGCAAATTCATTTATCCAAGTTAACTTCAGCTCACTTCCTCTTAAATTCATGACTTTGGTAGGAAAATATGAGCCAAAATACAGAATTTGTCCACTGCTGTAAGGTAAATCAAGTCAATTACCCCCTAACTAGATGAGGCCTCTGGCGGTTAAGGCCCGCAAGCTCCCCCCGGTTAATCCCAGGCACTGGCATTGCCACCTCTTGGTGGCAGAGCTGCTCTGCTGAACGCAGCTTTGGCAGCTCCACCGGCAGCCAGGGACAACCAGGGAGAGCTGTAAAGCCACTGGGGGAGAGGGCTGCTTAAATCATGTCCTCAAGGGGAAGAAATTTTCCTGATTCCTTCAAACAAGGGGAACAAATGTTTGCGAATAAGCCACCTTTCTCTGTGCTGGAACTAAAAGACCCATTAAAAACCAAACCAGCCCACGGAAGGGTTAAAATCTGTTACTCTGCCTGGAAAAACTTGCCTGGAAAGGGCGATTCTGTGGAAACAGATTGAAGAAGCGGTGTCTTCCTAGATCCAGGGAACGTTAATCCTTAGGGGAAAGTGAGATTAGCACACAGCCTGCTTTATTATTCTTAAAATACGCTTTCTCTGAAATTAACTCATTTTAAATAAATAATGCTGTGAGGAAAACTGCCATTGTCTTTGGAGGGAACAGCTGAAGCCAGGCTCACCTTGGCAAGCCTCACCCTGCTGCGGGGGGATCCCTGCTCAGCCGGGGAGCGGGAGCAGGGCAGAAGGCACCCCAGGAGCCCCCCAGAGAGAGGGCAGCACAAACACAGATCCAGGGAAGAGACTGAGCACTCGGCAGGAACAGCCGGCTACTTTGCAGAAACTCAGCAAGACCACTGGAAGAGTTGCCTGGCTTTATTTTGAAGAAAACGGAACAGGATCCCAATATCCTCCTGGCTAAACACTAGAGGAGGCAATTATCTCCTTACCTGTATTTCCTTCCCTGAAAATACGTTCTTTTCTTCCAACCACACAGACATGTGTACTTGCCAGAATTGCAGGTTTTGCTAAATGCCAGCTCCTCAGCTCGTAGAAATCTGCCTGGCTCCACTAAAAGGAATGAAGTTGCTCACATTTGTAGCGACTTGGCATCGTCACATGGTGTCTCCAGTGGCTCAAAACCATGTTCCTATTAGGGTACATGCAAGTTTATAAACCGTTCCCTCTCCAAAACAACATCTCTGACGCAATGGGAGTCCTGACCTTCAGCAACTGGAATTACTGGTTTTAATCCTCAGGTAAGCTTTTCAGTGGAGACATTACACACTCCACATTCGGTGGAGATATTACAAATAAAATATCTTGAAAAGCTAGTAGACAACAAAAGCAACAGAAGTGAGTAACTGCTATTAAATGCTTCCCTTGTTTTAATGAAACAAACAATTGCAGCTCTTCACTGCACTTCGTTGAAAACAGATTTTATCGTGAATGGAATGATTTGGGACTCAGTCACTGCAAATGAATAAACTACATGGAGATTGCTTTCCATAATAACAGAAAACAAGCAAACAAACAAACTGCCAGTCACACTTAGATGGCACAAAATGCAAGTTTTCAACACACTCTCTACTTTTAATAATGTCAGAAAAAAAGCCACATTTCTCACTGGAGTCATATAGGTTGAATGGAGAAGAAAACATGGTTGTTTACCTATGCGTTAAACAGAGATAAGTGACAGTACCTTCACTGAGTGAGGTGCTGGAGGACTGCAGTATTTCCATACAGAACAGAATTATATATGCTGTTTTTTCACATAGAAAGTGGCATTTACCAAATGAACAGCAGACGCCTGCTAAATGGCAGTGAAGTTGGGTGAAAGAAGAAGCCAGAAATCTTGAAGAAGGGTTAACCTCAAACTGCTACTACTCGGGAAGCCCTCCTAGATCTCAGAATAGGATATGTGCACATCCCAGCTGCCAAACCCAGATGCAAATTGACAAGAGGTTTGTCTCCCCTCCCAGACCCCACTGGGGTGAGCAGTGGAGGACAGCATCAGCATCGCTGCTCTGTGGCAGAGGCAGCATTTCAAACCACTCGGGGCACATGTCACGTTCTTTTCTAATTGCATCATCATGTAAACTGTGACACACAGCCTGTATGTCTAGATATCAGTGGCCATCCACTCCCCATTGGCAGTTAGTGGAGTCAGAAGAGACCAAGGAGTCTTAGTTCCTCAACTACCTGGTGGTCCCAAAGGAAGGGAAAGGACACTCAGAGATGCCAACTGGAAAAGTCAACAAAAGGCAGCATAAAAAATGCACATAGTGTTCACATAAGCAGCGAGGTATCCAATAGTGATTATGATTTGAGCCCCTCTCACCTAACCCTATCAAAACCAGCACATTAGTAAGCATCTGACAATCACAGACCACATGTAGTTGGACTAGAGGTAAGCAGACTCCACAGTGAAAGGGGGTGCCCATGTTGCGACTGGGACGAGTCCCATTCCAAATCCAAAGGAGTCACTGTTTAAGAAAAAGGAAGGAAATTTTGCAGAATTGGTCCCTCTCAGTCTGCCTCCCTCATGAGAGCTCAACAAGGTCACATTTAAAAGTATACAGAGAACTGTCTTACAATAATCCAGACTCAATCACATAACTGCTGGCCACACCACCATCTTCTTCAGATGGCAATCACTTTTAGTCAGTTCTAAGCACAAGCTACGTCTTAATCAGGATCTTTAGAGGGCTTATCTCCATTGCATAATTTCACCTTGACTCAGCTGACTGCCAGTCACTTAGAGGCCGCTGACACATCTGTAAAGGTTAGTCTGGACAATCTCCAAACATCCCTGGTTTGCCTCCAAGATTAAAATACAGTAATACCAGCTTGACTTGAACATGTAGCTAGTGTCCAGAATTGCCTTTAAAAATGTGCAGATGATCTGAAACTTATTGTCAGTCGACTACACCTCAACCTACCCCAACCTACCCCCCCACAGTCAGTACAAGCCTATGGTATGGGCTCCCCTGTTACCAACCTGCCACGCTAAGCCTTCTTTTTTCTCTCCAAAACCTCAAATCTTAAATGCTTTCTGTCAGGAACAAAAACACTGCCCCCCTTTTTTTTTTTTTTTTAATTTAAATTTTGGTTGTTTACACCTACTTTGCTTTCAGGTGACTAGAAGCCTTCTAAAAGAGGCCTGTTGTTTCAAAAAGGTAGTGTTTGAGCTAAAGACCTGAAACAAGTTTCTGCCATATGCAAGTGCCCCTTCTAGAAATGGCATCAAGGTCCTGGAAGTAATCCAGGCACACTGATCAACTGTCAATGTTGATCTGGTTTATTCAGAAACAGTCTCTGTCAGAAGGGTGAGTTATCCCTTGGAGAGGAGCAGAAATCAAAGGTTAAATCTGCCACATATGACAACAGTCTCAAGAACACCTCTGAGGATGCTCCTCAGCTGCCTCTAGCTGGTTTTGTATTTATTGCTCATGCTTCTACCTTTCAAAATAAGCCCCTCTTTCCTAATTAAAAGACTGACTTTTTGCCAAAGAGAAGCATTGATCCCATGTCTCTTTTTAAAGCTGGAAACTGTCTTCTCCCTTTCATCCCCCTTCGATTCCCGGGTGTCTAATAATACTGGTTGTCAAACTAGCTCTGAGACCTTTTTCTCCATTGGACATTCATCTGAGTCTCTCCACCTATCTAAACATAATGCTTTTGACATCTCTAAAGAGCTCAAATTTGACTGAAATTTGCTATTAGGTTCAAGTTTTATGGAGGCATAAGAGAAAGAAAAGTCAGTGCAGCCACACTGAATGTATTTTAGAAAGTAAAATGTACAACTAAGGAACATTATTAAAAATAGGAGATTCATTCAGTGGCATTTTTAGTGGGTTCTTGACCCGGAGTTATTTGATATTACTCTTATTGCTAGGGAAGGAAGCATAAAAATGAAATTTTATAGATCACACAAAACTTGCTGTGCATTAAATAAACCACTGATATCACTTGGCCTGGTTACAGAGCCTTGTGGCTTATCCAGCCGAAAAAACAGCCATTTAGGAACAAAAATGAGATGTCACACTACAAGAGTGGAAACCATATTCTGGAAACCAGGAAATGTGTGGAATGACCAAGGAAATGGAGATGGACATGTTCTGAGAGCAACACCTCCAACTTGCAGAGGAAACAGTCATGGGTATGTTCAGCCTAAGTTATATAAAAGTTGAGTTGTATCACCACCTCTACACTGCAGAACTAATATCCATTTTTTTAGAAATCCACTGAAAATTTGCAATCATTTTAGAGTAGAAAAAGCCAATCATGAAGAAGCATGCTTTACTCTTGGATAAACTGAATAGTGTGACATGGTTAAAAAGCCGCCTAATTGAAGTTTTTAGGTACCTACATGGAGAAGCAATTCTCAACAGTAGACAGCACTTTAATCTACCAGAGAAAAACATAATGAGAGTTAATGGTTAGAAGTTTAAGCTAGACAAATACAAGATAGAAACAAGGCATGAATTTAACTGTGAAGAAAAAAAAATCCTTGGAACAAGTTATTGAGGAATGAGGTACAGTCAATGATGTCTTCAAGTCAAGGCTCGAGAATTTTGCAAAGTTATAACTCAGATGTAATTAGTTTGATGACAAGAACACTGATTGGAATGCTATGGACGACAGATGACCTTAACCATTTCATCTGGTCTTAAAATTTATAAATCTTTCCAGAAGACTACAAGATTTTTCAAGGATAGGGACTTTGTTATTCATGCCAGATTACATCCACTATGCCCTGCACCTTGAACTTTGCTTCAAATCCATCCTGAAAGAAAAGTTGACATAAAACATATCAGTCTATTTAGTATATCCCATCTTGGAGATTCAGACAGTTCTCCCTTTAAACTGGCACTGGTGATTTTGAGGCATGAATTCTTCTAGATCACAGCTCAAGTTCTCCCTATCTGCCAAATTCACATCTCCTTGCCCACATCAACACTCCGAGGTGCTGGTCCCTGCACGGGCTGCTGCTGACTGGGTGACAGAGCAGGGGTCCTCTGTTACGCCGCCTGAACTCCCTCAGCACAGGCAAATGCATTTTATTCCCTCTGATATAAAGTCAGGAGTCCTAAATAAACAGAAAAAAGTGCCTTCAATTTAGCTTTCAGTAGTCAGTGCCACAGGATGATTTTGTCAGTCCAGTTGGGTCATTTTGGTTCCTTTATTTTTGTTAGTAGTAACATCACCTCTGTCCCTTACCTCTCCTCCCAGATAACTATACCTGAGCTATGGCAGCGCTGGCTTGGCAGGGTGCAGCACTGCCATGTCCATCTCCAGTCTATACCCAATTAACACTCATAACGTCAGAGGGCATCTGGCTTGAATCCCAGTCTGCAGAGACAGGGCTGTGCTGAACACAGAGCGCAGCACCCAAGGCCACCTACAGACACAGACTCTGTGCTGTTTGCTGCACTCACCTGCTCTCGGTGCTTTAGTTTTGCAGTATCTTTCTTCCCGAGGCAGACCGTGAGTGCAGCCCTGCTATTCAGAATCCCATTAACCTTTTATTTGAAAAACTTCCATCATCTAAACCGTAACCATTTCAGAAAACATTGCACCATGATTAGCTGCAGTGACACTACCTGCCATTCCTGACCCACAACACAGTAAAAGCTCACATTCACTCAGATGTGACTGTGACATGCTTTCATACTTATTTCAAAAGTTAATACAGATAGACCTGGATCGATAGCAATAAATCTCCTATGGGATTCAAAGATGTTTGGAGCTGGGATCACAATTTTTCTTACATGATCCTCGAGGCCTAAAAACAACAGCAAAGGCCCACAACTGTTTTTATAGCGAAAATAAAATGTATACACACAGAAGTGCAAAGTGCATTTTTTTTTTTGTGCCTTGTGAAGTTTTTTTGAGGTACTGAAAGGCTGTGAGTTCGTAACAATGTTTATAAATGCTGGAAAAGGCAGTTTTAACAAGAATGAAAATCTCTCTGAGACTACTTGTTCTGCTGTTTATTCATTATTCACCATTGATCATTCTCCTTTAATACATTTTCTTCATTCTGTCAGGGGAATCCAAAACTATTTGGTCAGGATGACAAACTGCACAACCTAAATATTAAATAGCAAAGAGTCAAAGAGAGTGCTTTTTGAAAAACCTGTAGGTAACAAAAAAACCCCAAACTAAACCAACAGCATTAAAGAAATTACAGGCTGGGATTAGTCTGCACATGGGTCACATGAATCCAAAGGAGCAACCCTGCACTTTTACCAAAATTGCCAGCTTTTTGGATTCTTTGAGAAGTCACATAGTAGTTGCACTGGGCTTTGTATAATACTGCAACTACTGAATCCAGCAGCTATAGCTGAGAATTTTGGCTTTTATTAGAAAAGGGATTATTACAAAATGTTGAGGCCTCATGGTTTATGCTAGAAGCTTGAAAATATTAAAAAGCAAAAGGCAACCGCCCTCCCAACTTAGTAAGAAGAAAGTGTTGTATTTGTCATTCTGTCTCACCACCAATCCTGCATGACTTCACACACTGAATACTGGCAGCTTCTCAACTCTAGTAAAGCTCTGGCATAGTTCCATGGGCTGATATGAATATTTAACAGATGCCACAGCTATTTAGACTATTCATACTAGTTGAGAATCTAACAAAGTAACCAGTACTGGCTATACAGTGCCATCACCTGAGCATCAAAAGGCACTTACAATAATTACTAAATACCATTTCCTCCTTATGATACACCTGTGATAATTTTTTTCCCTATCAGATCCTATTTAAATCTCATTTTTCAACAAAGCATGCCCACTTTTACAAGAGGCAGTGACCACATCCTCTCAGCTGTGTCCCTCTGTGGCCAGCAGAAGTCAGTGGTCCTCTCCCGTGACCTCTCCACACAAGAACTGCTTCACCATGCAACATGGTCTGTCGGGAAGTCTTTGCTCTGCCAACTTTCACCTTTCTGGGGTTTGACTACTGGAAAATGCAATAATAAAAAATGCTCAGAGTCTCTTTATCTGTGATATCTTTTCCAAAACAGAAGTTAGAGTATGAGGGTTTTTTCCCTACTACTAAACTTCTTGACGCAGTGCTGCTGAAATTTTTGCCATCGCATCTGTGAAGACAAATAGAGCAAAAATAAAAGCCAGTGGCTCCATTATCTTTCTAATTAACACAGAAAACACGTTGAGTATATAATTTCAGAAGACTTCATCCAATCTAGTATTGCTTTGGGACATACACACATGAAATACTCTTTTGAGTGCTGCTCAGGTCCGTGGTCAGAGTCCGTATCTCCAGATTTTGGAAGATTTGGAAGTCATCAAGAGAACTAACAAGAGTGAAACACAGACAGTGTCGCTGGAAGTGCTGCAGCATGTTAACGGGGGGGGGGGGGGGGGGGGGGAAGAAAAAAGTGCAACTCTCAAACTGTGTCATGTCAAAAGAGCAAGGTAGCAACAACTCTGACAGGAGGAGAAACTCAGAAATCACCAAGACAGAGTCTGGGGCATAAATACCATAGGAGTCAGAGTGTACTTGAAGGATGAAAAGCTTTGAGAAACGGGTTATGTGACCACCACACGCAAGCCTGCAAGTGCAAAATGTTCCACTGGAGGAGAAACTTGACGGTGCTCTCTGCTGTTGACACAGACAAGGGTCTTTCGAAGCTCATTAGCACCACTGAGATTTTGTAAAGCTGAAGTGATGAGGACCACAATAGCATTACAGAAAGTCTTGAGACAGGGACTGGATTCCCATCTTTCTGAAACTGCAAAGACTACAGCCCTGTGATCAGCCTGCACTGAGAAGTAATGATTTCTTTGCTAACCTCAAATTAGTGGTAACAACTGACCTTACAGCCAAATCCACAGAGAAGTCTCTTAGAGAAGCATTCAGTCAAGATTCACAAGTGCTGAAAGCTGGAGGCTGAGCTACAAAGAATCCATTTTGCAACAGGGAATGTCTCATCACGTAGACAAACAATTTGTTGATAGATAAATGTGCCACAGACAATCTAATCTTGTAAACAGAGTTGAAACCATGCAAATCAAAAGCAATGGATATTCAGCTTTTGCATAAAGCAGCTTTGCAGATGAAAAATGACACCCAGCATACATGGAGTAAATGAGTCCTGGCATCCTTAACTGAGAGGACTGAAACAAGTTTCAATTACTAAACCCACTGCACTCACCTCTCTCTACAACATAAATAAGACAACAGAAATACTTAGACTAACCAGCCAGGGCTCAATTTCCTCCCACCAAAACAGCTTATGCAGACACATGGGGGAAAAAAACCACCCATCATTTAACAAATTAGAAAAAAATAGTGGAAAACTGTGAAAGCTGGGTATTCAGTGGATGACTGTTTCACCAAAACTATGTGAGGGCTTAAAAAAACTACAATTTCTGAAACAACCAATGGAAATATTAATAATGGAAAAGATGCACTAGAAGTTTGATGAAAAAAGGGTTAATTTGCAGGTTCAATGCGAGCAAAATTAACAGAGAGAAGAACTTGTATTATCTATTTATGCCACATCTAAAGAATATCTATCACTCCTGTTTGTTTCTTAGCTGCATTAGAAAGCTTTTTAGTTTAAGTCAGTAAAATTGTAGCTCTCATCACCAAATGGGAGACTGACAGCATTGAGAAATGTGCTGACTACCACTCTGTTACCATGCAGCTCAGAGAAAAACATCAAATCTAAATAAATTTTATAGGCACAATTATTAAAGCATTAGAAGCACTTGCCACCAGTGCTTTTGGGGGGGTGGGTGGATTGACTACTCTTTATCTCCTTGGATTTGGGTGAGAAGAAAGAAGAGACTCAATGGGATAACTGTGGTTCTTCTGGTTAGAAAGATTTACAGCCATTTCCAAATTGCATTAAATATTCTGAATTTAGGACAGGAAACTTCTCATTATCTTCCACAAATCTAATTAACTAAATGAATATGCTCCAAGCAACAGCAAATTCTCCATGTGCACTTTTGAGTAAAGGGATTCTCTTCCTCATGAAACTGCAAACCAGCATCAGGCGTCTTCTCCTACGCAGGCAAAGTGATTGCCAAAAGGGACGCTTTAAACCTGCAAAGAACACTCAGGGTTATAAAAATATAACCCTGTTGAGAAGCTCAAGGGCTGAGAGCCTCGGGGTATCATTTCTGGCCATAGCAGACAAGCAGTCCGAGCAGTCTAGTCACGAGGGCACAAGGCTGGGAAGTGGGATTAGAAACCGATGTTCAAACCAGTGGAAGATACAGACCAGAAGCAGACTGGTGCTCACAACACCAAGTTGCAGCAGAGAGCGTGTCACCTACCCCTCTACACACCAATAAGAGAAACCTACTGCAGCAAGAGACAAATTGCAACTTGCTTTAAGAAATAGTAATAATAGTTCCTGCAAAATCACCTCTGTTTTGACCTGATACATAATTTATGGAGGGGAAAAAATGCCAACCTTGAAATTACTTTGGCCCTATAGTTTTTAACTGTCAGAGACGATTTCTTTGAAATCTAATTCATGATTTGCAGGCTTCATTAAGTTTTCGCAAGTAATTTTAAACTTAAATCACCATTGGCAAATCCATCATTTATTGATAGAAACATTAGGACACTAATGGAGTGTGACTTGTGATAAAACAAGATAGGAAGGGATGAGGGTGGAAAAATGCTCCCTTCTGCCACAAAAAAAATTTTGTCAGGGGAAAGAAAAAAAAGAGAGATGGGAAAAAATTAGCTTTTCTTTCCCCCCACCTCCTAACAGGCAATTTAAGAAGAGTTGTTAAAGTTGTTAAAATTATCAGCTAAAACTTGGGTAAGAAGATACAGCCTAAACTCAATAACAAGTGTTAAGTAACAAATTTTCTGTTTTCATCTTTTTTACAGAGATACTGTAAGGACGGAGCACAGTAAAACTCCATCCTCTGAAAGAGAATGGAGTTAACAAAAGCATGCCAAAGCAGGTAAAATACAACAGAGCAGCCCAGATATTTATTACCAATTTAATCCCTCACCATGCTGAATCCCATGATTCTGACTGAGGACATGCTGAAACAGTAGAAAGATGATTGCATTGTGACTGATATTTGAAGATTTAGTATACAGTTAGTCCAAACTTTACCAAGTAGATAGTTTTCAAACAAACAGCATTCAAGTACACGTCTCGGAGGCCCGTTATATTAACAGAGGCCTGTATATATCTGATCCTACCAAGAAAAATTTCCTTCATGCTTTATAGCCCTCTCCCTTCAGTGCAACTTGCCAGACAGGAATATATTTCTTTTTATATTCAAGATAGCACTTTTATTTACCATACTTTATTTATCACGCCATCATTCCCCTAGTCTAGCAATTATGATTTCTGGCCACCCATTTTGAACAGATGTGATAAAAAGTACATTTCACATATTAAGTGACTTCAATGCAACTCCCAAAGCAAACACAACTCCTAATGTGGTGCAGAGCATGATGTCATGGATACGTGGGCCATGCACAAGCAGAAGTCCCTGAATCTTCTTACCCTGTGGCAGAATGAGGTTGTGCCACGAGTTAACACTGTAAAGTCTGTAGGTACTGGCAAAGAAACCTCCACTGCACTCAGATGAGAACATGCGGCAATCTGCAAGTTGATTAACACAGCCCAGAAGAAAGGATAAGAACAAAGAAAGATGAAAAAGAACTACAACTTCCTACAGTGCTAGCACTATGCAGCAGCATGAAAAATTAGGAATATTTGGTGCAACATAAAAAGAGAGGATAAAGAGGTTGCCCTGTCTGGGAGAAGCTCTCCAAGTTCTGCAAGGTTATTTCTAAATTCACTCAGACAGAGTTCATGAAATGACTGGCTGGTTGCTAAGCCAGATTTTACCATATTTTAGAATAACTACCTTCCTCACTTTGAGGTGTATGGGTATTTCTGTGATTTTTTTTTCTGTGACTTTTTTTTTCTTTTTAACATATACATAATGAATAAGAATATATGAGAATAAGAATAGTAATATGCTGAATGTAATGCATTTTAAATAAACCCGCTCCTTCTTTTTTTAGATCTAAATTAAATGCAAAGTAAGCACCTCTTGAATGCTTGTGGCTAAATTTACCACTGGGAACTTAATGGGTGTGCTGATGAAACATTTACATGCACCTGTT
Source organism: Athene noctua (assembly GCF_965140245.1). Taxonomy (NCBI): domain Eukaryota; kingdom Metazoa; phylum Chordata; class Aves; order Strigiformes; family Strigidae; genus Athene; species Athene noctua. The sequence continues at coordinate 19,268,521 of NC_134050.1, forward strand.
TTGTCCATAAAGAGAGAAAATTTGCACATCCAATACATCCAGCTTTACATCCAACTTCTCCTCTGCAATATGTTTGCCTGCTTAATATGTACAACTGAAAGATTAAATGGGAAAAACTGGCAAGATTCAAAGTCTGGACTCTTTTTTTAAAAAAAACCCCAATATTTTCAGACAGTGTTTAGGCCACCACATATGAGCTGAGATTGGTAAAGTTCTGCCATTCACATTTCAGTTCTGTTCTAATAAATGCCATTATAGTTTTCAGACTAGTAATAAAAAAGCTATTAATGTGTTTTCTCCATGTTAATCAATTCACTACAGGGATTGTGATGTTAACACTACTTTATATTACTGCCCTCATCATTTCTCATTCTTACAATATATAAAATATACAAAGGGGTTTTGGATTCCTTATAGATTCATTTTTATCTCAAAGTGAAAGCTGTGCAAGATTTGTGGCTTCAGACTCATAGCTGGTGATAAGCTTCTCCTTCCTCTTCCCAAACTAAATATATAAAGAGACTTTAACAAAATTAATTGCAGTATTCAGCGTTCATGAATTTCTACGCTTGTGTAATTCATTTCCTTGTAGATAGCAAAGCAAAAGGAGGTTCTCTTGCTGCCAAGGTTACAGGATTCATGAGCAAGCCTGCTCAGGACTCATGAGGAATAAGTAAAGAATCTCCCTCATCACTCCTTTCACTGGGGGCTAGCTTTTAATCACATTAAATTACTTGTGCTGTTGGATTGCATTCCTTAGGATAGAGGGACAGCAGGAGAACAAATGCTGCCAGGAGAATCCTGAACAGCCATTTCTGCCACAATTTGCATAATGTTTAGGAATAAACATTACTCACAGCTTGGGGACCAATCATATTCATATTAATCTCTGGCAAAAGTATAGCCCCTCACTCAGTTCCTTTATCAGCAACCCCAATCTTGAACCCAGGCGTGATGGGGGAAGGTGAAGCAGCCTGTGCTCTGTGAGAAAAAAGCAGAAGCATAAAACCTTCGCTTTCCCCCCACCTAATCCTGCTGCTCAGAGCGGATGACAGCAGAATGCAGAAAAGGGAATTTGGCCCTGATGAGGACCACCAAGGAAGACCCTGTGGGTGAGGTGAAGCCACAGAGTGCTATGGGATCAAGCTAGGTGTTTCTTCTCTTGTTGCAAATTAACAAATTCACTTTCAGGTGCCATACATGCTTCTTACAAGAAATAGCTTTATATGCAGGAAAAGAGCAACCCAGCCACCCTTACCAAATCCTAAAGCCCTTCCTGTATGTTCTGAGACAGCCCAGACCTGGGGAAGAGTATCGGTACCACCCAGAAAGTGAGGAACATTTCCTAACTTTTCCTGGATTTTTGAGTTAGAAGGTGGAAGGACAATTTAATTTCCTACTTTAGAAAATGCAATTAATCTTTCATTCCCCACTCACTTTTATAAAAATCTGCTGAGAGAAAAGACTTAATTTATTCTTCCATTCAGTTGAAATGGAGGACCAAGTGAGCTTCTAGTTCCTGATAAACCAAAGGAAGAGATCCAAACCTATATGCTTGTTCATACAAATGCATCTTTACCCTCCATGCACAACCCCATTCCAAAGAGAACACGAGAGGCTCAGCACTGCAGTCACAGAACACAAAATTTATTCCTCCCTTGTAAAGTGTGTTGCTGTAGTAGGGAGTGCAGGGAACCATGTCCCACCACTGTACTGCTCTTCAGTGTCACTCTACCTCTGCGGTGACTTGTAGACATGAAAGGGGATTTGGGACACCCCACTTAAGTGGTCTAATTTTCATGAAGTGTCAAAATTCAAGCCTAAAAAAATCAAATAATTTAATTTAAATAATTTAGGGAACTTATCTCAAAATGGGTCAACAAGGGAGAGACACCCAAACCACTCTCGGCTTAAAAACACATTTTTGTTATGCAGGATGTGGTTAACTGTCTGATAAATCTCATTTTCCTTTAGCATTAATTTTTCTCTTTATCAGATTCCACCACCACCACTTAAAAGAACACTTAGAAGTTGCATAAGAACAACCTCTATAATAAGTGTCAAATTCTTGGCTACTTAACTCCACTTAACGCTGTTCAATCAGAACACAAGTTGTCTGCTGTAACTTAAAATTCCCACTGGATAATTGTTTCAAGGACAGAAGGTGAAGTGATCAGCAAGTCAGAATTGACATGGGGACATCTCAACGTCCTCTTCTCTTGGAAGGTTAGAATAACCAGGGTATTGCAAGCTTTCAGAGATCAGAAACTTGATCCTCTTAATTCACGCTATTTAAATTCTGGATTCATGATGGTAAGCTGAATTAGGCAAACAGGCTTTGAGGAGAAAGAATATTTCTGTGACTGAAGAAACACGCTTCAAGTAGTGCATTTTACGCCCTCATCAGCTTTGTTTCTCAGTCCCCAAACGTGTCACTTTTCACAAAAACCTATATAGAACAGGACTCCTTAACCATTCTCTCATAAATTAATCTTTTCTAGAAAGTTTCCCATGGAAAAATCTTGAGTAAGAGTGATATTGGAATCCTTGAATTTAATATGCTATTTCAGAAAAAAGGAGATTGATGAGATGTATCAACTTTAAACATAAAAGCTGTGGAATAGATAAGGACTTACTGAGTGACCCCTACAGGCTATAACTCTGCATGGCATCCTACAGGGACCAGAAACAAACACACACAGTCGTGAAACAGTGATGTGAAATGGCATGTTGCTCATTTGCATTGAAATTGTTTCATAAGGGCACATGGAAAGGGTTCATTTGTCTGTCTCTAAACCTGGTTGTCAGCATCTATCTGCTAAACAGGACACAGCAGAGACCACACACAGGCAAATTCACACCAGGACATGCCATGAGCCTCTCTAATGTCGCTCCAGCCTCACAGGGAAGCCTATAGCTCTTTCAGGCATACAGCTAACAGGTCTATTCCAAATGGCCAGCTACTCCAGCAGAACATTGCTCAAACCTTGTCTGAAATGGGTGGAAGAAGGCCTTTAGATTAGAAAAGTGCCTTTGTATTTCCTAGATCCAGCAGGAGAGCAGTTTTGCATCTCAGAATCTGATCAAATCTCCTCAAAGAGCTACACAGTAATGTGGATGGTTCTGTGGTGTCTAAGGGGAGTGGTAGGAGCTGCCCCTAGATGAGGAGCAAGGAGCCTGAGGAATCCAGAATCTGACTCCTATGGAATCTGCATGGCCCCACCAAAGATGTGGAAGCAAAAAGCCAGGTTCTCCATGTTACCATACATAGCTCTAGCTGATCCTTATGGGATGAATACAAAAATATAACCATACCCAATCACAAAATCTAACAAATGAGCATGTGGAAAAGGGACGTATTAAAGCCTCAAAAAGTTCAGCTCAACATGGAATAAGGTCTCTCCCTGCTACCCTCTTAGCACTTTGGTATCAAGCACATCCCAGAAATTCAAAGTAAGTATTCAGAAAAAGTAATTTCAAATAAATGACAGTGAAAGGCTAATTGGAAAAGCACTCATTCCAATAAATATCACTGAGAAAAAGCTTTAACTTGCATATTCACCTTTCACTCAAATATTCTCCTTCTGTTTAATCATTGCAAAACTATGGAGTGCACCAGTGGCAGCATTTTGAACATTTTGTCATTGTTACGTTCTTGCCACTATATACTTTCAACAAATAATTCTGAAGCAAAAAAATGAAGTCAAATGGTCAGCAGACACATGGATTTCAGACACACTCAATTTCCATAATTTTTGTGAAAACTGGTGACTAGCTGCAGCAGATACCCAAAATTAGTGCTCAGAATGAGACAAAAAAAGCTGAAATGTGAGTGTAAGAGATACACATTTTGTCTGCTCTAGAATATATAGTGCCCTGCCAGTCAGCACTTGGGCTGCTTTTTTGCCAGCACAGTGGTTGGAAGTACTGGACAAGAAATGTCAATACCATACAAGACAAGAGAGGACTCTCTATCACACTAGAGGATGGTAAGAAGTTCATGAACGTTGGAAGAGAACAAATACCACTCCTACCTTCAACATGGGCTATAAGGAAGATCCAGGAACTACAGGCCTGTCATTCTCACCTCAATCCTTGGGAAGGTGATGGGACAACTAATCCTGGAAAGCACTTCCAAACACTTGAAGGACAAGAATATGATTGGGAGTAGTCAGAATGGAGGGGGAATCATGATTAACTAACAATTTCCGTAGTATGATAACTACCTCTGTGGATGAGCGGAGAGCAGTGGATGTTGTTTACCTTGCCATTAGTATGGCTTTTAACACCTGTAGCTCTGCAGAGAAAGCCTTGGGGTCTTGGTGGACCATAAGCCAGAAATGCACTCTTGTAGCAAAGAAGGCCAACACCATCCTGGACTGCATTAGGAGAAGCACTGCGAGTATGTCACAGGATGTGATTCTTCCTCTCTACTCAGCACTCGTGAGGCCATATCTGTGTCCAGTTCTGGGCTCCCCGGTACAAGGAAGAAATGGACTTTCTTGGGTGAGCCATGCACAGGGCTATAAAGATGATTTCACTGGAGTATCTTTCATACAAGGAGAGACTGAGAGATGTGACTGCTCAGCCTTGGAGAAAAGAAGATTCAGAGGAATTCTTATCAATGTGTATAAATAACTGATGGGAAGGAATGAAGAAGAGGCAGTCAGACTGAGATCACAAGAGGTAATGGGCACAAATTAAAAGGCAGGACATTCATTCTTAACACAAGAAAACACTTTTTTACTGTGAGGATGGTCAAACACTGCAACGGGTTGCCCAGGGAGATCTGTGGAGGTATTCAAAACCCAACTGGACAGAGTCCTGGGCAGCCTGTTCTCACTCTTCCTGCTTGAAGAGTAGGTTGTGCGATCTGACTTCAAGAGGCCCCTTCTAACCTAAACAAGTCTGCAATTTTGTACCATTGCAAGGATGCTGGACAGTCATTGAGAACATGGATGGCGAAGCACCAGAGATTAGGAAACAAATATCCACAGGAATGTAGATTTCATTAATTTCATTTCTCTTAGAAATGTGTGATTTTTCTGCAGCCAGTGTTCAACCAATTTCTTAGCAGGCAGCAGCATCCCAGACATTCTGCATTGCAAGTTTAAGACATTATGCTAGAGAAAAAACCTGCCCAATTATTGCAGTTGCCATGCAGTGGAATCTCACTGTAATACACCATCTCACACACTTAAGTGAGCATTATTTAGATCAACATGTGGGGAAGCGGGAAGGAGATTTCAAAAATCTTACAATTAAGGATAATATCTTGGCTTCACGGAAGACAACACACAGCTCTCACTGACTTCACTGGGGCTAGGATTTTACCACGTAGAAAGGGGTAATTTAAGTCTTCATTCTCTGCTTACACCTGATATTGTATCATATAACTAAACTCCTAAAAGGGATATGGCAAAACTGTGATATCCAGCAGCAGAGCGCCATTCCAGTGTCCTGGTCTTATTCAGCTGATCGTCTCTCACCGACGCTCTTACATTAAAATTGACACATGAATAGAGTTGAAAGAAAGAAAACTTATGATAGGCAATCAGAAACGGAGTCCTCATTGCTCAGTGCTCTTCCATGATAACAACAGCCACTATGAAAGAGCTGCCCCTGCCATTTGTAGGTAAATCAGTGTCAAAGACAGCACGAACCAGGTGTCCACTGAGAACACCCAGCTATGGGAAGCCACACCTGGCCACTGAATGGCCACCAGCGGTGGTGGCAGCAGCAAGGGCACTCCACTGACATTTACTTAAATGCCAGTCCCATCTCAACACCCTTCAAGGTATACAACACATTCTCTTCCTGCTTTCTTCATATTCCCCAAAAGAAAATAGATGCGGGTTGGTTTTTTTTTTCCGAAGCCACCTGACCTTGAAAAACCCATTGCTTCTGTTTGTTTGAATATATTCAGCTGCTTTTCTGCCGACGACAATGCATTCCCTATTCATTGAGAAAAAGGTGGACCTGAAGGAAATCTGCAGGATATTTTCTTGTGTGTGCATGTTGTATAGAGAACAATGTGATTCTCTTCAGACCTTTTAAATATCCCTTCAACAATTTTGATTAATTCAAATCTTATTGCAGCTCCTTTGGTCCTGAACTTTCAAAAGAAAACCAAATGTCTTGTGTGATAAATCTAACAAACATCTGGTTTTGAATCAAAATCTTTCTCTCTTACGTGCTTCATGACTTTCCATTTTCATTATTCTCTAGAGACTTTTTAGCTGTTTTCTTAAATATCTTCAAATGATCTTTTGGATCTTTTTCATTTTGCTTCATTTACATAATTTACCAATTTTTAACATGCAATTCAGTTTGCACTTCAATATGCCCTTCAGGGCGACTTCTGAAAAGGTCTCCTAAATGCTGAGGTTAGGACTTTGTCAACAGAGGCAACATGAGCACAGCTAAAGATGATGACATGTATTGTTCTGCTTTCCTGCGGTTCAGAGTGGCAAGGTGCAGATGGCAAAAACGTCTGGCAGAGCAACAATATCCTTGGCTTATGGCAGTAAAGTGCAAAATGGAGCAAGCAAGGAAATCAAAACATATATTGTTGTATAATAATTCAATAATCTATTGCAGAAAAAACCTCGTTAAGAAATTGCATCAAAGACAATTAGTAGCAGGAGAGGGAGTAGAAGTAGGTGAAGAGATTTCAGCGAGAAAGAACTGAATTTATACAAGAATTCTGTTCTCAAAGGATGTCTCCCCTGCAATTTAAAAGGTACATGAAACAACTGCAGCACAATGAAGTGAATTAAGATTACACCATGGTTAAAACAACATTCATACATGCCTCATTCACTGCTAATGCCAGGACACTGTAGCAAAATTGTGTTATACTACCATCATCCAAATTATCAGAGGCATTGCAAGCGTCAAGTAGGAAACGTGCACCCTCAGAAACTGTAAAACAAAGTTCTGCTTCTGCTTCCTGTTAAGATATATCCCTTTACACAAAATCTACTTCTCTCTCTTCCAGCTCAGTCATTTCCTATTGTCAAGTCAACCACCGATTTTGGTGCTCATTTCTAAAAAGATTCAGGGAGTCAAAGATTCCAAATAATTAAAGATAATTAGTCCATATTAAAGATGATTACAGATATACTTGATTGCTATTTTACTGGCACACACAGTAAAACATCACCATTGACTGGTAACGACCATTGATTATGTTGGTTTTGTAAGTTTGGGAATATAATTCCAAAGGTACAGTGGCTGGTGTCTAGAACACTTGCTGTACCTCCTTCCTACCCCTGAACTTCACAGCAAGGATTCAACCCACAATTATCAGCTGGAAAGACAACACCGTCTTGCAGTGCAGCAATATTTTCAACGAGAAGTTATGCTATGCAGTGGATAGGTTGTACATATCATGGAGATTGGGTAATATAAAACACCTGAACAGGACTTCTGGCCTTAAAGTCAACACACTCCACCCTAAGAGAACCCAGAACTAGGAATGGTTTAGAGCTGCTGATCAACAGATCTTGTCTTTCCTTGTTTCAGCTAGGAGTCATTCTGTGTATACATACCATTGCTGAAGGGAGATAAAAAGAAGGGGTTGAAAGAACTTAGGCTGCAAATTATACCTGATAAAGCGGTCTAACCACCACATTGTTCTTCAATTGCAGCTGACAAATCCGAGACAAGGACTGTATGCTATTGGCCTGCTTACGGTGTGGTAACACAAAAAGTCATCTTCCCTTCTCTTTCTGTATATGTAAAAAGTGTTAAACATTTAGTTTACTGTCATTTTCTAATGTTGTCTGAAATACATTGTGACACATCAAAAATGTTTGTAGAATGAATAAAAAATGTGCTGTCTGTTTCAATATACTATCTCAGTCGTTGCTCTGCATTTGATGTTGCCTGTGTCTAAATATCTAAAACTGCCTTAATTACGTATTGTATCACCTTTCTAAAACATCCTTTTCTCTTTCTGCTATTCTTCCCTTTTTCAAATAGAAGTGTACAAAATGTGCATCAGCAGTTAGAAGAGATGCAAAACTGGGAGTCAGTTACCAGCTAAAACTAGTGCTGATCAGGTAGGTGTATGTGAACTAGTGCTGTTCACTGAGCTCTGTCAGCACTGAATGCCAGCGTGCGTTCAGCTCCTCATCCAGCTAGACACTGAAATGGCTTCTTATCTGACCACAGGTGAGTCACATAAAAACTTGCCCTCTGGAATGGTAAGGTCCCATTAGATTCATTTAGAGAGCACTAAGTATTTCCCAGGAGACACTGAACCTTCAGCATTTTGCCTTCAACATCACTCCTCCCAGTCAGCAAAAGCGGGGCTGAACTACTCGCCACTTGTAACATGCTTTAAGATGCCTGGACAATGTATTTAATAACCACCATCACTGTATTCTAGAGTTTTCCTTTGGAGAGCCTGGCTGAAGACCTGCACTATGAGTATTTTGTCTACTACTACAAAATCTGAAACTTGAGACACAGGCAAGGAAACAAATCATGGTAAGAGTGCTCCCACAACAAAGATATGCTCTGATGTGGTCCTGAGATTATGAGTTAACCTCTAATTAGGGATTACAAACCAGCATGAAGGAAGCCCAGATACATCTCTTTCTGTTGTAGGTTAACTGATACATCGCCAAATATTCATCAGGAGACCCTCACATGACTTTAGTGATGTCAGGAAATAAAAGATAGATCTGACTGGCTTTAAGCCAGGCATAATGGCAGCAGCAGCTGTGCTTGATTCAGCTATACAGATGGGAATTAATCTCCTACTCAGACAGGTTAGAGGTTGGAACTGGATTTCTCTTGAGAAAAAGCACTATTCCAAATTGTGCAGTAGGACAATACAAAAAATACTGTACTCATTGCAATATGAACAAAAATCCATACTGACTAAGATGAGACACCTACATTCATCTTCATTTCTGAACTCAGCCAAAATAGGAAGATACGCAGCATAAAGAGCTGACAGGCTACTGCATTATCTAATCTTTACAAAAGAGTATTTGTGTTAGGCATGGAGCTTAATTTAGGAAAGTTTGATTTTCCTTTCTGTGCACCCATTCCCCTGATAACACTTTATTCAAGGAATCAATTAGGCCTTGATCAACCATTGATCAAGAATTCTCAATGGGAAGCCCTAATGCATTTTATCTGCTGTTATCATTCCTAAATAACACCTCTTTCTGAGCATGCACTTAATTCTTTTCATCAATACCATGCCATCCTTCAACAAGCCTGTTAATAGCATTTTGGAGGTGCACTTTCAATGAAATCCTCCTTTGACAAATAAATTAGTGAAACTATCGGGATTTCCTTTGGTGCATTTGCTTTTTTCAGCCACACAGGCAAATAAATTCCATCTCTCTCACCTCCTCCTGCCTAAAATAAGGTTAAAGTGATGTGTTGGAGTTCAAGATACTAAATGGAAAGCTGTTCAGAACAAATAGAAAAGATAACCAATAATGCTTTAAGGCAAACATTCATTATTTTTCACTAAATTCCCCACGGAGTGAAAGATATGATGCATCTTTACAGTCTCCACATTTTTTCAGTCATTAGCATTTCCCCAGCAATATTTCTTTTAAAGGAAAGACACAAAAGGTGCATATCAACTTTGACAAGACTTTGGTATATGATTAAGTCAGTCACATGGATTTAAGCATGCACTTAAGTTATCTGCTGGATGGGAATTTAAACCTATGCCTGAATGCTTTGCTGAAAATAAGCCAAAACGAATTGGTTATAATTAAATTCTTTTGATGAAAATTCTGCAACTCCCTATTGTGTGACACCAGTACTGAAATGCTAATAAACGATTTAAAATTAAGCTTATTACCAAGTAAAATAAACCACAGAGACACTTCTGTCTTTTCTTATTTTATATCACCATTTATATAACATTTGCGTTTTGCATTAGAGAAATAAAATACTTGACCAGAGCTAATACATCAGCCTCACAGAGCAGCAATTGCAGTGCGTTGCGGTCCAGGAGACTATCTATAGATTCCTCCAAATACACCTGCAATGCTACTCCTGTTTATCTGAGAAATTTAGCTATGTCAGCACTTTCGTAAAGCCCCAACTCCAGGACACTGCCAGAGAGATGCTACATGCCAGGAACTGCTCGATGTGTGGAGAGCTCTTTTAAAAAAAACCAAAACAAATGGAACCCTAACTGAAAATTAAAGCATTAACACACAGGCTGCTCAGAAACCATTGTACACACATACCAGGCCTTGCACGCTCTGAAGCATGTTAAGTTAGCTCAGCACAGCCCCGCAGAAGTACCACTGAGAGATGAAAATGGCCTTGTCCTCTTGGAAGCCTTCTGCATGCTGACAAACACAGATATTACCCGCACAGATTATTGTCGGAAATTCTGCCAGCCTTGCCCAGCAGCAGGAACAGCTACATTCACTGGGGCAAAGGAGGATACAGGGACTCAGTATTTCTACCACCACTCAAAAGGTTTCAACAGTGAGAAGTTTTCCAACATATGACAATGGGATGGTGTAGGCAAAGTCACATGCTGATGGAGCAACACTGGTGGAAAAGGCCGGCTGGCTGACTGAAGCGAGGTGCTGAGCGACCACCCTGTCAGTACTTCGGGACATTCCAAAGCCTGTTGTTTTCCTATAACTTAAGACCATCTGTAATCTGTATATAATTTGGAAGATCTTGTCCCTTTCACTTCAGCCTCCATTTCTCCGTTTTCAAAAAGGTTAACATCTGTGTGTGCACCTCGGACAGCCCTGCGTGCTAGGTTGACTAGGAATGCGAGGCATTTCGTTACTTGAACAGAAATCCTGCTCTGCCAAAGCTCCGTCAAAGACAAACATGGAAAACTTTTAAAATCTCTGGACAGAAGCTCAACAAGAACAAGTTTCTGCAGTAGGTTTGAACTAAACTTGCTGTATGAATAATTTCTTCAGTTTGATTGTGAACCCCTTCCTCATAAGGGCAAGTGGCTCAGCAACACCAGATCATTTCTATGAGTAACTGCTCGTAAGCACAAAAGCTGGATAAGATTCAGTCTTTCCACTTTGTCTTTAAAGCCAAATGTGAAAGAGGTCGTGAGGACAGAGCTATACTTGAAATCATACCCACTACATTCTAGTCTGCTGTTTCTAACCTGTATGGGACCAGGCAAAATACCAATCAGGAAATACAATAATTTATAAAATGTTTAGAGAAAAAAAGCAAGAAATGCATCAATCTACACACCATATTTTTTATAAGCTATCAGTAAAAGCTATAGAGGAACTCATTACAATTTACTGCAACACGAAAAACAAGAACGTTTTCACACATCTCATGAAAAACAGAAGTAGCCATTATTTTTCAATCCTCTACCATTCTGTGGGCCGTTTTCAACACAGCTAAGCAGGCATGGAATTTAGGCTGTAATTTTCACAAGGACCCCAAGTGAGTTAATGGCCTTAATCTTTATTGAAAATTCTGGTCTTAACTTTGAGTTGCCAATAGCAGTAACTGCTCCCATAATCAAATATCATAGTCAGTGATCCTTCAGTGCTTTTGTTCCTTAAAATGGCTTATGTTACTCAGTTTAACATTTCAAAAAGAAAAGAATAAAAAGCACATTATGGTGGTTTAGTTATGTTCTTCCATTTGTGGGCATTAAATAGCAGCACCATAGCTCTGCTCATAAATCAGAAAAAAATGCAGACAACTGAACAAACAAACCTACTGAAAAAAACCCATGTATTACAGCTGCAAAAAAGTAAATATAGACTTTTTTTTCTGTGCCTCCAGGAGAATCATCACAGTAAAAATAAATACAGATGCTAAAACCAGAAGGATTATACAAGTTAGAACTGGTACAAGACTATGCATTTTATTATCATAATCTATATTCTAACAGGGCCCAATCTGGTGTTGAGAAATATAAGGAGTGTCCAGTCTCTGACAGGATTGGGCCCTGCTGCTTTCTCTTTATCACAATAAAATTAAGGTTAACCCTCTCAGTACATGGATCTCTTATAAATACATATAGAGCCTCACATAGAAATGATCAACTTACAAAAAATGTCAAATGCTGCTCTGTCTTAATGGAATTAAAATAAAACATATTAGAATATTCAAGCTATAGATGGGTGGCCATTCCCATAACCATTCACATGACTCTAGCAATGTCACTGGAGTTTGGACTGCTTCAAACAGGGGCATAAATTTAGCCTGAAAAAATAGTGCTCTCTGAGTGATATCAACCTGTCCTAGCACTTATAATAATCACACAAACTCCATTCAACACCCACATCTCTTGGGCTGATATTTCTGCCCACAAAGAAGAAAAAAAAAAAAAAAAAGCTACACTTTGGGAACTTGCATATGAACGTGCACAAACACCAGCAGGTCTCAAGTCCCTCAGGTGCCCACTTTGAGCTGAGGACAACCTATGAACCAGTCACGGCTGCTCTGGGAGCGGCCAGGACAAAATAAAAGCGCTACATATTCTTTCTGACAATCATCCCGTAGGAATGCATTTCCTCATCCTATTCCCACACTGCCCACATTTCACTTCTGCAAAATTCAAGGGATTCATATTTTGCAACGTAACCAGGTGGAGGAATAGTGAACAAAGTGTGAGCTCAGGCCCTGCCAAAGAGATCCACAGTGCAGCTCCAAGGCATTACCCCTTTTCCTTCCCACACAATGTATTCCTGAGCTCTCTCCAAGCCCCTGTCTTTCTTTACCACATCAGACCACATAATCAGTTGAGAGAAAGAGTTGCAAACTCCAGGGCAGCATTTATCTCATCAGATCAAGGCAGACATCTCTCCCTCAAGAAAATGAGATGACATTCGAGGGCATGGGAGCAAGTTGGCTGCTTAAAAGCTCAGAGAGGCTGCTGCCAAGTCACTAGCACAAGAGGCAGAGGCAATTTTTGGGCTTCTCCCAAGCTGATGAATGAGAATGGGGCAGACTAGGCTGCCTCGAGTCCCAGCAGCCTGTCCTGTCCACCCCCACCACTGCACACACTCACACAGCAAAAGAATAAAAGTGCTGTGCCAAAAACCTATCTGTGAATGGCTGTAAAGATCTTCTGTCTTGATGCTTTTTAATAATTAACACACTACTAAAGCAGCAGTCCCAGCAATGGATACAGGGCTTCACAGTTTGGGAGCCCATGGGTTGTGTCCGCACACACCTGGACACACACCCAGCATCAGCCTGATCCTCTGCCCCTCCTACAGCAGAAGGAATAAAATGGGCATCGTTCACTGGAAAACTGCTGCTAAATCAGCTGTAATACCTGGCATAGCTCAGTCTGTCAGATCCCTCGTCATCAGCCAAACCAGCAAGAGCTCTAACTTTAGAATCAGCCCCAGCTGCCTGCAGAATCTTGGGCAAGTCTCAGCTCCTGATTCTCCACCTGAACAGGGTAAACACCACCCTGCTTCATAGAGAGACGAGAGCATTGGTTAACCTTTGTAGCAAGGGGCGAAGTATCCACTCCAGTCTTTCCACTTGACAAAGCAGGAGTAAATGAAAACTGCAAGGGAGTCCACAGAATCCTTCAGGTTGGAAAAGCCCCTTGGGATCATCGAGTCCAACCCTCAGCCCGACTCTACAAAAGTTCTCTACCCCACATCCCCCCACAGCTCATCCAAACAGCCCTTAAACACCCCCAGGGATGGGGACTCCCCCCCTCTCTGGGCAGCCTATTCCACTCTCTCATCAACTGTCCATTATTCAACCTCTTTTCAAGCCAGAAACAGAAAATAAAGATTGGCCCCCATTTTATCCTGGGAAGAATGTTACATGTACATGCAGCGCTCCTAATTAACTATCAGGTACTTGAAAAAGCTGCTAATTTTATATATATATATATATATATTTATATTTATATATATATGAATGATACAGGAGCCCTCCAAGTCCTAATCTGCAGGGTTCTTTTCTGCTTTTGCACACAAAATTAGTGTTACTTTCTTCTGATGTGCAAGTGTTAGCATAGATTGTTCCTTCAGTAATTGTCCAAGGAACTGCATTAACTGAACTACTGTGGTGGACTTCTCTGGGTTAGCTACTTTCCCATACCAGTACACGTGGCAATACTGTTCTTCACATCAGGAAAGCTGGCACACAAATTCTAAATATGCTGTACAAAAATACTAGTTTTAGGCTGCTGCTGTTTCATTTATTCTGTAGGCAGGACTCTAAGTATAACACAAACCAGGTATTTCCTCAGTATAAGACCATGGATTTAAAGTCATACAGGAACATTAAGAGCCTCAAATTTGATCATTCACAATACACAGACTACAGCAATTTCTCAACTCAAACTGCACTTGAACTGGAGCCCATATTTGAGACTGTTTTGATCTTACAGACAGCTGCAGTGTACCTCCTGCATCAACCCTCAGTGTGCAACTCAGAGGAAAGCTAAACTTCCAGATCTCTTTATTAAGAACAAATAAAAACCACTGCAAGCCAACAGGCTGAGGGAGGGAGAACCCTTCCTGACCCTTTTTCACTACTTTTTGCTTCTGAAGAGTGAGGGCCAACATTCTCTGTGACACGCTTGTCAACATAACAGCACTGATTTCTTTGTATATAAAAATGTTTCTTTTTTTTTTTTTTCTTTCCTTCATACCCACACATTTATCAAACTATCAGCTTCAACAACAGCCAGCAACAAGTTGATGACATGGACCATAAGAAACATTTATCTTATAAACCTACTCAATATTTTCAAGTACTTCTTCTGTGTTCATGACAGGTCTTTAGTATGTCATTGGTTTAGAAACTGCTATAATTTCTTTTCTTAAAATCTCTTAAGCAGAGGATCTCTTTCCTTCCCCAAACCGAATCAGGGTAGTCTCCCTAATCCCTCTTCATGACTGTTCTCTTGCACCTTCCTAGCACTTTTAATCAGTTCTGTAACCAAAACTCAGTATTAAATTCACAGTGAGGCAAGTCCATCAATTTATACAATGAAATGATAACATTTTCTAACTGATTCCCTTTCTAAATATAGCCAAGTGTTGTATTTGGGTTTTGGAGGCCCATTGCATATTAAGTAGATGTCTTTATTAAGCTGTCACATATGACGTGTAGATCCTTCTCCCAAGAGTTTACAAGTAATTCAGAATCCAATAATGCATACAAGTAATTTTAAATTGCCCCTTCTACTTTAATTACCTTGCAAGTTAATTCCATGTTCCAGCTACAGCACGCCATCCGGCAACCTAGCTCTTTTCAGTCCTCCAGAAGTGCACCTGACAATCACTGACAGTGTTCATTAATTAATTCAGAGCCTTTCTAGAAAGTGATGTTGACATCCACTCCTCATCCAGGTTATTGCTAAACATACTGAATACAAATAACCAGGTGTTAATCTTCATTTTATTTTGATATTTTGTGTAGTTATTTTTGATTTGTATTTATTTTTTGCTATTTTGTCTTTCCATTTTGGAATAAGTTGTTTATTGGTTATTTACCTGATGTTAGTTCATGGCAAAATTTTACCACCTACCTTGTGATTTTCAAGCTCCCTTAGTCTTCAGTTGTAAGAGACTTTGACAACCTTGACTGAATAGGCAGGTTACACACAACTGTGCCCTTGGTTTGGGTTTATTCATATAAGATTTTTTTAAAAGAAAAATTATTTTAAGGATAAAGATAATTCAGACAGGCAATCTTGCCCTTATAACAGAAATACCAAGTAAGCCCGGGAACAAAGGTCAAACATAAGTAAAATTTGAAACAACAAACAAAAGCTTTGTTTATTAAACTTTTATACATTTACCTTGGCTTTCCACTAGAACCTAAGTCCTACAAGGAGCAATTTGGAAAAAATGAATTGTGTGCCCTTGCCTGTGCTAAGGACACCTTGTTTTTAACAACATTAATGTGGCTTTTAAATTGTACACATATTTTTTAAAAATCATTCTGATGGGTGTCTCTTCCTACATCTTCCCAGTAAGGCTTGTTGGCTTCTTAGTTTTTATTGTGGGGGTTTTTACTGTTCAGCTTGTGGTTTGGTTTTTGTTTTTTTTTTAAAATGGCAGATGTACTTGGCAGTATCTGTGACCTTGAGCTGTACACATGAGCAAGCAAGAGAGCCCAGTCCTGCAAGGCTGTTTATGCATTCTGAGAGAGCTCCTTCTGAGAGGGGTGTCTCAAGGAAGACAGAAGCATGATATGCATACCAAGCCAAGTACTTCATGATTTATTTATAGGGAAAAGGGGCATAAAAATTTGCTGAAGGGGAAAGAAAATTGAAGAATCTGACTTACCTTGTCGCTGTAGACGAAGAACAGAATCACAACAGTGAGCTCCAACAGAAATATAATTAACAGCATGATAAAAAACTGTCAAGAGAAAAAGGGACAGGGGAAAAAACAAGAAGCAAAAACCATCAACATCTATTTCAGCCTTTTCTGGATGCACAATAAGTACATTCAGCAGATCATGCAGAATGGGAAGGGGGAGTCACACAGGCAGCAAGATGCAAAGCTGCTGTGTTACAGCAGAACAGAAGGCACACGACATGCAGCAGCTGAAAAAGCAGGTAAAGGACCAGTCAGGAAACACAACAGCATCTGGGCATACGTACAGCTCATTTATATCACTGATAGCAGTAGAACAGTGTAAAACCCCACAGAGATGTGTCCCCCCAGTAGGCCAGTGCTCTATGTGATGTAACCCTTGGGGACTCTTCCCAGGCTAGGTTTTCTTCATTTTTTTCCCCATCAGATCTTTCCAATTAACAAGATACCAGCGAAGTCCACGGCTTAGACTTCGCATTGCAAGAGAAGGTAGCCTGGTCCCACAAACCATAAAGTCATAGCTCCTTACAAGGGAAATTGTAGAAGTGAAAGGCACACCAACAAAGCTTCTACACCAAGTTAGCTTATAAGCAATTTCAGGTAGCTACACAAATGACCCATGGGTTTCAACTGAAAGGGGTGATTTATACTGAAGACATCAAAGCCAAGCCAGTCCATCTCTTCTTCTCCTCATAAGCCATGGAACTCTCTAAAATCCAGTAGTCAAGAGCTCAAAGAAGAGGATAAAAATTTTTTAACACAGGGATTTCACGTAGATTCTCTAAAGCCCTCAATTCTGATTGACTTCAGTGAGAGGAACTGCTGGCAATGCCAAGCACTTCTGAAAAACCATATGCCCTGCTTTTTGTTAAGATGCTGGATGGGTCTACAGCACAGACCTGAAGTAGCACCAACACAGCGGTTGCACGGAATTTAGAACAAGCACTATCAGACCATTAAATGAGACTGAGTTTTGCAAAGATCTCCCAAGGAGAGAGAGTAATTTTGGAAACTTTTTAGGCTCAGGCAAAGGTCCTGCTCCCTATAACACAAACTCCATACACTTAGCAGTCTGCAAGGCTGGAATTCTAATATGGAGCAACACTGACTTAATTGAAATCCCATCCCCAGGAGAAAAAAACCAGTTACCATCTCTTTAGCTTCAACCACAGAGCTGCAAACCTATGAAAGTTTAATAGATACAAAGCCTTATCAGAGCTTCTTCACTGCTTGGTAAGTCAAAATCAAACCTCTGAATCCATGGATTTCTGTGATCGAATGGAGGGTAAAAGGTCAAGAAGGGGAAAATACCTTTCTCCACTAGTACAATTACACTGTCTACAGAACTCATTGCATTTTGCCCTGTGAGTCTTAAATTAAAATTTGTTTTCAAATCTTCATCACCAGTATCTTCACACCTGCCTGACCCTAATACTGGATCCTATTACTGCCCAGTTTTGAATCACAGAACTCATTCATGCTTGTGATCCAAGCTGATTTCCATATCATTACAATCCAACAACGACCTTCTGTATGGCTCTGCAAACCAGCCTTGGTGCAGCTTGCTTATTTTTTACATTTATGACTTTAGCCTGCTGCACAGCATTAATTGAAACACGACAAAGGATATCTATCACACTTTTGCAAAGATGCACAGACACTTTGCTATATTTCATTTGGCTGTGGGGCACTTTTTTGCTCATCCATAAAGCAAGGCTTTACCAAAACGTGCATGTGAACACCACAGTCTCCCTGGATTACATTAAGCCATTTCTACAACAAAGAAAGGACTCATACCCATTATAAACCGTCATCAGCACTTCCTACCACAGGACCCCAATTTCATCAGCTTATAATTTAGCCAAACCTTAATTGTCTATGCTTATACATTCTGAGCTTGTTTCTGTCTAAAAGATGAAAGCTTTTGGCAGAACTTCAAAAACAACACTTCAATTACTTCTAAGAAGGAAGCAGGGCAAAATATGTTATTTCACCCAGGTTAAATTTCTGGTGGCTTAATTTGAAATCCTCTCACATGCCGGTGTTTAGAGCAAGGACCTGAAACAAAGTTTGGCTCCATTTCAGGCACATGCCTTTTGTCTTACCCAACTACAAGCGGATTTTTGTGGGAAAATTATTAGCCTTCAAAAAACTGCATTTCACACATCCAGTAGAGATGAGAGGGCTCAGCAGCTAAAACCTTCAAAGTCTACAACCACAAAAAGCCTACTCACATCCTTCCCACAGCTCACGTGTGACCAGACAACTCACAAACCATCCCACAGAGTATCTTCCCCGCTCCTGTGGTGCCCACACGTGCCTGCAATGCCCTTCTGGTGTCCCCTCAGAGCCGATGGCTTCCAGTCCCGCTTCACAGGACATGACCAGGAACAGTGGGTATGGCAGTCAGAGTAAAATCCAGGGACTTGTTTTTCCTGTGCTCTCAAGAAACCTTTTCCTCCCTTCTCTGCACTCACCAGCATGGAGACAATACAAATGAAGCCAGGAAAGACTGCAGGAGAAAGGAGAGCCTGAGGAAGGACATTTTTAACAGCACATGGGGAATGGTTTGGTATAGGATACAATCTGGCTACCAGTTTCAGAGAAACTGGACCTACTGGCAGCAGCCGATTGGGGCAGGGGACATCAGAGATAAAGGCAAGGCCCGAGCAGCGCCAGGGGACACACACGGAAAGCCAGGAGGGCTTGGGAGGTGGCGCCTGGGAGAATCCTGTGCTGGAGCCATGGAAAAACAAGAGCAACAAACAGAGTGGCAAAAAAAAGGAAAGCATGCTGCACTGACCCCCACGGCTGAGGATAACGGGTGGGGAATGAAGACTGGTAAGGGCGGAGGAAAGGTGTCTGGAGGGAAGTTGAGGTGTTTTCTCAAGTGTGTAAGTATGATTATTTCTCAATACCAGCATCAGTAATTAAAAGTTTATCACAATTTGCAATAAAATAAGTTAAAATATCATTACTTGAGAGTGTTTTCCCCTGCAACACCAAGTCATACAATTCTGCTAAAACCCCCAGCTTAGGACTGGAGCAGGCAGCTCCTGTTGCCTGCTGTGCCACTGTGACCAGCAGCTGAAGGTGCTGGGGTGATCTTCGAGCCAGACCATGATGGTGATCCTGCCTTCTTCAGTTCATACTAGAGAAATAGGTATGATGTTGCCATCATAAAAGATGATAAAATATTGAAGTCAAGCACTCAAAATTTAGGAAATCTCAGAATAAAAATCCTCTCAGTGATGGTTATGAAGCATGTCTAAGTCCTTCGCTACACAGGTTCAGAGGTTCCTCCAAGCTATTACTGGTGGGAATTTGGTTTCATGCACTGCAGAGTTTGGAAGTCATACATACAGTGAGCCAAAATTAATGTATACTGCTCAGGAAGTCCAAACCTTGATAAGTAGGATTATGCTTTTTCTCCATAGGGAAATATTTTTGTTTTCAAATAAAATCTCTAGTTTTATCTTTCTTACTATCTGCAGTCATTGACAAAAGGTACACCATTATATCACACGTAACTAACACATTTTAGTAATCCCACTGTGTGCACAGTAGAAACACGCACTGTATGTTTTATTGCAAAGGTAAATTAGGTGAGGTCAACTTAAAGGTGAAGGGTTCAAATTCACCACCTGGTAAAAGCTACAAGCACTTACATGTCAGCACATTTATCATCCCCCTCTAAAAAAGAACCCTGCCTGAACCCAAACAAACTTGTCAGAAAGTAAAAATCGAGGCTTCAGACCAAGCTAGCTGTAAAGCATAGCCTGCACACTTCAGCACATCTTCTGACCACCAGAGTAAAGTGAATGCACGGATGCATGGACAACCCGCTCCTCTATTCCCATAGCACTTTCCAAGAAAAGTTCACTTACAGTTCCATCCTCAGTTTCATCCCAAAGGGAATGATGCCCCATCTGTGGCCAGAACCAGCTTGGCATATCCCATTCAAATTTTAAAGGGAGAAGCATAAGACCACTGAAGGCTCACAGCACCTAAATCCCCACCATGGCTGCTGGAAACTCACAGCTCCTTTTCAAATGAGTTCTCCCACTGTGGTGATAAATACTGAGAAGAATAAAAATGAGTTTTGCTTTGGTTCACTGGGGCTGCAGGCTATTGGTATAATAAAGATTTATGCATGGAGAAACAACAATCCCAACGCAAAGCATTCATGTAAAACTCCATAAAAAAAAGATTAATCTGACCTTGTACAGAGAGATGCTTTACCACACTACTTGTCAAATAGTGGGATGGAACCTAGTAGAGGTTCACTGGAGAGGTACCTACTGCACAACTTTTCATAAATTACACCTGAAATAACCCCACAGAAGTTTTGATGGGAAGGGACGTAAGGCGACGCCTTTCTCTCTAGCTACCACTGTTGATTTCCAACCCTTAAGAAAATTAAGGCCAGTTTCTCAGCAGTTACCTTCATATTCTACAAAGCCCATGACTTTCCCACAGGTTCCCATTAAAGGAGTAAAGAAAAAGAAATTATGCAACTGCTATGCCTACCTCATAGCTACGTACCACTCTCCTGATGTCAGAGAGAGAAAAATCTATTAGAGAAGAGGTCTCAACTTGCAGCTCCATCCCCACTGGAGCTGTACTAGGCTTTTGAACCATTAGTCCCGGTTCCCTTCATCCAGCCTCTTAATATCAGTAGTAGAGTCGAGAACTGTTCTCTATGTACATTATATAAAGCACGTCTCACAAAGGCACAGAACAACAAGTTAATAATATTTTCTTCCCAAACAAGATTCTCTGGTCTCTCAGATGTTAGAGAGACTTGCTTCTCTGCAGGATGACTGAACATCACACACTAATACACAGGATTGAGTTTTTTGCTTCCCCACTGCCTCTCCTTCCCAAATCTCCTCAACAGTTCCATCATGTTGCTCAAACCACCCATCTCTCCATGTCAGGAGTAGCCAATCTTCTCAGTTTTCCAAAGACAAAGTGGCCAAGCACAATGAAAACCAACCCGTGATTGTCTTGTTAGTCTCCTAACATTTTGCTATGAGACCAAACATGATATAACTGATGGTAAAATCAAGAATGATTTGTTTAGACTGATCCCTGAAGTAATAAATGCTTTTAGGCTGATGGGAGTCTGTCTCAGAAGGAGACAATAAGATCTCAGTGTGCCAGACCCTCCTCTCAGCTAATGGCAGGAGACAGAAGTTTCTTGCAAAGCATTATTCAAATTCTCTTCAACAAACAGCAAGACAGTAGCAGGAGGACCCAAATGCCAACAGCCTCTTTGGAATAGTGACACACTTCAAAACAGTTTTAACGTTCATGGCTTAGCAAATAATTTGTTTAGACAAAACAGCCTACAAATTAGCATAACCTACCTAAGAAACTGGACAAATAACTTCAACAGCCAGCCTGTGCTGTGCTCCATCATGTAGTATTTACCTACACTGCTAATCTGTCTGCAAGGGGGACAGTTAGCTTCTCTTCTGACAGAATAAATATGAAGTAAAACACGTGAGCAGGTAGGTTGATCCTGTGAAAGTACTCCAACAAACTAACTGCTCTTGGCCTGCAGCAGCTTCCAAAATGAAGAAGAAAAAAAAAAAAGAAAAAAAGAAAAAAGAAGAATATTTACAGTTAATCATTCCTCTTTAACATCAACTGCAAGTTTGATACAGTCAAGCATTCTGCCTTTTAGTTAGGCTGGACTACCAAATCCTCACTGATCAGCTTTATTTTCAGTATTACATTTCACTTCCTAATAAGCACCTCAGGTATCAGGAATTAAAGAGAATTTGTTGGGCTAAAACTTAGTCTTCCAAGAGAACTCTAACTTCATAGCCTGGGATGGATTTTAATTTGTCTCCCCAGTCCTAACATGTACATATATAACTTTGGTCTTCAAGAACAGCACAGCTTCAGCTGCCAGAAGACAGTCTCTTAGAATCACAGAACCATGTATGTTGGCAGTGACCTCTGGGGATCATCTGGTCCAACCCTTTGCTAAAAGCACAGTCAACTAGATGAAGCTGTGCAGAGCTACACCCAGTCATCCTCTGAGTGTCTCCAAGGATGAAGATGGGCAGCCATCTACACCCTCACTGGACACCTTTTTCCAGTACTTGACTATCTTCATTATAACAAAAGTATTCTGTATCTCTAATTGGAATTTCCGTTGTTGTAGCTTGTGTCTGTTACTTCTTGTCTGATCCCTGTGGATCTTTCCAAAGATTAATTTTCTTTAGATTCTACCATAAGGTTATTGAAGACAGGAACAAAATATCTTCCTTGCTTTAACTTCTTAAGACAGAACAAACCCAGCTCTCTCAGTCTGTCCCTGCACATCACGTGCCCCATAATCACCATGGTGGCCTTCCACCGGACTCCTTCTCCTCTGGTATAATGTGTTTCTTCTACTGGGGAGCCCCAAATCAGGATAAGCACTCCAGATGTAGCCTTATCTTATTCTGGAAGAAGGTGTTATTCTCTCTCAGTGTCAAGAATTTAAGGGAATGTGGGGCTTGGTCTAACCCACAACTACCCAATTATTACATTCACCTTTTTATTCTGATTGAAGACAAATGAACACATTAAAGTGCAGGCTGTCCACACATTCGAAAGAGTTCTGCTTGTTCTGATCAAAAGGAGAAGGTCCTTTATTTTTGAGTTAAAAGGAGGATTATCAGATTGTGTTACCGTGATTTAGGTCTAAACTATCTGCCAAAAAGATTCTTTTTTAATTGATTTTTAGATTATAATTTGATATGAACAGAAATACTATCAAAAAATCACATTCTGCACACAACCTCCTCTGCAGGGACAGCATCTTATCTTTAACACTGAAGGTGTAAACAGTATCTCTCTTTTCTGAATAAATGAAGTCAAACCTTTACCTACAAATTCACAGAGCTCCATTAAAGTCAAGAGAACTTAATGGATTTTATACCAGCCACACTCTACCAAGCTGCCTGAAAATGAAGAACTCTCCTTGAATTTAATATGCTTTATAGTTTTCCTGTTCTCTTATCATAAATTACATTTATATTGAAATAACATCTAGTAGACTGAGTGGAGATGCCTCATTACTATGGTTGGCATGGCCAAAATCTTAAATTTGCCCTGCAGAAGTGTAGCGTCCCCATGCCTAACCAAATTAAAACTGATGCATCAACAAATTTAGATGCATAAAGTCAAGCACCAAGAAGAGTAGCACTGTTGGAGATACTGAATGCTATAAACTATTGACAAATTTACTGCATATTCCACACTTTGGAAAAAGTCAAGCCATCTATGACAAGTCAAAAACAATGCAAGAATTCCCACTGAGGTACTGGGAAACAGAACTCCAGGTACTGCAGAACCACCCACTCTTTATAGGGGTGCGCTGCCTGCTTTCAGGTACCAATGTTTGCCAATGCACAGCAAGACCAAGATCATCCCCAAGCATCCCCAGAATAGCTTTTTTTATTGCATACATGACTTCCACAGAATAAAAACTGTTATGGTACAGATTTTATCAGCACTCAAAATAAAAAAAAAAAAAAAAAACAAACAAACAAAAACTCTTCCAGTTCTGAAAGCAAAACTGTTCATGTATCACTAGTTCTCACAAGAAGTTTGATTTAACACAATTCCCCAAAGGCATTCTGATCTGATATATTAATAGCGAGTAGGAACATTATGAAAGGCTCACTTAGTTTTTTAATTTTTTTTCTTTCTTTCCCAAGGAACTGAGCAAGGAGAGGAGAACAGAAGAATAAACACAATGGGAATTATACTTGCATCTAAGAGAAATAACTTCTGCAGCCTGGAAGACTTGTAGAGAAAGAGGAAGAGCAAAGAATAAGGAAACACAAGACAGTGACCAGACAGTAACAACAAGTGGAATTACAGCCAATAAAATCCCAGTGTATTGATCTACCACATGAAACACAACAAAAGGAAAAGGGCAGCCTGCTTCCATCAATTTCCATCACAGTGGATTCTCATTCCACATCTCAATACCAAAGCTTTTGCTGACACTTGGTTTGAATTCTCCTTTCGTTAGCTCCATACCATCGCTCCTACTTACCACCCTCATAGCACCATGCATGCTTTATTTCTGCCCATAATATTTAGACTCCTCGAATATTTGCAGACTTATGTCCCATCTGAGCCCTCTCTCTGCCATGCTGTGCATATTTAGCTCTTTTAATACTTCCTTGGATATAAATCTCTTTAGCCTCCTAATCTTTTTTTTTCAGCATAAAAATGGTAAGTTTGCTCATAAACTGTAAAAAGGCAGTAATGTATATGAGCAAACTTATGAACAGAAACTCTATTATGAAAATGGCATGTATCTAAATTTGGTTCATCAGCTATTATTCTCTAAAAGCCTTAATAGTTAATTCATAGTGATTGTGATAAAGTCGTGCATGCTTTATGCCTGCTGGATATATAGTACAGCTCTGTTTATGTTTGGACTATATCTTTTATGAATGTGCAAAAACTCCTGCTGATCAGTAAGGCTCAACGAAATCTGCAGTAATTATTTCTGGGAAAATATACAACATATGCGGCTTTAACACATTAACAGTGTTTCATTTTAGTCTCATTACTGCTTTCAGTTGGAATCATTCAGTCTTACTGCATTAGTAAGTGAGAGCTGAGAGACTTGACTTTCCCATACTATGTGTCATCGGATTTTAACCGGCATTTTGTGGCATTTCTAGTCCTCTTCCATCTTTTCCAAAAACTGACTCAAAATCAATGACATGTCATCAAATATTAGCCAGGTATCACTCTCACATCACAACATCAGGTGGGTATAGGCCCGTTTAACAGACGACAGATTATTATTCCTTAGCACAAATAAAGGCCTTTGACTCTCTTTAAGGGTTGCTTCATCTCTTCTGCAAACATAACGAAAAGGTGTGATGTGATCTGGTGTCAATCTTTATCCTAGTCAAGACAGAAATTCATCCTAATTGTGAAGTATAATGAGGCTGAAGAAGAACTAAAACATCAGACTAGCTCTTACAAGTCCCTGCACCACTCCATTAATAATGAAGCAGTTGCTTGAGTCCATCTAACATAGCTAATGAAAATACCAAATACAACTAAAAGGCTCTGGTTTGGGATCAATCCAGTATTCTCCAACTATGGCGCAGATATACAATGTTAATTGTAACTTAGACCTTCTACTCAGACTTTAACATCACCCGTGTATTTAGGAAATTAAGCTTCTTCCCTGAATCCACCATCCCCAGGATATTTCTTGTCCTCTGGAGCTCCAGCATAAAACATGCCCCAAGAGGAGGAGGGCAGCAGGCAGTGGTCCCCACACACCCTGCATGAGGACTGAGTGACTGGGCAGGGCTGGCTTCACACTCATGTTCACACTGAACATCTGGCTGACCCCAAGTGCTGGGCAAACTGACAGAAGCTCCCCCAAGATGATAAGGGCAAATGACATGACTACATTGCTCAGCTGAAGGGGAAAAAAAATTACTCTGAAATTCTGCAGTTCTCTCTTTACACATATTTGCAAACTCCAAGTTAAGCTTGCAATGCGATCTCGACTGCTAACTACAATAATAGAAAATTTCTCTTATTTCTAGAGTCTCAGAACAGCACCTAGAAACTGCACTGCATGTGTAAGTGAAGGAAACGGTGAAAAGCAGATGGTCAAGAAGAGAAAAAAGGGCAAGGTAGAGTATTTTGTCTGTATTTAAATTCTATTGCTGGTTTTCTCCCCAGTTTGCTGTTCCCAAATGTGCTACACAGAGGCTGCTGCATCAGATGCACATGGGTCAGTCTTGCAGTAGATTAAAAAATGAACAGCAAGTCAGTTTGGTTTACCTAATTCTGCATTTTGGCTGATAATATTCTCCTACTGAGGAACTGAAATGTCATTAGCATCAAATCAGCTCTGGCTACAACTTGTGTAGGCATCACTGATTTACACAAATTAGCCTCCATTTCTTTACCCCCAGAGTTAGATTTTTCTGAGATTCAGGTAATTGTAATCCTTTTAAAAAAGCCAATGATGCTCTTCAATTTAAGCAGCAGTGTTAAGGTGGCTAAAATAGCAAATGAATGATGGGGAATATAAGCACACATGCTGCTTTGGTAAGACTGTGGCTTTCTATCTGAGAAGATGATTTTATTATTAGGAAAAGAATTATCAAATGTGATGCTCAAAAGTGACATGAATGTCTGGGCTGGCAAGGAGCACACAGGTTACCTGTCCTTTACTTTCAAAATGGGAGCAAAATGGGAAGGAAAACAACTTTATTGTTTCTCTCCTCTGTTGCCAGGTCCTTCGATTGACTGCTACCAGAGCTGAAGAAAAGAAGGGAGGAAGGAGAGGACTCTGACAGGTCCCATCCACTCCTTAGTCTCTGTATCAGCCGAGCAGAAGGAGCTGAAAACTGAAAGGCAATGAGGAGCAGATTCTTAATAAAGGAGAGGCAACAAAACTAGGGGAGTGTGGTGCTCAGTACTTACAGTCCAAACAGGCAGCAAGTGAGGGCTTTCCTGTGCAACACAGCCCTGGGCAGAGAAGTGCGACACGTGATGCACAATGCTCTCTGTGCGTCTGGTATCTTCCTGGTCTTTGCATCACTTGCTGCTGTGGCTGCAGCCACAATTTCCCTGGATTTTGCTACTCTGATTGCTAGAGAACACAAGCTCATGTGCTAAACTGGAATGAGAATCTACTGTTTGGTCTGTAGCATTAAATTACTGCGAAGAAGTCATTCACGGGCTATTTCTTTCCCATTTAGTTGCTTGGAAATAAATTCCCTGTCACCAATGGAATTTCAGCTGTCAGCTCTTTGATTGGATCCAATGAAACTAGTGAAAACAGTAGTTTTTTTATTCTCCTTTTCTTCCCACTCATTAACTTTTTACTCATTTTCTGTATTGCTATTTCACTTACAGATGAGCTGGCTGAAGTTCAGAAAACTCTCAACAACACAGTACAAAACATCACGGGCACTCATTTTCCCCTTGGACTATTCCATAAATAAAAGTCTTTTGATGTCTAGATAGTCATTCAGTTACATATATGATATCAGCTCTTTCCACAGCTGGTTCTGACCTAGTATCAAGGTTTAATTCTGATCTTATTCATTCCAGCAACTGGCATGAACTCTGTGCTGATTAAAATGAAGTTCTTATTTAAATTAAGCTGAACACAGATCTGTCTGTTAATGATTTTCTTCCTCCTTCTCATTAACCAGCTTTCCTACAAAAAAAAAAAAAAAAAAAAAAAAAAAAAAAAAAAAAAAGCTTATGCACAAATCAGGAATAAGGGTAAAGAGGGCATATCTAAGCCATCATCTTATTTACCTAATTCTTGATCTGATGGAACATACCCAACCTTGGTGCTTTATAAGAATGCTACTGGCTTTGGGTAATCAGAGAGGAATCAGCATTTTGTCTACTTCAAGCCCTTTCCCCTATGTCAACTTAAGGTCTACACAAGCAAGACTCTTTTCATTGGATTATTGGCCATGTTGCTCATCCCAACCAGGAGCAGAACATGTTCTTCATACCAAATCATTGTAGAAAAAAAAAAAAAAAAAAAGTGTCACAAAATCAGAAGGTGAAATAAAAAACTGTCTATGGATCTTATTTCCTTCTCAAACATGGGTTATTATTTAAGTTGCAAGTGTCTGGAAACATGGTATTTATACATGCATGTTGTAAGAACCAAATAGACATAAAAATCCTTCACAAAGGGCCTGATACTGTTTTTTACCAAAAGTAAGTTCCCATTTGCAAAAAATTTGCATTAGACCATGTTCACATGCCCCTTCTGGCAGCTTCTCTGAATGTTTCCCATTTAAGTGAAGGTAATGTTGCAATTAGGCTGCTTGGCTCAGCTGGGACAGCCTGCAGCAGAGCTCATGGAAACCAGCTAATTGTGCCAATTAGGCACTTTCATCAAAATAAAAATTGAGAACTAACTTTGCTTTCGGTGTTTATTTATCATTTGGACATAATACATATGATGAAAGAAATCAAAATTGTCATTACTACTATGGAAACATAGACTAAATACTTCTTAAAGGTCACTGTAGCACACAGGACAGCTAGACATGTTCTGCTGTAATCAGAGAAAGATGACAAAGGCACTGAGCTGAGATTTAGACAATTTGGGTGTGCTTCATAGCTCTCCCACAATCTCCCAGTGCAACCTACGCAAGGCACTTGGTTTCACTTTGCTGCAGCTCCCCATCTGTCTAATGAGGATAATAATACTTTCCATTTGTCTTTTGTATTTAGATGGTAAGCTCTACTGGTCAGGGACCTCCTCTTACTGGGAGTTTTATACAGAACGAGCATCCTGATCTCATGGGCTGCCTGCAGGCAATGCTGTAATACAGATAACAAATAACAGAATCCATCATGATTTAATGTCTAAAACAGGTTTTTAACCCAGACTATCCAAAGAATAATTACCTTTCTCAGTGCAAGCATACAAATACAGATCTCTGCTAAACGCGTATGAAAGGCAGAGAATTCAGGCAATTTTGCTCCTCAAACACACATCTTAAGCAATTAACCTAAACCACAATGTTTACACAGACACTTAAGGATCAGTAGGTTAACATTTGAGCATGAAAGAGCAAAAAGTACTTAATCAGGCACAAATTTCTTTAGCACTGAGCAATGCCACGTGCACATGTACCTAGAGCACCTGTCTAAAGTCAGTACTATAATCAAGTCATCCTAACTGATGGTGCTAGAGTGGTACAGCAAGCTGGTGCCTCCCATTCTGCAAGGACCTGCCCTCAGCTGAAAAGCAGAGGTATTGCAATGGGGTGAAGAGCACTCAATATAAACGTTTTGCTAAAATTCACGAAGGTGATGGATACAGCTAACAGCTCCAATGGACATTAGAACTGTGACACATTTGCAAAGGGGAAGGAGCAAAAGTAGATTCCTAATTTTGTTTCAAGATAGCGTATAGAGGTTTGCAGCACAGCTAGATGATCCTGCAATGCAGGACTAAATACCTATTAAAAAAACCAATGGAAGTCCATAAACTAACTTTCTCAAGTCAGACACAGCTTATTACCTCTGTCACTTCTTCAGGACCCAACCCATCAGGACAAAGCTGCCATTTTTGAATTACAGCTGAACTTGTAGCTGAGGGACCTCTGTTACACACTCTTGAGCAACAATAATAGCAGGAATGTCAAAGGAATCTTACTGAAGCAAGAATGCATTGTTCGCCTGCTTCACTCCTCAATTTGCATCTACATTCAGATGCAAGATTATATACACCAGGTTGTATACTTATTTCAAGAACTGCTAGTTGCTCTGATTTCCCTAGGGAAATCTAATGATGGAAAAGTTTATCGTCTTTCACGTTGTAGCTGGAGCAAATAAGAACCATTGCAAATATCCATTCTTTGTTCACCGAGATCTTAAAATAACAGCTGCACAACTCACCCCATCTGTGTGTTTTTGCAGAACACACAGAATGGTTGGGGTTTCCTTTTAAATATTTTTTTTTACACTCTATTTTAGATTTTCATACTACTCTATTTCTCTGAATGCAGAGAAATAGGAATAGGCCTGTTTCTTAAGAGATTAATGAGGCATTGTCCTGGCTATACATTGCCACTGAGTAAACAATATCTGCCAGCTCTTTAATCGGCAGACATCAGGTTAAGTCCTTTCAAGTCAGTAAAACTGCGAAGCTTTAGGCTAAGTGCTCTTATTCAGAGAGTTAAGGTGGATCATTCCTGACTATTGCACACAGCTATGCAAAAATCTCATTTACAAATTAAACTTTACTTCTGCTTTCGACCTCTTTTCTCCATCTGTCCTTTGCTACTTGAAACACTTCGTCTGTCCTCCTTTCTTTCAAAAGTTGTTGGCAAACGTGAGGTAAGCAGTTATTATAATTTACACCTAACATCACAGCAGCCTAATACCACAGAGCTTACAGGTTTGCTCTGACAACCCAATACAAATGTCATATGTGGAGAACACAAAGATACAGGATCAGAGTCTCATCTGCTCTGCAACCTAGTGTATGAAATATAAATGGATTGAAATGTCTCTTTGATACTGCTCGTTTCTAATTCACTCAAGCAGACTCCTTAGGAAATCTTATCCCTTATCACATTATCTAACAGTAGCATTATTCATAAGGCAAGACCATGCACAAACATCCTGCTGTGTCTAACACCACATAAAACTCCACTCCTCCAACCCAGGTGGGTTGAGTTAGTAGTTCTTCCTGCCCTGCTCCCCTCCCAGCCCATTTTAGGATCTCAGTGGTGCTCCATGCCTCCTGCAATATTTTGTAATGTCTTCCTCCAAACCACCCATCCCAATAACAGCAGCACATCCTCCCAACTATATCCTTCCCCAACTTGTAACTGCCACATCCTCTCCACTGTCTTCTCATTTTAGGAAGCAGAACAAGAGGTGCTCCTGTTGCACAGGAAATTTGTCTTTCCAGTCCTTTCAGGTTTAAAGACTACCACCAACCTATCATTAAGGCAGGGTGCACTTCAGGGCATCTGGAGAACCAGATGACGTTCACATTTTTATTACTGTCTATGGTCATACTTTCAGACTGTATCAAGCAGAAGAAAGGGGGAGGTCAGCGAACCTGCTACTCACTCAGAGATACACAGCAATGTTCTGGTCAGTGAAGCACTGTTTGATCCCATATATGTGGGTTATAACTTGTGTATCTGCCATCCCAGCACAATAGCATCCCTGGGTACTTCTCCACCTTGGTTTATTCCATTTTCTTTTCTTTTTGTTCATTCCAAGTCTCACCACATCAGACTACTGCATACAGACTACTGAAACGTGCAAGGGACACAACATCCTAGCTTATACTTCTTGCTTTTATTCTAGTACTCCATTAATATCTTCTCATTGCTTTTAAGCCCAATACAAACCTGTTTCAGCTGCCTGCGGACTTTGTCTAACTCCTGTCCATCCCAGTTCCCTAAATTTGTTTAGCACTTGCTACTTTATTGCTCTAGCATTGAGACTGGACAAATTTCAGGAGGTAGGGGTAAACTAAGAGAATCAAATACACTATCCAATGAATAGTGAAACAGAATTTACTATCCATACAATCGAATAGCCTCCATGGGTCTGTCCTAAACACCTGTGAAATAAGAAAGGGATGAAGACATGTAGCAACCACAAACCCTGAGGACAGCCTTGGTTTGATATTCAGCCAGTCCTTCTATTCAAGCATTTATTTTGCTACCTATGTTACATAGAAAAACAGGAGCTGGGCAAAACCAAATGCCCCAGCGCTGAACTTAAAAGCATTATTTCAAACACTAGTCAAATAGAATCAGCAATTTGGGGAAAGGAAGACTAAGAACAAACCTACACGATAAGGCTTTGCTCCCAGAAACACAAGGTCCTACAACCATCCATTTCCCTTCCAAACAGACAGACTCCACAGAAGAACTCATAAGAGTTCAAAAATCTCACTGGTATTTACTGAGGGTAGGTAAGTACTGATACACATTGTGGAAAGTTACTCTAGAGTAAACAAAAAGTGAATTCAACTGACTTATGAAACTGCATTTCAAACCTCTATAGTGGAGCTTATTCAGAATTAAAGTAGCTGTAATCCGCTCTAATATAACTCAATTTTGAAGAAAATTGAGTAAAATAGAGGCCACACTTAATAGCTATGGTACACAAAGGTAAGGAGAGGCAGACAGAGTGAAATGCTGGTACCAAATCAGATCAAGCTTCCCAATTCTCCCATGCAAAGAGTTCCTAAATGAATTTGGATTCCTTTGCATTACTTAACTCGATCCATCAAGAAGAGTCCTTACATCATGCACTGAAGGGCATTAGATTAGTCCTTACATTGTGCACTGAAGGGCATTACATTCTGAGTACTGTGCAGTATGTGTTAGGAGGTACCTGCAATCATTTGAATCTCCCCAAAAGGGAGTGGGCTGGCTGAGTACATTCCCCCTGGCTGCAGCAGTGGCAGCTGATCAAGGGAGACTTTGCCCTTGCCAAAAGGAGTGATGAGGGCCAACAAACCATATGAGATAAAAAGCTGAAACTCTTCCAGTACCGAGGACTGACTGTCAGATCCCGACACATAAGAAGACACCGTTCATTGCTGCTCACACCTGAGTGAGGACTTTAATCAAAAAAGCACGAAATAGGTGATTAATTTTGCACATATAAGCTATACCATTAGACTCAGCACCCTGTGGACTCCTGCTGTATTAGCATTGAAGCTCTAGTACGGTAATTACATCTTGCTGGTCAGGCACTTCCTCCACAAAAGGGGTATTTATAAGACTGTTAAAGTTGTCAAGGACTTCCAGCCTCAGATTCTGACTTCAGCCTTCCCAGTGTAAATTTCCATTCACAAAACTGCCTTAATTTCAATTGATGGTGTTCATTTTAGTTTTAAACCACCTACCTGCCACATAAACAGCCCTTACTAGCCTAGACTGACTAGTCCTGACTTGAACTCATTAAAAATCAGCAGAAACAACTGATTAAGGCAAGGATCTGGAAAGAGTCCTGTACTGAGGCATGGAATCCCACAGTCACTTATTTTTTCACAGGGTGATTTTTTCCTGGGGGCTGTGTGCCTTGACTCATTTTGTAATTCCCAGGGGAGCAAAATGAATATGTGAAGCACAGTGAGGAACGGTCTTTTATAAAGGAATCAGCAGCTCACCAAACTAAACCCCAGCTTCACTTCACTCTGAGGTTTGCCAAACCTCACAGTGAAGTCCTGGACTTGAGCAGCAAGAGCAGCTCACTTCCCGCTCTTCAGCTGAACAGGACCCACAATGTACACTAACACCAACTACAGCAAGCATTCACTACTCAAAGTCCAGCTTTGAGTGGCATCAAATTACGTTTTGATAAAATACATCAGGGATATGGCTCAAGCCTCTGCTAAATCACGGACATCTGGTACCTTATTTATCTTTGGTTTCACAGCAGTCTCCTTGTGCTAGCACATTTGCTTCCTGACATCTCAGCCTTTTGAGAGTTAATGATTGGCAAAACCAGAATTGCCAAATCTGAAGGATTTAATTTCCAATTTCAACCAAATTCAACCTCTTACAATGTTTTCTGCCTAAATTTATCTTTCTGCTCCGGACTTCAGATCATCACTCTCACCACAGTAGGCATTTGGAGTAGACAGCTACCAAAGTTGAGTAAAAAAATAATTCAAGGCTACCCTGCAAAAGATGTCTTCACAAACCTCTCCCTCTTCTCTGAAGAGTTCAAGGAAACTCACACCACCACTAACCACTCCCTTCTCGAAGGTCTCATCCTCCAAGGACAGGTTAAAGCATGGTCAGGAATGATTGGCAGCTTGTTAGAGCTGCTAAAGACTGGTTCAGACATGACTCAATTTCATCATGTCAAGTGGGCAACTTCTGCTGAAATACAGGACGCTGTAACATGCATTGGGAATAGCACCAGCACCTTAAAAAAGCAAACACTGCAATGGCATAGTGGCTTAATACTCACACTCAGCAGGAGGCACTTGTTTTCTTTGATGGCACCTATGCAGCCCACGAAGCCAATGATCATGACAAATGTCCCTGTGACGATCAGTAGGTTGGCAGCTGACAGGGACGGGAAAGAAGAGGAGAGGGTGGCAAAATTTCCTTGGGTAACAGCCAGCCAGATGCCTACTCCAAGGATTCCACAGCCTCCCAACTGGGAAAATAAAGAGAAACAGAGAAACTCAGTTATTGTATCCAAGCAGCCCCAGATATTAATCCATATCAATATGGCAGTGGTAGAATGGCTCTGCTGGGGTAAATCCAGCAGTCACACCTTACAAAAAGTCTTTCCCTATGGCACTTTCAGTAGGGAAAACAGACAAAGGAGAAAGGAAAAAAAATGTAGAGGGGGAACTCATCAGTAAGATGTAACACTCAAGAAAAAGACACAGATTTCCTAAATCCAAGACATGACTTCAAATATCAGGTCTCTTCCTTTCTAGTGAAAAAGCAGACATGGAGTAAAAGAGAAATTCCCAAAGATTCAGATCTCAAAGGCATTGAAAATATCCATATCCTACTTAGGTATCTCAGAGAGCTGCCCAGAATGGCTGAAGCACTTTTGATCCCCTGTTCCTCCCATCCCAATACACCATCTCTCATCCCTGACACATGCCGTAAGCATCCCCCGGTAGGATACCTCACACCTCTTCTTAGTTCCTGTCCAAGATCTAGCCTCCCTTGGAAGAAAGAGAGCATTTTGAGTAAAGGGGCCAGAGAAGGAGGGAGAATCCTCTTGTAACATTAAAGAAAACCCAAACAGATGTTTACTCCTAATGTGGCCACTGGTTTGATAATTCAATCCTCAGAAGAGGACTTGGTTGGTTCAGGAAAAGTTTGAGAGGGGAGCAGTAGTAGAGGCTTCCCAGGCATGTGAGCAAGAAGGGAGGATGCCAGTTCAGGCAGCAGTCACAACAAAACCATAAAATTTACCATTATTAAATACATAAGGTATTTTTTAAAAATGCAAACATTTATAGGTGTGCTGCTTATAATTGTGAGAAAGCCTGCACAACTGTAACAATCTGAGCAATTAAATAGAATTAAACCAAAGGGGATTTTGCATTATTATACAGTCACACAGCAGAGCATCACTTAGGTTTCTTTCTTTCCTGCTCTCTCTTTAAAATAACCAATTTTTATTGAATTTTATAATTGCACTTGATTATCCAAATCAATTAAAGGCTAGGAAAGAAATTGTGTTCACAGAGTAGTAAGCCAGACAGGAGCATATCAATTAAATGTCTGCATAAAGTGGATGAACATAAGGCAGCTCATGAACTAGGGACGGAAAAAGCTAATTCTGGGGCAGAGCTAAGCCTCAGAAATGAAACACAGAAGAGAAACACAACAGCCAAAGTAATTTCTTATACTAATTGCTAAGGTTGCCTCTGCATGCCACTGAATTCCCCCTCAATAAGGGACAATAAAGGCAGCTGTGTCTCAAGGCAGGACTCCTCACCTCAGTTGCAAACCAGCCTGTTTTGTTCAGAACTAGGGAGCCAAACTATACTTCATTGTAATGTACCTCAGATGCATCATCCTGCATGTCTCCACTGCGAGAAGGCAGACTCCAAGAGACAGGGAAAAATGAAATCATCTCATTCAGCAGCCTTTTCGTATACAGGCATCCCGTATCACCACACTCACCCTTTTGCAAGCACTATGGAGGGAGCACAGTCCATGCCCTGACCACATACATACACTGGAAATACCTCCCCCACTTATGGACCATGATCTTTAACATGTTCTAAAATAACTGAAGAATAACCAGGGGAGAGGAGGGGGGAAGAATACTTAAAGAAGGTAACCCATAGCAAATCATTTAAAGCAACTGAGGGGATATGAACAAAACCTATCAACATGACAACAAAGGAAAAAATGGGGGGAAAAAAAAAAAAAAAGGAATAAATTCCCTAAAATGGGAATAAAACTCTGAAGGTCTACTAGACTACATAACACCATCAAAGGAGAGGTGGCAGACACGCAAGTTAAAACTGAACTGGTCAGAGCGCTCAAATACAGTCAGGAGTAGCACTAAACTGGCTGGGGGAATACGATGGAAAGCACAACTGCGCTTCTGCCTCTGCAGCCTGGAGGATGTTCTGCCTCAAATTCAGCCTCAGAGCTGCAGGCACAGCGAGGCCACACAAATGGCCAGTGAAGCCTAACGAAGCAGATGCCCAGCAGCAGCAGAGGCAGCACCTTGCAATACATTTAGTTATTATCTTCAGTTCTTTGTTCTGAAGCAATTCAACAGCACCAATAAGAGGCAGCTCATTTCATCACCTTTCGTACTCCCCGTGTTGCTACACTGCTTTGGGTGACAGTGACACCTACAACCATCATTTCTGTTACGGGAGGTGGGTCTCGCCAAGGATGCTACTGTGTTTGGTAAAGGCAAGACCTATTTGCCCGCTCCTCCATCATCCAATAAATTCTTTATGATGTACAATACATACTGCTTGAGACGTTGTTGCCCCTAGGACATTTGATTCCAGTGTCTTCTCCCTTCAAAGTCATTCTTGTCTGTGGAAACTGGGAATTCACCAGTGGCACAAAACATCACAAAACCAGGAGACGGTTCACACAAAATGCCGTGACTGTGGCTGTACACATTTAGATCAGGGAGAAATATTTTGGGTCAGTTGGCCAGCAGGAGTATCTCACTACATTTCCCTTGCTTCAGAGGTACTCTAATATACATCAGGTTCTCTAGCAGCTCATTATCTTACTATTTTTGAATTTTCTTAGGTTGATTAACCAAACCCTGAAACGCACAAAGGGATCCTTTGAGCATTAAACCATCTGGCTCAAACTGGATTTCACAAAGCGCTGCTTAGGAAATGTCAGCACGCAGCACTGAGGTCTGCTCCACTTCAGTTTAGCTCTGTTCATTTTCCCACACCAGAATGTTCCCCCTCATGGTCCTTGAATAAAGTTGCTAAACTGTCACACCAGGCCCTGGGAAACAGGAGCTGCCCTTAAGTCTAGTCTAAACTGCTCTTTAAAGCCCCCTTTCAGCCAAGGAGTGAAGCACACCTGTAGGTCTCCATCCAGTGACCACAATAATACTCAAGCACCTGGTTAAGGAAATGCTTAATGGAACCAAGACCCACCAAGAGAGCCACAGAAGCCTTTCCAGTGATACCATAGCAGAATATTTTCTGTTCACAAATATTCAATAAACTCACTTTCTCCACCCCACCCCTCATTCAGAAGCAAACAGCAGCGTAACTGCCAGTCTAAGACACAGGGATCAGAGGGATCACGTTTATTTACTCTGCATCAGAGCGAAGAGAAAACTGTTGTAGTTGGTTCCATGCTGCCTGTCTGTTTTGATTTCTTCGTCTTGGTATCTAAAGAGCTGTTAAGTTATGGATAATTTTACTGAGTTATTTATGATGTTCCCTTTCCTCCACTTTCTCTCTCTCTACACCATCCCCAACCCCTAGTCCTTGTTTGTGCCAAACAGTCAGAAGCAGAGTGATGAGATAATAAGCCTTGACAGCTTTCAGGGCTTGCCGAGATGTGAAATTAAACAAAACCAAAACCATTAACAGGGCTACTCTTGACAATTTGAGGGCTTCCATGCAAACAGTGAAGCTGTCATGGTTGAAAGAGAAAACATTAAAACAAAAAGACTAGTGAGAAGTCTACAGCTTGAACCTGATCTACTGACAGCCAAATATGAGTCTGTATTGACTCCATGTGGTGAGCGCAGGGCTGACTTTTTTAAAACACAAAACAACAAATCTCGCTCAAAGATGTCAGGCTATTGACAACAGCATTTTTTAAATCCCCTTGTGAAAAGATTAACACATTATTTGCCTAATTGTTCATGATAATCCTTTCTGTTGCAAACAAGGCACATCACAGAAACAAAATGTAGTTTCCTCTAACTTTTTTTTTCCAATAAATGTTGCAATTTTTTGTAAAATCTCTTATTCTAAGGCCAAAACAGAGGGACATCAGAAAGGATAGTGTCATAGTCCTAAGACTTAAGAGGTTTGAGTTGTCCATTCCAGGACAGACCTCAGTGTAAATCTCCAATAGGCTGTTCAGCATGGCTGTGCCTGAGTTGTGAAATCGTGAATACAAAGACACAAGTAGTCGGTTCTTTGCAAACCCCGGACTTTGCAAGTGGCTGTGGAAGGAGCAGTTTATTCTGCTCAAGACAAATTGCTCACAGGCATTTATACAGCAGAGTCCAAGCGGGTGGCTTACTCTGAAAGCACAGATTCAGTCTGTCCCTCCTTCCCCAAGAGAAACACTGACACGTCTGCACTCACTCTCTTGGCAGAAAAGCTGCCTATGGAATTAGATCCTCCAAATTGTTCTAATGGGCTAGAAAATAAATTATTCAGACTTCAGTGCATACATTTAGAATTGATCTTACAGTATGGTAAACAAAGTAATCCCAAGCAGGCCCGGATATATGCATGTTGTTGGAGAAAATTATTCTGAAGTTATAGCTACGCTCTTAAAATACTGCAGGACAAATTGCTTCATTGTTCATGATAATGGTATTGGTGTCTTTAAGTGGGTTTTTTATTGCTTTTATTACAGAGAAAATGCATCTAATCAAGGCTTCTCATATTGTATCTGATCAGGATCTACCCATCATACTTCATCCTTCAGAAAAAAAAAATCATATAAAAATTTTTTTAGGAAAATAATAGGGCACTCAGCTAGATTAAACTCTTTCAACATTATGGGCATTTGTATGTTTTCTTTACTTGACCCTCCTCCCCTCCTTATTTTTAATGTTCACTTACAGTTTGAATTTCAGGGGTTTTTTTCTTGCTTGCTTTGCTGAGCATCAGCCTATTTTCAGAGACAGGGTTACAGATACAGACAGTAGCCAAAGAGTTAAAGAGTTAAGTCCCTGTTTCTCCTTACCTACATATCATACTCTTGGATTTGTGTCAATGAAAGCATGGTTTATTTCAAACCAAAGTTTAGAAACCACTTCATTCACCAAATTAATCAAATTTAGAAACAAATTCAAAATCTCTTCCTCTCCCTCGGATCCACTGGACTTAGAAAAACTGTATTTCTTCCCCAGTAGGCATATGGATCCGATATAGACTCCTCTCTCTCAGCCTTAGCAAATCTGGAGTAAAGACCTGTTAAACTCTACACACCCAGTCCACTCGATCTTTTGCAGTTTGATACCCAATAGTTGCAGGGAAAGCCTAGAACTTATGCCCACACAACAGGCTCTTCTGTTGGTGCAATCAATAGCTAAAGTAGAAACAACTCAGTGCTTATGCTACAGTACATTAAAAATAAATAAATAAATAAATAAATTATCTAACCGCCTTTCCAAAGCAGAATAAGGATGCCGCCACTTCAGCTCTTCGTGCAC
The DNA here is from genome assembly GCF_965140245.1 of Athene noctua. Lineage (NCBI taxonomy): Eukaryota > Metazoa > Chordata > Aves > Strigiformes > Strigidae > Athene > Athene noctua. Next base: position 19,307,727 of record NC_134050.1, read on the forward strand.
ATGCAATTCCTTCTCTGTAGGGCTGCCTTCTGCTCTTGCAGCCATAGCCCAGGTTTTCAGTATTGCTTATGGAACTTGCGCAGCCGCCAGCAAATTCTCAGCTGTCATCACTCCAGAATACTTGAGCTGTCTCATAATTTGCATCAAAAAATCAATGAGAACTGGGCTTACAGATCCTCTAGAGCATTGCAAAAAGTATCCCTGATTTCCCACTCTAAGCACTAAGCATGTCCTTTCCACCCCATACTCCATCTACACATCTTCAGCACCTTGATCATCAGGCTGGCTGAGTAAGCACAGCCCCCTGAAGTCTTTGCAGAGAAGTGTAAATACAGGCAGAAAAGTCTCCAATCTATTGAGTCTTGGGATAAACCTCCTAAATTTGTTGAGACTTGGAATTTCAACAGTAGGGCACATCATGAAGTTTGTACAGAAGGAAAAAAAAAAGAAACACCCCCCCCCCCCCCCAAGCCTGCAGGCTGCAAAGCCCCTCTGTAAAAGGGAACAACTCAGAAAATCCTTTCCTCATTTAATTCAGATGGGCTCTCAGTTGTGTTGCTCCTCAGACAGACACCTCTGGTCTCAACTCCTAAGGAGTGCTAGCTCCACCCAGCAGACATACATTATCCCACATAAATTACACATCACAAACGGATGCTGCTCTACTCCCAGACTCAATGCTTTCTTTTAGAACAACATCTACTCACTGCAGTATATTCTCTCAAGCTGAAATTTTACTTTTTTCTGGTGTAATTTAATTCCACTTTTGAACTCTTTCACCAATATCTCTATGACTTATAGGAAGATGCTTTAAAAGTGCACAACTGAGGTAAGTACAGAGCATTTCAAATGCCAATCTCTTCAGCTCTGCATACAAGCTTAAAAATTAAAAGCTCTAAGAAAGTAGCTGCTTGGCCCTGCCATCCCATATTTCTTTTAATTTTGCTTAAAAAATAGTTTCAAATACAAAAATCTCATCTTGCAATATGGGCTGTTATGTACAGAAGCAGGAGTCAAACACCTCCAAGAGTGGCAGGTCTACATTCCTCACTGGTGTCCACCAGCATGACTGATCAGTCACCACCCTGATCTACAACAGCCAGGGATCTGGCCTGAATGTCATACTAGAATTTTTCTTATGAATTCATAACATGCTGTCTGCCTCTCCTTTAAAAGCCACTGTCTTGTCCATGGTGCAACACAGTGTACAGGACTCAACGTGATTTCAGAATAGACACGATGTGCCATCTTCCACAGGCCTGAACTTGATATTCTGCATGACAGGCAAGCAACTGTTACACACACACAGGTAGCTGAGGGCTACAACCCTAACCTGTGTTCTGCCAGTCAGCATGACATCCTGGAATCACACCCTCACTGCCCTCTAACTACACTGCAGTCTTGTCACAGGTTCAAAGAAACACACTTCACTAGTTCATGTTGTTGTTTTATTTCCTTTTAGACACTTTTCTCCCATAAATAGGCTTTGTTTATGGACAGTCCACCCATAGTGTAAGCCTGAAAAATACCAAGAACATTTTTATCAAGCCTAAAAAGTCTACCAACAGGACTTTGGAGCTCTATGTGGGCAAAGAAGCATCACAAGAAGTGCATTCATTTCCATAGTGTCAATAATGGAAACAAATAAAACGGTGCTTTTTCAGTTATCCTGGTGAGGATTGAGCCTCAAGAGCTTTAAGGTTTAAGAAATTCATTATTCTTCCCCAGTTGAGTTCCACCACTAAATTGCAGTCTCATACAACTAAAGTAAATTTGGGGACAATTGAAGATGTCAAAAGACAGAATATCATGCTGACACCCCGCTAATGGAAAAGTGAATAAAAAGTCATTCAGTTAATCCCTGCTGTTTTATGAGCAGCATTCTCCTACACACTTGCTCCTCTAAATCATAGTTTTCTATCAACTACGGTTACAAAAGAACAGAACTACAACACTTATGAGTGATGTTTTCCTTTCATGGGCTCAAAATTCATTGAAACACTTAAATGTGTGCTCAATCGCATCCTTACCCATCACAGCATTTAAAGCATGTGCTTAACGGCCACTGACTTTAATTAGTCGCTTCTGCAGTGCACTTAATTGGCCCATACTGCAAAGTCCTATCATTGAGGATGCAAAAACAGAACAGGTGAGTATGACCTAGTAAGACAGCATTGCTTATAAAAGATTAAACATGAACCTAAACTCTAATTCAAATTAAGGATTATGAGTAAAGTACTGAGTTAGTGACAACACACTGAAACGTGGAGCAAATGTATGAGTCAGAAGAGGGAAAGGGATGAATACACAACAGCGAAAAGAATGTGTCTCTTTTCAGGTTCTAGTTTTAACTGCTGCCAAATTGAAAGCGTTAAAGTTTTTTCATCTGCTTCTCAAATGTAATTTCTAAATCCACCTGGGATGACTATAATGAAATTGATACAGTTGTAAAGAGGAATACATGCATGAGGTCTGGAATCACAATCCATCAAATCAAGTTAAATCTTTTAAAAAAGAAGCAGATATGGAAGAAAACTGGGTGTGCTCTAGAGTCCCCGTTCTGTCCCATCTGTAAAATAATACTTTTAAAATTACTTTGCAGCATAAACTTCTAAAAGCCTAGATCCGGAGGTTTGACGTAATTTCAGTCACCTGTTGTTACATACATAGCACTAAATACTGAAAACAATAGAAACAAAGAAAATGGTAAAATTTGGTCTTTTATATAACACAAAGCCTGTGATTTCTGTAAAGGAGGTTGTTGACAGACAATTTTACCTAAACCATTTCGGGAGATGCTGAGAGAAACTGAGGATAATGAGCATCAAATAATGACTCCAGAGGCCTCAGCTCAGTTCCCTGGTTTACCACAGATTTCTTGCATTTGATAAAATCCAGATTATGTGGTCTTTAGTGCTTTTCTCTCCCCTAGAGGCACTGGATGGGTTTAGAGTAAGAGGTAATAAAATAATAAAATGACAAGGGTCATATAAAAAGCAAACATAAATAAACAGGTTTCTTAAGGATTACAAAGATGACAGAGATGGTCCTTCTCTTTCATATTACTTTAAAAGTTTTTAAAACGTGCTAACAGGCACTGTCTGCAGAAAAATAAAACGAAAAACATTTTTATATTGCATGTTTAATCCATCCATAGAGGTATGTATATAGCACAAGGCTGGTTGCTATAGAAACGTCCATAGTGAATATAGATACTATAGTTGAAATGCAAAATTAGTTGTGTATCTAAAAAAGAAAATTGCTGATACTGCGAAAAAGGGACAACAGCTAAAGCTGATATCCTCCCTCACAAAAGCTTTCAAAAAGTAAGAGTCTTGACTATATAAACCAATTGATTAAAGAGTCTCCTGCAATGCACCCTGGCAGAAGCTGAACTTAGCTCTGGAAGTTGAGTCAGATCACAAGGAGAGTCTCTGGTTTCAGTCCTGGAAGGTGGCTTTTACTAACGTGTTTGGCTCTTTACATCTTGAGGCTGATTCTAAGCACATCCTTGCCCTAGGTCCAAAACTGTGCTGATACATTCCACTGTGGTAATTTTCCTGATGAAGACCCTTTCAAAGAGAAACTGGATTTCTTTGCAAACATACAGTCCACACAATAGAACAGATCTTCTTCAATCCCTCCAGTAGTAACGCAGCTATGCCACATTCTCCTCTCTCATCCACCTTTCTGAAGTTCACTCAGCAGCCAGTGCCAACAAGGATATATCAGGTCACCATTAAACACTTCTCTTAAACCTACCAGCTGGCAGCAGAGGCCTGGAGGGAATTGCCAGTGGGAACACCAGCAACATGGCACTCCCTTCCCTCAATCCCATCATAAATACTGGGCCTGCACCCTGCTCTCTCTGGCCAGGTGCTGGCAACACCTGAGGACAGGCAAATCCCTATCGCAGGAATTCCCTTCCCACTATTCTCCAAGTCCCTCTCCAAAAGCACAGGACTCCCAGGCTGATTCCTGGCATGCCCAACTCTCTCCTTGAGGAGCTCAAGCCCTGCTCAGGAACTGAGCCCATCCCCAGCAGGGACAGGAAGGTGTTGGGAAGGAGTTGGGCCTTCTACACACTATGTCAGCTCCTAGAAAGCTGCGGGACATGACTCCAGCACAACTCTCCTATCTGAATGAGTCACTGGCATGAAAACCTTCTAACTGCTATTTATTAAGAGGCTTCTTCATATTCATGCTTCTAGTAAAGCTAAAGACACATCCCGGTCCATATCACAGCAACACTACAGCATCAATCAATGGAACTAACATAAGGTGTGAGGTTAGTGTTGGGAATAAAATGCACAAGAAAACAACTGCAGTACAAGGTGGGGGTGCTGAGGCCTCATGAATAAAGGAAAATTGTGCAATGAAAGACTGGTTCAGATTGTTCCAACACAACTTCCCACCCTCTCTGTTTTGTTTTTTTTTCCCTCCCCCCCAACAGCCTCTCTGCCACATTTCACAGTGAAAACCTGTTACTCTAAGGATTCAGCATAACCCCTTGACTGCCATAACAGCTCACATGCAAAATGAAGACTCATTGCCTTAATATTCTTCCCTGTATTAAGACAAACCAACAAAACACCAAAACCAAGTGGAGTATCCAAGATGTAAATGCAAGCTTAGCTCCATGGACAGCCAAGCACACCAGAAATAGCAACACTAATAACAAAATGTGAAATAACATCAAGATGCAGGGAGACCTCCCTTTTCTGAGGTCTAGCTTTCCACAGAAATGGGGAGAATGACCAAACTTGTACACCACAACTGGCTTTTAATGAGAAGTCTTTTTTAAGCAGTGCCATCAATAAGCAATTCACATGGTCATGGGCAGGGTTCCTACCACGTTCAGTATTGATCCCCTGATCAATAACAGACTTGTAAGCAATAATCACACCCTAATAACAAGCAGCCTTGCATCACAAAGCCCATCTTCTTTCACTGAACACCATCAGGAGGCTGAGCAAAACGTATTCTGGATCTTTTATGGATTCTTTTTAATGGACTGTTAATAATATTTGTACAGGTAAACAAAGTATTTACTACCATCACAACTGCCTAACAATACCAGGTAAGCAGTCCCTTGTAACAAAACCAGCATTCTGACTGGAATAGCAGCTCTCACTTCAATAGTTCAAATGCCTTGTCAAGAAAACTATTCTAATTGGGTGGGAGTACAGGAGAAAGCAAAGATTATTCCCTTGTTTTATGTTAGCAATTTTTAATGATTGTTTATTTATATTGGGCTTTGCCATGCAATAGCACATCTGAGGCTTTTCTGTACCCTTACTAGTTCTATTTATATACAATTGCCTTTATCCCAAGCCACTTCCAAGCACGGGCAGTATGCCATCAGTAATGAATGCCACCTCAAATAATCTTCTTTTCTGTGCTAGTTATCCCCAAAGGAAACACTATAGTCCTTTCCTATCATCAACCAAATATCTGCTATGGAAGCATTTCAGATGCTCTGGAATGAACACATTTAGTTAAACGGATCTGAGATCAGCAGCTTCATTGCAATGTCCAGACAGGAGAGCCCACAGAATCACTTGCTTTCACATTTTATTTTGCTTTTTCTGTTTAAGGGGTCTGCAGAAATGAACACAAAGACTATCAAGTAAAAATGAGCATAAATATTCCCACTGGGACTGTCCAAACAATGAGCTTACACTAAGGGCTACCTACAAGTAGCCCTCTGGTCATCGAAGTACTGTTGAAACTTCTGAACTGCAGAAGGTTTCTGGGCTAAACTCCATCTTCTTTTGTCAAATGCTACAGGATACAGCACACAAAGACTGCAAATACTTCTTCTAACTTCAGGTCTATATAACCAGCTTTTAGACATCGAGAGTGGGATTCAGGTCCCCTAACTTTAGATGTCAGTGCTATTAGTGGTATCTAGAAATCAGTGTGGCTCATCATAATCTAAGCCTGCCTCTGGTTGGCTGAATAGCTTCCTAGACACCGTTAATGGCATTGACTAGAATCTCCCTGACTGCAACAGTTGCCCAGACATCTAGAGTTAGGGCAACCCAGATCCCAGCTCAAATCCAGCTCAAATCCATCTGCACAGATTCTCCTTCCTTTGTCACTGGGAAGAAACAGGTATCTCCAAAGGTTGCTCCAGCCTATGCCAGAATATGCATCCAGGCCAAATCACCTTTTGGGAAACCTACTCTATGAAGTGAGCAAACAGCATAGACTTAAACATAAAATCTCTTCCTTGCCCTATTACCTAAAAGACAGAAAAGATGACTCTCCAAATGTCGGGTCATGAAACTTCACAACCCTCCTTGAGTTAATTTGGAAATCAATTCATCTACCCTTATTAATTAATATTACTGCTTTTTTTCTTCTTTACGATAAAAACATGCTATCACATAATACTAAAACCCCATGTGTGTGCAAATACACACAGAGAGCATGAAGAATCAAATTATGTGTTTAGCAAGTGTCTTCCAGTCAATGCTTGTGGAAAGCATTCAGCTACCTTCACACCCTTGCGCTGCCCATTACGTGTATTGCTTAGTAGCTCTTAATAAAGGAGTATGACTGACACGAATGTCTAGCTTTTTTATTACTTTGCCCCCTCATGTTATAAATTCATGAAACAGTTGTAGTTTATCTCATTTTTATGTTTGTCAGTTTTATTTACACACTCTCTCTTGCCATTAGAGGGGAAAAAGCTTTTGGGTTTCTGCAGATCCTCAATCATTCTGTGCTGAGGCTTGAAATGAGATGGAAACAAAGACTTCTGGCTCATCTAAAAATAAACCGTCATCTCAAACACTTTCTCAGCACAACCTTCCATCATAAAGCACTGCTACATAAATATGGCTTTATAAATTATATATCTTAAGTCTTTGCATGCTCACAGCAGTTTACCAATAAATGTTCTGCAATACCTGCTAAAAAAACAGACATAAAATCATTGCCAATGATGATAAATGATTACAGCTTAATAACAGTCAAGCTGACAAAGCTGAAATGTCCACAGGGTGTATTGCATTTCAAATGCCACAGGTGGAAAAATAAAAAGCTTTAAAATATAAATGTTACAGCCCTTCAGCAAAGAGAGGAAATCTAGAGAACGGCCTCCTGACACCAGGCTGCGTACCAATGTCCCCCAAAACAAAACAGTGGAATGCAATTTTAATAGGCAAGAGAATAAATGAGCTTCAGTTGCAATATGTCTGTGCTAGGTAGGACAGGTCTGACTAGAGAATAAAATCAGAGAGACATGGGAGTGAGACATTAAAGCAAGTCAACATTGAGAAGCATAACTTTATCCAAAGCAGTAACAAGAGGCTATTTTGGATAGTGAACCATATTCTTGGGTTAAGTACAAAATTATCTTCTCTGGACAGAAAGGTGGAAGGTGGCAACAGGACTCTCAGTATGAAATCTCTCAGTTAAGTTCAGGCTAAAAATCATGTTTGTAAATCAAGGGAAAAGTCTTATTTAATAACTCATCATGAGGGCACTTGCAGTCTGCAGCTGTACTGTAGAGAACCTGCTCATAATTAATGACCTATAGCCACTTAAAGCTAAATGACTGATTTCAAATTGTAAATGAGCAGCTCAGTAACAACGTCTCAAGATGATCTCAGCAGTCTCCATTCCCATTCCATTAACCATTTAACAGGCAAAACACAATCAAAAGGACAGAAAGCTCTCATCACCAGAGCCTGCCTTTAGCAGCTTATCTTCAGACGATGAAGTGAATCCCCAAGAGGTGTTCACTTCAGTAATTTTTCTGGCATTTCAGTTCCTGCATGGTCTCTCATTCTTCCAAGGGCGAGTGAGCTTTGCCTATACAGTCAACAGCAATGTTTGGTGGTTAGTCTAAAATGATGAAATGTTACCTGGCATGTGGGACACCTCAAGAACTATTCTAATGCAATGGGCTTCTGCCAGGACAAAAACAACAATAAGCATCCAATTTTCAGTCCATCTCCTCTCTTTCCCATGGCTCTCTAATAGCGTGACCGTCCATTAAGAAAATGCTCTCTCACAAGAAACATGGGTATCAAAAGTACAGCTGAAATATGGCAAGGAAGAAAAGCAGAGCAGGATGAACGAGAGGCCTCAAATGAAAGTGGAAAGATAAAGCAGAGAAACATGAAGGAAAATCATTTGAGTAAATAGCCTACTCTCCTTAACTAGTTCCCTCTAGACTCAGTGATCTGGACGAGTATTCCCCCTCCATCCTTGCCCTTCATTCTGAGAAGTGCTATCTCAGCAACTTTTGTTATTCTACTGGAGCTCTGCATTCATCCCTAATTTGAAGACTTTCTGTACTCACTGAACCAAAACTCCTTTCTGCTCAATGACTGCGGTCTCCAATTTGCTTATGGAGGGGGAATGAAAGAATTGATGGGGGAAGGGGATACCAACAGGATCACAGCATTTAAGCCAAGGGTTTGCATGGCATCACCAGAGGGTGGCAATCCTAGTGGGAACATTTACACTGCTCCTGGGAGCACAAAGGTCTCAGGAGCATATCTGAAATGCTTGTATACCAATAGAATGAGTAGGAGAAAGAAACAGGATGAACTGGGAGCATTGGTCAGCTCCCAGAGCTATGATATTATTGGCATTAGTGAGACCTGCTGAAATGAGTCCCACAGCTGGAGTGCAGGGGTGGAGGGCTACAGGCTGTTCAGGAGGGACGGGCAGGGCAGGCGAGGTGGTGGTGTCACGCTGTACCTAAGGGAGAGGTTTGATTGTACAGCCCTTGCCGTCAGTGATGATGTGGTTGAGAGCCTCTGGGTGCGGATTAGGGGGACGGAAAACAAAGATGTTGTAGTGGGTGTCAACCACCGATAACCCAGCCAGGATGTAAACACTGACAAGTTATTCTGTAGGCAATTAGGAGAAATTTCTGGATCCACAGCCCTGGTCCTTATGGGAGATTTCAACCTCCCAGGCATCAACTGGGAACATCACACTGCTGTGATGAGCAGGTCTTGGAAATCTGTGAAGTTTGTAGGAGATAACTTCTTGCCACAGGTACTCAGGGAGCCAGCTAGGAAAGATGCCCTCCTAGGCTTTCTCTTTGTGAATAGAGAAGGACTTGGGGGGGCTGTGATGGCAGGTGGCTGACTTGGCCACAGTGATCGTGAAATGGTTGAGTAAAACTTTCAGTGTAATGAGAAAAAAGGACAGCAGAGTTGCTACTCTGGACTTCAGGAGAGCAATCTTTAAGCTATTTAGGGAGCTATTTACCAGAGGGAATCTGCTTTTGAGGGCTGAGGAGCCCTCGAGAGTTGGTCAGTCTTTAAGAACCACTTTTAGGAGTGCAGGAGCAGGCAATCCCACCGTGTCCTAAGTCAAGCAAGTGGGGCAGAAGAGCAGTTGGCTGAACTGGGAACTCCTCGCGGAGCTCAAGAGGAAAAAGGAATCATACGACCTCTGGAAGGCGAGGTCGGGGTTCGCAGGAAGATTGCAGAGCTGTGGTTCGTGTATGCAGGGAGAAGACACGAAAGGCCAAAGCTCGGTTAGAGCTGAAACTGGCCAGTGTTGTTTCAGGTAACAGGCAGGGCTGTTCTAATGTATGTTCATAGCAAGAGGAGGTCTAAAGAAAAGATTCACTAATTCTTGTGGAAGGTGGTCATCTGACTAACAGGGATGAGGAAAAAGTGGAAGCATTCAGTGCAGTTTTTGCCTTAATCTTTAATAATACTGGTAGACCTTGGGCTGCCCAGTCCCCTGGGCTGGAGAATCACAAGTGTGGGAACGGTGACTTTCCATTTGTGGACACTGAAACCATAAGGGACCAGCTGCATCAGCTGAATGTTCACAACTCCCTGGGGCCCAATGGGATTCGTCCCAGAGTACTGAAGGAGCTCGCGGGTGTTACCTCTCTTGATCACCTACCAAAGGTCTTGGGAGTGCAGGGAGGTCCCTGCGACTGGCAGCTCGCCAGTGGTGTTCCAATCTACAGAAAGGGCCCGAGGGAAGAGCCAGCGAACTACAGACCTGTTTGTTTAACCTCAGTTCCTGGAAAAATTATGGAGAAGATTATGCTGGGTACTGTTGAAAGGCATTTAAAGAATAATGCAACTATCGGGCATGGTCAACATGGGTTCACAGAGGGAAAGTCCTGTTTTAACTCATTTGACATCCTTCTAGGGTAAGGCCACCCGCCTGGTGGATGAAGGGGGGGCAGTGGATGTAGTTTTTCTGGGTTGTAGTGAGGCTTTTGATACTGTCCCTCACAGCACTCTTCTGGACAAGCTGTCCAACTGTGGGATGAGCGGGTTCACGGTGCGCTGGGTGAAGAACTGGCTGAAGGGCAGAGCTCCAAGGGTTGCAGTGGATGGGGCTACTTCTGGCTGGTGACCGGTCACCGGCAGGGTTCCTCAGGGCTCAACCCTAGGGCCAGTGCTGTTCAATGTATTTATCAGCGATCTGATGCTGGATTTGAATGTTGATGGTACCAAACTGGGAGGAGCTGTTGACTCTCCTGAGGGACAGGAGCCCTTGCAGAGGGACTTAGATAGATTGGAGCTTTGGACTGTGATTAATGGGATGATATTTAACAAGTCAAAATGCCAGATTCTGCATCTAGGATAGAGTAATGCTGGCCACAAGTATAAACTGGGAGAGGAATGGCTTGAGAGCAGCCCTGCAGAAAGGGATCTGGGGGTGCTGGTGGGCAGCAGCTCAACAGGAGCCAGCAGCGTGCCCTGGCAGCCAGGAGGGCAAACGGCATCCTGGGCTGCATCCAACACAGCGTGGCCAGCTGGGGAGAAGAGGTGATGATCTGCTGTATTCAGCGTTGGTGCGGCCTCCCCTGGAGTACTGTGCGCGGCCCTGGGCCCCACCATTTAAGAAGGGCGTGAAGGTCCTTGAATGTGTCCAGAGGAGGGCAACAAATCTGGTGAAGGGGCTGGAAGGAATGTCCTGTGAGGAGCGGCTGAGGACTTTGGCTCGTCTAGTTTGGAGAAAAGGAGGCTGAGGGGCAGCCTCACTGTTCTCTGCAGCTTCCTGAGGAGGGTTTGTGGAGAGGGAGGTGCTGAGCTCTTCTCCCTGTAGCAGTGACAGGATGCAGGGGAATGGTTCAAAGCTGTGCTGGGGGAGGTTTAGGCAGGGTATTCGGAAGCGTTTCTTTACTGAGAGGGCGGTCAAACACTGGAACAGGCTTCCTAGAGAGGTGGTCAATGTCCCCAGCCTGTCAGTGTTTAAGAGGCATTTGGATAACGCCCTTAAGAACATGCTTTAACTTGGTCAGCCCTGAACTGGTCAGGCAGTTGGACTAGGTGATGGTTGTAGGTCCCTTCCAACTGAAACAGTCTATTCTTTTCTAAACTCAGTGAAATAGTTTGCATGCATTTGGTAGAGAAAGCCAACAGAAAGGTATTTCCCTTCCCCCAAACCAGAAAGCTCCAAAGCTTCCAGACTAGTTAAAGCAACATGAGACTAAAAGGCATTTCCCACCTACACTCTGTGGGCTTTTGCCATCCAAGCTATTGGATACTACACATTCAACGATATGTTGCAAAGAGATCTAGGGTTCATCCTTCTACTTTACTTGCACAGCCTCCAAGACAAGCAGACCTGCTAACAGTCTTCTTATCTGTCACCCACATCACAACTGTTGGTGAAAATACACTCTCTAAACAGTTGTTGACACGCTGCTGCTCTCTCTTCAGGTTCAGGTATATTAACTCTGAGTGGATATACAGTCTCATTTTTCATCAAGTACCTCTCTTCCCATCACAAAACACTTCCCTCGGATGCCACTTGCACCATCTATATCCTGTGTCTGATGTCCCATGCTGGCTCTCAACACACGATAGAGCAGGAAACAAAGTGTAAGTGCCAGTGCAGATGAATTTGCCCAAAGCAGCATGAAATTTAAGAGAATGTCTGTCTCTGTTATTCTGGTACAAGGTGGCAGGGAATAAAGTGCATTCAAGGACATATAGTAACAAAGAAAGCAGAGGTTTAGAAGGAGAGAAGTCAGGGGAAAGCTCTGGAGGAAGAGGCAGCGTTCTCAGACCTAGCCCGTGCCTTTTCTTCACTGCAGCAGCACAGGGATTGCTGATGACAATATGATGTCATTGTGCCCCTTTATTTTAAGGGAGAAAGTTGCTATTGGCAAGCTGCTGTCTGGGTAATTGCTTCCTTCTTGGTCTGATGAATCTGAGATTTGTTGTCAGCCTTCCAGGGGCAGTGAAAAGCTCATCCATTTTCTACATTTTATCTGGATGAAATGGCCATGGGATTTGCTCAGTTGGGCAGCATTAGTGTGAATGATTATGAGGAAGTGCTAAAGCACCACCAAGATACACATGGTGCTGCCAGGGCTGTGTATTAGTCCTCTCTAATAAAAACTAGTCCTTACAAAGAATAACTCTCCTCAGTTCTAATTTTTAATAGCTATGACTGGTGCAAGCAGCTAGAGCTAGTTTCTGAAATACTTAAATAAATACTCCTGTCAGGACCTCCAAGGAGCTGTGATCAAAGTATGACCCTGTTTTTAGCAAGCTCAATCCTGCAGCAAAGTCAGGTCTCTTCAGGCTTTCTATGTAAAATCCCATCCTGCTGTCCCAAGCCCAAGGAAAGCACAGGCAGGCTTACCTTGACAGCTTTGTAAGTACAATTATGCATGTTCGACATGCTTACGTGAACTCACATGTTAGAAGAGGCAGAGTAGAAGAGATTTTAGAGAGAAAGCAGAAACGACTTGCCCTGCAGTGAGACCCTCTTCTTTAGAAGTGAGTTCCCAGCCACTGTTCCCACTGAAAGAACTTCTTGTTTGGTAGAGGTCTGACTCTGCCATGCTTGCTTTCACTCAGTACAGAAGTCCAGCAGAGGCTTCTAGGCAATATAATATCATTTTTCAACTAGCTCAGGCAGGAATCCTGCTGCTTTGTTTTACTCCAGATTCAAAGTCAGGTCCTTTCTCTTTAAACCAACACAATCCAGGGCAAAGCATGCAGTGAGCCTGGAACAGCTACAAGTAGCTAGAACATCCCCAAACTCCAGTGGCACAACAGCACCTGGCACTTAGCACACTGAACACACTTCAGGGATTTCCCCTAAAAGGGCCTTTGACAAGTAGAATTTTCAGCTTCCCTTACTATTAAAGTGACAAAACAAGAATACCATTACCTTAAAGCCAGTTACAAATGGGAAATTTACTCTGACAAAGGGGACAGGAGGCTCAAAGTGAAATCGTGTCTCCTACCCAAGAGTGGCTCTCAGAAAGCCAAGCTTATTACAGACACATTCAACTCACAATAAAACTTTGCTATAGGGCAAGAAAACCAATGGCAGTGAAATAATTTCTCTCTGCAAAGCATCTGCTTGCTGTGTTATTGCTGTTGCCAACTCCAACTGCAGAATAGTGGCAATATTTGTATGAAAAGGGGAAATGCTCAGCATTGCCAAAGAGAAATAGTTCTCTTCTCTTGACATCACCCTCCTATTGCTCTCCTTTGTAAAATGGACCCTCTGAGGGTCTAGCAGGAAAAAAGTCCAACATTTCTCCAGGTGCCTCTCAAAGTATCGACATATACAACAGCTCTGCACAGAAGCTAAGGCAGAAGCATTTGGATGTGGGGTTAAACAGGTGCCAAACCCTTTTGCAAACCCCAGGCATCATCTCTTGCAAAGCAATGGCCATGGGGAGGCGGGAGGCTGTCCCAGCTCTGCAGCTGGAGTGCAGACCAAAGGGTGCTTGTTGCCTGTCCCCAGGCCTTAAGGTTATTATCCCTGAGCTGCTCTGGGGACATTACAAGACTGTTCTGCTGAATCCTGTGCAATATTCAGCCCCAATCGTTAAATTGTACCTCCAGAAATGCTCACTACAGTCTGTTCCTGATAGCACTGGCTATAGGAAGGCTCATGCTTGGGGGCCACAATGGCTTACCACCACCTGTCCCACAGCAAATAGATTGATGCAAGGGCAGCCAAAGTCCTTCTGGCAGAGGCTGGGAGAAAAGTATCAGCCAGGCAGCAGACAGTGGGAGTTTGGAGCAATTCCAGCCTCATCTGGCCCATCTGAGGCACTTCAACAGATTCCGCCCCAAGGAGGTGATTTCTGTGTGATGCTGGATGGGCACAGCGAGAGGAAAGAACCACTTACACACAATGGTCTGCACCAAGACACGCCATCTACCTTTCTGAAGTCACAGCTTTTTTTACAAGCATGCTATTCACAGCTAAATTCCACACAGGTGTTGCTCATGCCTTTCACCCCTGTGGTCTCTTCTCTGGACCAACCGCAGATGAGGAGTTTGTCAAAGACTTTGCATCCACACGCTCCGTTCCCTGCTTAGACTTAGTGAAAACCTGCCAATGTGGGGGCATTAATGTATATACAGACCACAAGGTTTAGAGCTCGCTAGGCAGACTTTGATCAATGAAATGCCTCTTCCCTGGGTCTGCAGCTGCTTTATAACAGGTATGTGATAGGATTTGAACATGCCCAGGAAAGTTTATCCAGTCCTAATCTGCTAGCAACGGTCTCTGCTGTCTGTGTGAAAATGGGATAAACCTGCAGTCGGGCGGAGCAGATGAAAGAAATAAACTAGTTTAAGTCTGTCTGGGCTGCAGAACACATCCGATAAAGCCACGTGTAATACAACAGGAGCTAAGGGAAAGGAAAAATAATTGCTACAACAACAACAAAAAAGAACAAGCTGCATGCCCTCGTACATGCTTATCCTCATGCACGTGATATATATACACATCTTCTTAATGGGCTATTCACCAGACAAATCTCTGATGTAATTTAAAGTATATCAATAGCCTAAAAGCGTGAGTCACATGACACATGTAAATCCAGCTCCTACAAAACAGCACAGACCCACAGACTTCTAAGAAGCTATGCAAACAGGCAGAACCTTTTCCCATTCGGTGCATCTCCCTCCCCCACCCGATGCATAGGGAACATAGCGGCTAGAAACGTACAGAAGTGAAATACAGACCCCTTAACTGTCTTCAATTAAAAGAACTATTGGCAATTCCACACAAGTCACTAACTTTCTGCACATAAGCCAGAAACAAGTCAGCAGAGCATTTGCCGCGAGATCAGTGGTTTGGAAAATTTGGTCAACTCATACAATCGCACTCTGTAAATGAGAAGAGTCTGAAATGGCAAGAGAGCCTCTCCAGTGCTCTCCAGGGGGAGGAGCAGCAGCAGCATGAAGTGTAACGAAGCTAAAATAATTGAATCCCTTTTTTTTTTGTTTTCAAATTCCCCTTTCCAAGTTTGCTCATGAAGAATATCAATCCAAAACAGAGGCCAAATTTATAATGCTGAGCATAAAAGCAACAGCAAAGCTGTCTCTTGATAAAGTTTTGTCTTATAAAAGACTCCTGCTTGGATTAGCCCAAGCATTTGTATAAAACGAAAGAATAAGGCAGTTCTCTCTCATTTCTCACATTATCCTCCCTTGCTGTTTAAAAGCAGGTGTGAAAAACTGACACACATACAAAGAGCATATCTGAGCCGGTCAGGGAGAGCAAGTAGGAACAAACCTTTTTGGTGCTTTTCACCAATTGTGCCTCTAACTGAAATTACTGAATTATAAAGAGAGAAAGGGAGGAAAAGGCAACATTGCCATTTTCAGGTCTCTTTTGTATCGTGCTGCAAAACCTTGTAGCAGAGGCCTTAGTTTTGACTGGCATGGCAACAGTGACACAAAAATTCCGACTGTAAAATTTTATTTCTCCCATTAAACACATGATTTTTAAAGAGCGATGGCTAAGAGCATACTTCTATGTGTATGTGTCCTTCTTATCCAGTGCCATACTCCCTGCTCTCCTTATGGCCATGAGCCATTTCCAAACTTCCTCTGATTTCAGAGAGTTCTGGTTCAGGTCCCCAGTCATTTAACCTTCGCAATGTTTTATGGTCCTAACACCGCTATGTAGTATTTTCAAAGCAACTGCTTTAAAAACAGAAGGGTAACACTGAAGACAAATTCCTTAATTCTGAAGAAATTCCTTAGTTCTGAAGAAAACTGCTTGAAGGGTTTGCTTTCTTCCCGCTGCCATTTCAGACATTTTCAGCTGGTAGGGCTGTTTTTCAGATATAGAAATGCCTCCAGATAACTGAACAGTCAGGCTCCTCTGAAGTTTTTTACGATGAGTACTCCTACCATCGTACAAATTCTTGTCATTTTTGAATACAGAACCTACTTGCAGATAAATACGCTGCGTTCAAGAACTTTATGACTATTTACTGGTTGCTATAAAAGCGGCCAGGCCCAGAAGGCTGCCATGCCTCCCCACAGCAGGGAGCTGTTCAGCCTTGGTTCACCCTTTTTATTTTTTTTTTTTTGAGAGAGAGGGACAGAAAGAAGGAAACAATCATGTGGTTTTATTCCTATCTTGTATTTTCACTATTGTTGAATTTACTTCTAATACTTATTTTGTTTCCCTTCTGGAAAAAGTATAATTCAGTAAAGGAAAGGCAGAAGGGCTCTTCATTTTGTTGCCACAACAATGGCATTTAAAAAAATAAAAAGAAATTGAAAAAACTGTCAGTTCACAAAATATTACATGAAAATAACACAGCAACAGAATTCACCAAAACTAAAGCTGAGGTGCAGCTTTTCTCTGCACACCCAAGTTTTGCAACCTAGTGCTTCTAAAGACAGACACCAGTCGCGCTGAGCTGTGAACCCCAAAGTATGCAGCTTTACATGAAGAAAGGTTTAACAGCTGAGAGAGTCAAAGGTCCTTTCACAGCCTTGGAAAAACTCTCTGCCATTCAGTAAATGCCATGCCCTCAAAAAACTCTGATGGTATATTATGGAAACCAGCAAGCCTGAAATAACTGTGATATACTTCAACACTTAAGAACATACAAATATAGAAAAAAAAAAATCCAATTGAAGGGAGGCAACGAGTAAGAGAAAACCTGTATGACATTAAAAGCATGAACCTGAAGTTTGTGTGTGTGCAAACGGGTGTCATGGTTTGAGCTCAGAGGGCAACTGAACACCATGCAGATGCTCACTCCCCCCTTCCTGCCCCACGCTGAGGAGAAAAACAAAAGACCCAGGAACTTTTGATAAGGACAAGGAGGGATGACCTCGTCCTTTAATGCACAGGCAACAACCAGACTCGTTAGGGCATGCAAAAAAATATAACTTTAATACAGACTAACAGCAACAACACTTAATAGACAGAGTAGGGCCATGAGAAGTATTATCACATTTTGAAAACACCTTCCCGCACCCCTCCCTTCTTCCCGGGCTCAGCTCTGCTCCCGATATCTCCACCTCCTCCCCCAGCAGCGCAGGGGCAGGGAATGGGGCGTGCGGTCAGTCCCGCTGCCTCTTCCACCTCGGGGCAGGGGAACTCCTGGCGTCCCTCCGCTGCTCCAGCGCGGTCCCCCCTCACAGGACAGTCCTCCACAGCCCAGCTCCAACATGAGTCGCTCCCAGGGGCGCGTGGGTCCCCCCGGCATGTTCCAGCACTCCCAGTGCCGAGCTACAACAGTGGGGCCTTCCTCCCACAGGGTCCCGGCCTCCTTTGGGTGCAGCCACCTGTCCCAGCGCAGGGTCCAACCCAGGCAGTGAATCGGTCTCTGCTCCCCCAGTGCCCCCCATGGGTGCAGGGGGTGGCCCTGCCCTCTCACCATGGGATACTGGGGAGTCTCTGCTCCAGCACACCTCCCCCTTTCTCCTCCTTCCTTCCACTGACCTCGGTGTTCACACAGATGTTCTCCTTGCAACTCCTCCTCCCAGGTTTCCCTTCTTAAATACGGCATCGCAGAGGTGCAGCTAATTGTCCCGGCCTTGGTGCAAAGGTGAGTCTGACTTGGAGCTGGGGGAGCTTCACAGGGCTTCTCACAGGGGGTCACCACTGTAGCCCCCTCCCCTGCTACCAAAAATCCCGACCACTCACCCAAACCGGGGCAATGGGAAAAGAAAAAGGTATACATAACAGGTGAGGTCTTGCACAGGTATAAATCACACAGCTCCAAGGATTTAATCAGATTTAGGTCTGGCAATATTGTTTATCAGCTCCCCTTCACTAAAGGTTTCTATTCTAAGCCCATACTTTTTCCCTCGTCCATCTAAGCGAGCGGTTCCCAGCTTTCCCTGGCAGCTTTCCCTGCCATCTCCTTGGCTGTTTCCTCACCCTCTGCATATACAGCTGTCACCTCTTGGCTGTTCTGCATCCTGTACAATTCTTTCCTCCTACCTGCATCTTCCTTAGAGCACTGCTCAGGTCCCCCTCCTCTGTTAGGAGAGGGGGGGAAAAAAAAGAAAGAGCAAAAAAATCCAAACCCTTGCAACATATTTAATTACCTTACTCACTAAAAATCATATTCATCCTTCCGCATTCTGGACATCAGCCGTTCTTAAAACTCTGATTACACCCTTCATATTAATTGTCTTTTCACAGGATTTTAACTACAGTCCACCAAAGATGGATGTTTACTTGTCATTATTCTTCTTAAAATCCCTTTGTCCTGGTACGTGACAGAGTCTTCACCAAGTAATCCTCTGTGTCATACATCTAGTGAACATTGTCTGTCAAAATTACAAAGAAAGCCAATCGAACCTGACAGCATATGTCCTAAAAAACTCCAGCATTTGTTATCATCCAAATTGGAAAGCCGAAAGGTTGTCAAGCAAATGCAAAAGGTGAAACTGCTGCTCTTCATAGGAATCACATACAACGTAAGGGAAATTATATCCCTGAAACAGTCATTTCGGGGAATTTAGAGTGATCAGCCTGCTGTAGCTGGCCAATGCTATAGTGTGATAAAGCACTTCTCTACACACTCCCTTGTTCTGCCCAAAAGGCCATTTTCAGACAGCTGGATAACTCAACAGATCACAGCGGAGATGTTGTACTGACAGTCTGGTCGTGCTATATAACTTGCTGTTTTGGTATGTGATAGGTGAGTGTGCTCGTGATGAAAATCCTCAGATCACTCTTTCCTTGCTCTGCAAGTTTCTCTGCTTCTAACAATTTCATCTGTCTGAATGTATTTGGAAGAAAACTATTCAACAGGAAGGTCAGGAGAGCGAAGAGGTAAATCAATCTAAGCCTGAAGGATCAACACATCCACATCTTTCTGCATGCTGCATCCTTCTTGACCCATGCTGTAACTCCAGCTTTTATAACTGAAAACAAATGACCTTACTTTTATTAAATCTCCTTTTCTATTAATCATTCACCTGTCTAAATTAGAAGTTACTCTGCTCATACAGCAAAGAAATCATATCTGTTAGAACACCATCTCCCTACTAAACTAATGACTCGCTGACAAAGTGGTCATCTGCCATTTGGCTACAAGGTATTCCATTGCTTAGTATAAGCCCAAGATGTTTAAAAATGCTGGCTACAGGTGCTTGTCTGTTCTGAAGCTTGTGTCTCAGATCTTGTAATAATTTCCATTAGCTGACATAATTACAGCAGATGCAAAGGTTAACCCCATGCCTGCCTAAAGACCTCAGTATCCCAAGACTTTACATCTCCAGGAAATGACAATTGTGGTTGTGTTAATCAAATGTCTGAAGTAATTGCAGCACATGATGGGACAAGGGAGCAATGAACACGTGTCAAGACTGTTGACACAATACAATAATAACCAGATGTGTAAAGGGATAGAGAATGCTGCAGAATTAGAAGCAATTTCCCTTATCAGCTTTTTCTAGTAGTAAGATTCCCTCAGGGACCTGCAGAAATTAAAAACTGTGATAGTGCTTTCTGAAAAACAGAGGTAAGCGCACAGATATCCTGGCTGATGTTTTCAACATCCAACCTACTGCCTTTTGGAAGGGTTCAACCCCGGACCCTTTTATCAAGCAAGAAGCTAACAGCATAAGCTGTCTCGGTAAAGGTTTCAGAATGTAAACAAGAAACACAGATTTGCAAACAACAGTATTACAGCAGAGAAGCCCAAATGATGCTAAATGGAAAGATACCAGGGAGGGAAAGTCTCAGACCCACTGCTCCAATAATATTTCTACTACAGTCCACCAAGAGCTCTCCAAGTCATTTTGTGAAAATGAAATACCACTGTTGTCTTGTGGGTTGTTGTTTTTTTAAAAAACAGAATGTTTATGAAATGGTTTTGAATAGTTATTGCTCATTGTGGGATGATTGCATTCTCCTGCAGAGCAGTACGAGATGTGTTTATTCAGGAGAGGCACAGGGTACAGACACTGCTCTGCAGTCACATATCACAGCAATTACCCACCCCAACTCCCTGTCCCTACGCTACAGACACGAGCAGTAACTATAGCCGAGGGCCACAAAGCCTGATGTAGGGCAACCAATGACTGTGTAAGGGTACCACAGTATAGAAATACACCTCGCTCCTGAATCTTTCAACAGGTAAGCAACAGAAAGCAGGAATTTTAGTGTTATGACCCTATTACAACTCTCACAGAAGCAACGCCGCTTTAGCAATCATGGCCAGTGCTGCAGCAAACCCACTCCAATAGCAGGATACCTTTAAACACTACAAGAAAACCAAGGGAAGAAATCTATCTTCCACAGAAATCATGGCCTTATTATTAACCAGAAGGAATCCATACTTAGCTCTGAAGTTTCAAAGGCACTTGCTAAATAATTAGATGAAGCTCTGTGTGATGGCAGGTTTCTTCAGGAGACCAGCCTCATCATGGCAACAGCAATCCCAGATTTTCACCGGAGCACACCGATACAAGTAGGCACGATGGCAGAGTATTACTAACGCACCAGCACCACTCCAAACATCCAGTGAACACAATCATAGTGTATTTTTATTACCTTTGTAATCGCTCACTGTTAAAAAACGTCCCAAGAACAAATGAATGGAAATAAGCCCCCATACACCACATGCAAGATCTTTACTATTGCAGCCATTTTGGGGGAGGGAAAAGATAGAAGGATAAAGTGGTAGAAATGAGCACTCAGCTCTCAATTCCTGCTCCGGTATTTCATCTACAAGGCTGTTCTGCTCTCAAAAAGCTGTCGCTACAGGCTTGTTCAGGCTGTCTCCACCACTCCCATAGCTGGGTAAAGATCTACACAATACAAACTTAAGGGAGTAAGTTCAACCTCAAATCCTTTTGCCAATGAAGATTGTGTAAGCCTAAGATAACATTATGTTGCAGGTTTCTGCCGCTATTAGCTGGCTGGGATCTGAATGGGAAGAAAGCTAGTTAAACTGACAGACATGATGCCTAACATTGATTTTTCAATTGATTTCACTAAATTGTTGTCCACACAAACCCCAGTGTGGACATTCCTGGATTGGTCTAAAATTGACTTATAATGATTTAGCTTATGTTGACTCGTTATTGACCAAGGTTGTGGCCACAGTAGAGGGGGTGGGGGAGGGGGTGGAGAAAAAGAAAAAAGAAAAAGTGTTCTTTGTGTCCGAATGCAGTAACAGGTCTTGTGAAACATCTTAACAAGAACAAGGTTGTCCAATATACTCTCTTATCAACATCAAGGTTTACAGATTTGTCAAAGACAAGATGTAAAGCCAAGGGGATGCTCATGTAATTGCAAAGGATTCATAGATTGTATTTTAAAGAAAATAACACATTTCATCTGGAAGTTACTTCTCAGCTGAGGCACGGAAGCTAAACGTCTGCATTTTCAGCCCCAGTTGTTTGCTTCAGTTTGTCCACTTTATTCTGTATTTACTGGATAATCAGTGTCTGTGCTGGCAGCTATCACGCTCAGATGAAGGGCAGGCACTTCTTAAAATACCCTGCTCTGACTGTTTCCAAGTGCTAAGCCACCAGGAGATGCTTACGCTGACTCGGTGTGCTTTGAACAGCAGTCATCCCGTAACACATGGAAGTCCCGTTGTGTCATAACGTAACACCAAAGCCAACTTTACAACTCACTTCCAGAGTGAGGACAGTGGCCAGGAAAAGACTTGTTGGCTTATGTCAGGCTACACAGCAACCTCAGTGCCAAGACTAGACTCCAAACAAGGGCCCAGCATGGGAATGGTACCTTGACTGCTCACCAGTGGAAGGTGGCTCAGGAGCCACAGGTCTACCATTGAGTCCTGTAGCAACATAAACCATTTTTATAATGGTTGTAGAGCATCAGAAGAAGGTTGCACGTCTATTTAAGCTGGCTTAAGCAGAACCCCACCTTCACTGGAACAACGGCATGTCTGGAGCTGGAACATCTGCA
Organism: Athene noctua; assembly: GCF_965140245.1. Classification (NCBI taxonomy): domain Eukaryota; kingdom Metazoa; phylum Chordata; class Aves; order Strigiformes; family Strigidae; genus Athene; species Athene noctua. The sequence goes on from NC_134050.1 coordinate 19,329,867, forward strand.
TTCCTGGTGGGAAGATTTAAAGGCAGGTGGTTGTGGATCAGTGTGAGTTTATTAACTGACAGACATGCTCTATACTGTCAATTATATTGAAAGGAAAAAAAAAAAGGGTACTTGCCTTTTGACAGTGGTAAAAATGATTACAGACCTAGTGCCCAACAAGGCCAAACAATTCAAGTTTGCTCATTTCTTTTCGACTTTGAAATACCCTCTATACAGATGTATTTGCCTTCATAATTGCAGATGAGAAATTAAAATCTTCTTCCCCTTCCCTGGACAATCATTTTTTTCCTCTCTGCACAGTTTATAGAAGCTCACTCTTTGATTTTTTTTTTAATAACTTGTGTTGTGCCTGGCGCTTTGGGGAGTGCCTATGACAGAAAGCACTTTATTACTTCTCTGTTTGAGTTCACTGCAAAGCGCTCACCAGGCCCTATCGCTGAAAGGACGAATCGAGGCAGCAATTTAATCAAGCAGTGATTGAAAAATTAAAGGTGGCAGTGATTAATATGGATTTAGGACTTCTTTTGTTTGAATGGGCTTTAGCTAGATAACATGGCAGTTGGGTGGGCTTTTTCCCCTCTGAAAGCAAGAGAAGGGTGAGAGAAGGAAACACAAAAGAAGCCTCTTTAGGCGGTTAATTTGTTTATCTCCTCTTAACATTCAGACAAAAGTCAAGGAAAGAGGTTAAACACAGTGTGTATTATTATCCTTAAGTAAATACCCATTCAGCAATCTCAAGTGATCCTCATGCAAAGATCCAGCCATAGAAACTCAGCTTGGACCAGCACCAGAAGGGAAAAATTCTGCCCAAGACATGAAAAATTGAATTTGAATAGTCAGCCCGGCTTATGAAGAAATAGATACTTTTTAATAAGCAGGTGCATACTCTAAACACACATAGAATAAGGGTGCTTTATATTCAAAACAGAGGAACCAAGATCTTTGAAAGCTAATAACAGTGAAGGATTAACCACCAGAGAGTCACAAAAAATGAATCTGAAGGTCCAGCACAGAAGCAGCATCCACGTCTCTGTTCCATTAGAGAAGAAGGTATTTCTACAGACCCAAATGTAGATATATCTCCATATCTATTTATATGCGTCTCTCCCTTGTAGAGATTTGGATATGCATTCACTGTTCCCTTGCACATTCTGCAACCATTTACAACAGTAAAAGAGGTGGAACCTACCACCATGGTTTGGATCAGATTTCAAATCAAATGTTTCCGTGGTAAAATGTCTGCATCAGTCAACTTAGCTGAGGTTATAGTCACCAGAACTTCGGTCAAACCTTTTTCTATTGCTCCCAATTACAACTTAATACTGTAAAATTATAAATTCATACTAAAGCTAGCTCAAAGTTACTCTGTTCAACTTTCTGTTAACATTTTTGTGCATACTCTTACTTCAATTTAAACAGTTTATAACACTTTAGATCATCTGAGAAATAGGAACAAACCAGGATAGGAATGACCATACAAAATTTCCTTCTGCTTAATTATGAATACCTTAAAAAAAAGTCTTAGTCAAACTGATGCAAGTTGCATGTGATACTGGCCTTCATTTCTTCCCCAGCCACAAGTAGCTCCTGCCTAGGAATCTTTGCAAAAGCATCAGACACACCTCATCTTCTATAGTGTTGAAAAACTTAAAAGAAAACACAAAAAAGCATAGGCAAACAAAGAAGATTATTTGTGGACTAATAACAAAAGCCCTGTCTGAGTAAGGATTACCAGAGCTTGCACTCCAGCTAATAGACTTATTTTTCCCAAAAGACTTATTTTTCCCTTTTCCTTTTTTGCACGCTTGGCCAGAGTAGGTGATTCACATTTTCCCCAGATGTTTCTTGTCCTAGCATGCAGAAGAACATCTTCATAAGAAGTCACTTGAGCAGAAATTTAAAGCTCATATTCAAAGTATTTAGATTAATAAAAAGAAAAGTTACCTGCAAAATGGCTGTGGAGAGAAGTATATTTGTATGCAACTTCAGATGATTTTTGCTAACTAACACTTATATAATTGCCTGGTTCCCAAACGATTTGTGTAAATTAAGTATGGGGTGTCTGAAAGAGAGTGAGTGCTGGAAGGCAGATACCCAGTAATTCAATCCCACACGCCCCTGGGCACAAACATAGTTGTATTATAAAGTAGCTCTGCCAAAAATGAAAACAATTAAAGCACAATACATATTTTACTGCTTACAGTTAAGAACGGTGGATTCATTTTTCATGCATACCTACACCAGTAAACAGAAAATAGAACAACTCAATGAACTCTGCTTGGAAATACACTAATGAAATACTGCAATGTCATGTGTGTACCAGAGACGTTATATAGACAGAATCAAAGCTTTGCCAATTCATTGGCAAGAGAGCTCTAATTCGATCAGGTTCTGTTTTGTTAAATGGTTAAATTGACTTTTTTAACATCGAGGATAGCTGTGAATTGAAATTCTGCAGGAATCCAGACGAGGGCAAACAGCTGTCTCAGGGTGCTGGGGTTTCTCCTCTCTTCTGCAACTAACTCTAAAACATAAGACTCAAATACACAACTTCATCACATAAAGGATACTGACAGAGACTGGGAAGACAGGGCCAAGGCAAACACAGTCAGCATATAAAGAAAAAAAAACATAAAGAACGATCTATGGTAGAGCAGCAGAGAAGCAAGAATCGCAGCAATGCCCAGGATTCCTGTTGAGTGCTTTAGCCCAAGGAAGTCTCTTAGGCCAACGTGTTGCAGAGTAGCCTCAGATTTTGTCCAGTACCAAATGCTTTCCAGTTTTGTAAATGCCAAACATTTGCTCAGAGAGGCTCCACATAATCAGCATCTCTGAAAATCTTGGGAAATGCCTGCCTTGTAATACAAGACATTTTTGAAAATGCTGGACTGTAGTTTTCTGTGTGTCAGTCTCTCCATTTACAAATGGAGCATGAAAATATTCTCCTACCATGAAGGAGCATATGGCTTCCTTGCCATTTGCAAAGTTCTTTTGAAAAGGAAGAACAAAAAAAACTGTAACAAGGAAATACCATCATTATTGCCATTGTATTGCCTCATAGCAATACAGTCCACTTTCAACACCTCTAGGGACTGCCTCTTCCTAATAAAGGGTTCAAAATCATGACTGGCCAAAAAATAAAGAGAGCGATGGAAGGCACAGATCTGATCGAGAGAGAACCACAATTTCAAGGAAACCCAAGTTCCTACTGCTGCCACTACTGAAGAATTAGCCGCCTGATAAATACATGGTAACAACTGGTCAGCAAGCATAGAAATTTATTTTTGCTGCTGAATCACACAGGCTTGGAGAATGTCTAAGGCACTTCATTTCCTGGCAGATCGCCTGAACCAGTTACCTATGAAGCATTACCTCCACAGCTCCTGATATGCAGTGACTCTCCAAGTCTGCTGTCATGCACACTAACAGACCTCACAGTAAAGCACTGTAGAGTATCATCCCTTTATTTTTCTGCAGTCACCCTTTACCCTTAACGAGATTTTTTTTTTTTAACCACTGCTTCCTCTTTCTACCTCTGCTTCACAGGACAGCGAGCCCAGGCAGCACAGATCACCTGATACAATGCTTTCAGTGTCAGTCTTCGTGTCCCATTATGTGGCAGAGTTTAATGTGCACACGCTGGGTCTGTCAACCCAGCGGTGACTCCACAGCCCCTCAGCACAGCTCTGCCGAGCAGCTTATGGAGCTGATGTGTCCTCCCCACCTTTCTCTTCCCTTTCTCCGCACTTTGCTCAAAACAAGTCTTCTGCTCCTCGCCACCAAATAACCTTTCTCATCCCCCAGGGGCTCAAAGGAGGGGCCATGTTCATTCTCAGCCCAGCAGCCCACATTACTGCTTCAGTATGAAAAACTAGTGTATGGCATAAATTGTTACTATCACTCCCTTCCTCTCATAAAGCAAGCACTGCCGATACCAGACTGCTGTGCTTCATGCATAATTCATCATGTTCCTTAATGTGCAAAGCTCTCCTCTGCAGCTTTTTTCTCTGCATTAAAGTTATCTGTGGGAAAATAGGGTCTGTCCAGCCCCTGCATGAAATATGAAGAGGACACCTGAATTTTAAAGCGTCTGTTGGCTTCTTTAATTTACCACAACAACAAAAGCATCAGCAGTGTCCCCATGAGTGCAAGGTCCGGAGTGGGATAGAGCCACAGGGATATAGCTCTGCCATAGGAAATCCAGCTATGGCTGTACTGCCTGGCACTTAATTCTGTTAAAAAACAATCCTTCCTAAAAGCCTGCGCTGTCAAGGTACACAGGGCAAAGGAGAGAGCAGTGCACTCCCAGCAGCATGCTCTGTGTCCTTCCAAAGGCTCCAATGGAACAATACTGTCATGCAGATTTACCGCATGACAGTACTGTGCACATAAAGACCCCCATGAACTTTTAACTATTTTTAGCCTTTGGTAGAGTCTCAGATTGCTTTTGGACACTTGCTAAGTACCTATGCAGTCAACTGACAATTTCTAACTGCTTCCTTCTACTCACCTGTTCCACCCCAGCCAAACAGCACACCATCTTCATGTCTACCCTCACATGCACACAGCCTTCCCATTCCCTTCAAGTGCAAAAGCCTGGAGCTTTCTACCATTCTTCATCCAACACCTCTTCTGCATCTCTCCTCCAAAAGCTCTAAATATTCTCTCTCCCAGTTACTGAAGAAAATTTGAGGTTGCAGGGCGATGAGGAAGGGACATCCTTGCTAAGTCCCCACTAACCCCTACCCCACACCTTTAATTTTCCATCTCTCCAGGATCAACACATAATATATTAAACTAATTAGTATTCTATTAGTCACCATAAATAAGACCACACGTGTCTTACCAGCACTGCAGTTGGGGCTGCTGGCAGAAAGCCATTCCTGGCTGGGATCTATGGCCTCTGCTACACAGCCAGACAGACTCACTGCTAATACCAGTCTCTTTCAGCAGCTAAAATCTTGTAGCACCAACACCACTCTGTAAACAAAATTAGTCTCACATACACCCACTGACACTGCCCTCTCATGCTGCCCTGTTGCAGAGGCAGGGCCAACAGCCAAAGATGACTCCTGCTGCAGATTTATGGATCTCAAACCACTAGCAACTGAGAGAGTAGAAGGGTAAACAGAGTAGAGGACCCCATAAAACACACCAGGGCTTGCATTCCTCCCTGATTCAACCAGCAATGACTAGAAACTGGTGTGCTTTCAGCTGTGCAAGCCTCCAAACTATTCCTCTCCAGTTGCTTAATTTGCCCTGGTTCAACCTCCCCCCACCCTCTCCTTTGTAACTGTAAAGCTGGGTCATTTTGGCTCACAGCTGAGTTTAATATTGATGGGTTTGTTGATGTCAGCTGAGGGCAAGAAGCAAGGCTCTTCTAACGCTAAGGCAATTTCTCAGTTTCTGTCTACCGTTATACAGTCCTTTTCACATTTTCCCTGCAGCAAATATCTGTAAGAAATGTTCACACAATAACTGGGTGGAAAAAAAACCACCACCATGAAAAAGTAGCATGACAACTACTTCTACAGTAATGAAACAATTACTAACTACTAAGAACCAAACAAACCAAGCAGGACACAAACACAAGGAAACATTTTCTAATAAAGCTTCCGGCTCGCCGAAGTGGCAAAGAGATCTGTGGCTATTTCCCTTTGGAAGGGTAAAAAAAATTGCTTACAGCAGGCTGTAAAAGAGTTCACTGGTGTGTAAGGTTTTGGCCTTGTCCTGATACTTTAAATTCAGGCCACCATTACGGTTTGGTTTTATGTACAGAAGTGGGTTGAATGCCAGAGCTTATCACCTTTCCCCCTCCATACCAACCCAACAAATTCAAGTGGGAGAGGGCAGACAGGAGCCTTACAAAGAGCCAAGGTCTCTTCCCCCAGAGAGGGTCCAGAGGAGACCTCCAGCTGCTATAATGAGCAGTGATGGGACACAGCTGCCCCAAGGCAGAGATGAGCCGTGGGGTTGTGCTACTTCTGAGAGGAGAGGTTTTGCTTCTTATCTTTGCTTGAACTACATTGGTACCAAGAAGGAACCTCAAGTGAAAACTCCACTTGACAAGAGATTTCAAAAACACTAGTGTGGTGTAAGTCACCCCAGGACAGATGATACAAAGTGCCCCTTGTGCCCACTAATACAATATATCCCCTTCAACACCCTGTATGCCATTACAAGGTGCAATTCAGCAACGTTAACTTTTAGTGAGATAATACAAGCATAAGAAGGCTGCTACACACTGCTACAGCATTTCAATCAGGCTAACATAGCCAGATTTTTAGGAAAGCAAAGCTACTCAGAGGAAGTATTTTACTACCACAACCATACTACTCCCCGTGCCTTAGTCCTGGAGAAATCTAAACATTATACTAGGCAGACATGACCTTTCTGCCTGGCCACAGCAGGGTCTCTACCTTTTCCAAACAACAAAATGTCATACCACATAAACCAGCACTGGAATTTTCCCTTTTCTGCTGCTTACTTGCCTCCAGGGCTGCTTCTTCCCCTTCTGCCGGGAATGGGAAGCCCAGCCCCTCCTCTGGCCTCCAGCCCAGCAGCTGTGCATTAAACACCAATGGCCCTATCCATCCCTCATGAATCTTCCTGACTGGTTTTACTCCTCCCCTTCTTATCTTTTTCCTTGCACAGTTCCTCTCAGTCTGTAGCTCCAAAACCTGCACGTCCAGCTTTCTCCTGGCATTCACCTCCTCCTTAGTAGTTTGCAGCCCCTAGTTCTCATCAGCTAGTTGGTTCCAGCTAGGGAGGGAGGAAAGCCCATCCTTAACCATTTCTGGTACACCACGCTGCCCGTTCAATAAGCCCAGAAGAGAAATCAACACTGGGATTTGGTTCATCTTATTACAAATCTAGGAAAGGAAACCTTCAGAGACTTGGACCATACTTACTTACACAGTCCTGACCCACCACCAACCTAAAGCCTACATGAAACACTTCAGCACTCTGTTTTAAGCTGACGACAAGGGTCTAGAGAACAAGTCTTACATAGAGTGGCTGAAGGAACTGGGGTTGTTTAGTCTGGAGAAAAGGAGGTTCAGGGGAGACTTTGATTTGAGACTTTGATCCTGAAAGGAGGTTGTAGCGAGGTGGGTTGCTGGTCTCTTCTTCCAAATAACAAGTGATAGAACAAGAGAAAATGGCCTCAAGTTGCGCCAGGGAAGGCTTAGATTGGATTTCAGGAAAAGTTTCTTCACCAAAAGGGTTGTCAAGCACTGGAACAGGCTGCCCAGAAGGTATTTAAAAGACATGTAGGCATAGCCCTTAGAGACATGGCTTAGTGGTGGACTTGGCAGTGTTAGGTTTACAGGTGGACTCGATGATCTTAAAGCTCTTTCCCAACCTGAACGATTCTATGGAAGTCATATACCCTTGCATGAGGTGCAGCAACATTGCTGAGGCTGGCCCTACTGCACAGAGCTGTGCCAGGCTTGAGAACGAGCAGATAGGAAGAGTTTGACCCTTAGGACCCACAGAGCTTGCTCAGTTAGTGAGCACGCAGAAAAGCTGATTTCTTTTGCTGCTAGCCATCCTGCACCTGAAGGATGATGCCACTTAGACAGGTCTGCAGGAAAGAACTTTTTTGCTGGATCTAGGCTGACCATATGGTCCCCGTAACAAATGTAAGAACCAGCTACTGCCTAGAGGGAGGAAGGTGACTTAAGCCGGAATAAGAAAGCTGCAATGCCACTGAGTAATTTTGTGCCCCGTCGAGGTAGAGTTCATTTTAGGCAATTATCTCATACGCTCCCTACCAACTGCTCTCCTCAACGATGATGGGCTGCAGTCCATACTAATAAAGACAATGAAAGTGATCTGGACACTGGAGTGATTCCAGGAATAAATTCCCACCTCCCCAAAGGCTGGAACAATCTAGCAAAGAAGGGCATCACACAGCACATATGGCATGCCAGGAGGGGAGAGCTAGAGCCAATCTATTTCATCACCTATGGAGGAAAAAGGAAAAGAAGCAAGAAAAAGCAACAAACAGCATGTTAGATAGACGCAAGACAACACTTCACGTTGTTTAGGATGACCTATTGGGCAGCACAGGCATGATGCAAGCAGTGTCTTTTTGTCCCCTTTCTCCTAAAAAAAAAAGTCAGTTTTGGACAGTAAGAAAAGTTACCTGTTTCACAAGTCTGACCGGTCACTTCAAGTACGGACTGACATAGAGATACTCGTGATTCTTAGGAGAGGTTATGTTTCTATTGTTAACGGATGCTAAGTTATACTCATTGCCTCTATTCAAATCAGAATTCATAAGGTCACATAAGTTCCCAGATCTCTATAGTTCTTTTCGCCTCCACCAGGTTTTAAGAAAGTTACACCAATGTGAACCATTTGGCTCTGCCTCAGCATATATGTGCAGGTGAAAATAAAATGAGGTGATGCATTTCAAGCTAGTAGATGTGTGACAGAAGATGTATTAACTTGCTTTGCAGCAAATTGGCTAAAGCTCCTTTTCCACCATGTCTGATCTCCGTAATGCCAAGAGAGCAGCGAGAGCACACAGAGATCATACCAGGCTGAGATGAAGAGGGAATCAATACCTGTGCTCTGCCCTGGTCAGCCACAGGGAGCCATGAGAGGCGCCGCGGCAGTGGGCGGCTGAGTGTCCGCAGGGCTCCGGAATCGGCGCTCGCCTTGGACCGGAGCTCGCTTTCACCAGCTGAGCTGCAATCACAAGACATCTTGCTCAGATTTGCTTTCCTGATCCATTCTGTGCCTTTACGTGGCCAGTCTTCACAATTTAATTCTCATCATAATTCTCTTCTACTTATATATATATAGCTTCCGTTCCTACAGCCCTGCAGTCACAGGGGAAACAAGGCTTTGGACCTGAGTTTTATCTTAATTTAACCTATTCTGAAAAGGGGCCTTAACAAGTGCTACAGCTTTGTTTCATTGATTTCCCTTTGCACTTCCAGGTTTACATAAAGGTGCCTCAGTGGAAACTGGAATCAAGCGCTCTGTTTCTAAATCCTGACATATAAAACTCAGAGCTTCTAAATTCATGTGCCTTTTTCCCATATCCCCCAGTCTCAGTGTTCTTCTTTAAAAAACCCTGTCATGGAAAAGGAATACATTTAGCTGGATCATGCCTAGTTCTGTAGCTGGTATTAAGTCCTAAGGGACAACTGCTTTTTATTTTTTTTTTTTTTTTTTTTTTCCAAGTTTAAATACGCTGGATCTTGTGCAGGTTTCTGCTAAGATGCCTCTGTAAAACTGAAATTCCTTTATCTTTTAAATGGCTGGAAATGTTCATAAATCATCCCCCTTCCTTACTCACCCCACAAACTTCATATATTATACAAACATATGGATACTAAAATTCTATGTTAACTTTTAAAGTAAGTCGTATCTGCCTTTAAGACATCGGGCAGGTAAATTATAGCCTCAGAGACTAAGGAAAAGATTTGGGGACTATTAGATGTATGGTGCCATGAACATCAAAAGCAGAATAAATTAAAGCTGAGGTAATTTTAAAAGTTGGACACTCTCCAATTCCTCTGCAAGAAAGTCGAATGGAACAAGGGCACTGGTACAGAGTGTCCCAGTGGGAACTGAAAGCAGAAGAGGCTTGGACACAGAATCTGCATTTAGTTTATTATTTCGTTGGTACTTAAACTGTCAATCTAAATTGGCTTTCTGCCTCCTCAAATTAAAACAGCACAACTTTACAACCCTAGTGCTTTGCTCTGTCTCTAGGGATTTCTTGCAAACATTTACACCCTTCCAAGATCTCACAGAACACAGAAACATGGGGCCTGCAGCTTCTTAAGGTGACAAGGATAACAGAAAAGGAAATTGCAAAGCTTTAATAATACTGATCTTGCCTTTTGTAAAACTCTCTCTTAACATTTCCAAACAACCGCACAAAGTAACTGAATGGATTTAACATGTAATCTATTTTCAGTTACCTACATCCGTATGCACTCTTGTGCGTACCCGGTGCCGTGGAGGGTGCTGAGCTGCCAGGAGGCAAATGAGATGGCACCACAATGAGAGAGCCCTGCCCAGCAGGTAGCCCTCCCTCCTGCAATGCCCACTGCAGGAGATGGCTGAGCAGCACCACTTCCAGCAGCACAGGCACGGCTGGGCCTGAACTCTCCTTGAGCACCGAACACCATTCTGAATTCCCCTGTCCCCACAGGATCCGCTTCATGCGTAACCCTGCACGCTCCTAATAGCTTTGCTGATTTTTGTGTTTTGAGTTGCAGTCCACATGCTCAGGGGAACTACTGAGCATAAGGTCAAAGCTGTTTCACTTTTCGCTGCATACAGACCTTTATCCCTTTCCATCTTGCCCTTTAGTACTTCCATGTGGCAGAAAGCAGGCATGGAGATAAGGATTAACTTATATTTAATGTGTGAAAAGATCCAAAGCCTTCTCTTTATAGACAGTTCTGCAAAAAAGACCAAGGAGCTTTTAAATGAAAAAAGTCAGGTTTTGCTAAAGTATAAAATAAAATAGTTAACATTTAAATTAAAGAAAAATATTATTAAAAAGACTATTGCAGAGAGAAGAGACATGAAAATGGGTTATAACCAATACTCCCCTCACCCATGGTCTTCTTGCAAGCAGCTCCTTGCCTCCAAGCTTTATTCCTGCCATCAGTCACTTTCTGCAGCAAACTGTGCCCACTTCTTAAGAAATCCTTAAGGAACATGGTCCTTAGGAAGTTTTCTCTGTGCCCTGAGTGGCTGTTCTCAGCTCCATGCAGTGACACTCCTGCCCCCCATACTCAATGCCTCTGAAAGTCCCTTCCCTTTGCTCCTTCTGAGCTAGTGTCCAGGGAGGGTGTGATGTCCCTCCTGTGCCCGAAGAGCAGCCCTGACCCAACCATCCCATTTACAGGAACACAAGCAAAACAGTTGAGACTGCACAGATCAAACACACAGTCTGTCATAAAGCATGATGGCCAGGCTGTTACCCTGGGAAATTAATGGAAAGTCTTCACTACTTCTTTCAAACAACTGTCAAAGGTCTGCTGTGCAGCAGACAGCATTCAGAGGTCTTTTTTTTGTAAATAGAAACACAGTGAAAATCTGAATAAATGTGACCTGTGGGATCTGAATATGCTGTCATCCAATGTCTTCATTTTTAATGATGCGGTAGAGCCTATGACAACTTTATTCCCCAATGAGCACTGCTTGGGCCTCATCACCATGACCTTCTCCACTGGTTTAATAGCTCTGCAATTTATGACACTAATAGATTGTGCTGCTGGCAACCAACATGGAAACTTGCTCCTAATACCTGCAGAGCACGTATGGATACAAGGCAACTGCAGCCACAGTACTAAAGGACTAAAGGAATGACAGCCTGCACTTTTGAGCCCCCCTGGCTGTACCATGGGTCTGTTAGGGATGAACATGGTTCCTCCAGGCTTGGAAAGTCTCACATGTTCTGTGGCTCCACTATCTGGTGCCTCCAAAATGGGAGCCCAGTGCTGTGCCCTGCTACCAGATATCCTGCACCAGTGTTGCTGATGGGCTTTGCTGACTAGCTATGGCCAGCACATGGAGGCCACCGCACAGAATGTCACAGCCAGCAGCCAGGCACGACTTCACGGGACTCAAAATGCAGCCTCACAGTGAAACCTTCCTCTTCTCGTGAGGCCAATGAGGAGAGGAGTAAATAGCCTTTGTTGTGTGTCTCAGCATGCAAGCAGCCTTACATGGGGCAATAAATATACCTGTGAAGCCTTTTCTGTGAAAATTATGATGTTGCTGCATGTGATTGGTTTTGCAAGCTACGTGGCACCATTGATGCAAGAAAGCATTTAAGCTGGGGCAAGGGTCTGAAGTGATAAGAGAAACAGGTGAAAATGCTTAAATCACAGCAGTATCTTAATCCTGAATTGCCAGGGGAGGAAAAAGAGGACTATCAAGCACAGTGTTAGGCTCACCAATACATGGAAACCCTATTGCCTGACCAGGTGAGAAAAGCTGTTGACTTTAGGTATGATATTTTCTCAGTGGTAGACAGGTATGTAATACTCTGAGTAGGTTAGCATATATAATCCAAAACCACTTTTCTCCCCATCTGCAGATTCAGTGAAGCTTGTAAAAGATTCCATATAAGTAATTTTAAATATTCATGCAGTGTTCATCAACCATGTGTCCCAGTAAACCTACAAGGACAACCCTGGCCTTTTGCAGGCAATTCCTGTTCAAAAACAGTGCTCTTGCATGCAAACATTTGCCTGTGTGCTGCAATGACAGCATATGCTGCTGCTTGCAACATTAAACATTATTCAAAGGAATAATGTTCATGATATTAACACAACAGCACACACACTGCGAAAGGCCTTATCCCCCCTCCTTGAGCCAAGGGGAATACAGAGCTCTGTTATCTGCTTCCCTGAAGTGTCCTGTCAAACAGCATCATTCTAACACCACCTCCCCCTTTCGCTCATCACATCCAAAGAACACCCTGCAAAGACATTCTCTGACTCCTAACAAGACTTATTTTGTCAAGTCTTCATCGTCTGCTGAGAGCTAGAGATGTCAACATTGTCCTGCATCTTAGCTCTAGTGCCTTGCTGTGGAGGGAAAAGTATCTCCCTTATGGACAGAATTATATATTCTCAGCCTGACAGTAACAGATATCACTGTACTGCATTGGGTAAATTACATCAACTTGAACTAGACAAGGGATATATCTTGAAATATGAAAAAAGGCAGCCACATCTTTCTTTTTTTTTTTTTAAAAAAAAAAAAACATTTTCCCTACACGACAGCGGGAATACACCAAAGGAAACAGAAAATGACTGCAAGAGGGTATCAACTAGAAACTGTAATTTCAATACTATTAAAATTTGAATTTAATTTGAATAGGACTTGCTACTAGACAGTAGCTATCTAAAAGCTATTCCAGCCCAAAGAGTTCACAGCCTAGATGTTTGGGGTTTTTAATTTTAATTTTATTTTGATGTGTCTTTACCATTTTGTTGCTCATTTCTTTTCCATCAGGCCTGCTCACTCTCTGTGGCCCAATCTGAAGCCCACTGAAGTCTGTCTCATGACATTAGAAGACTCCATTACTCAGTGATATGCAGCAGGGAGGAAACAGCCCGTGCAATGTAATACACAGAAACATTTTACCGAACAAAATACAAACCCAAAAATTCTAGCAGCCTGTTTCATATACTTCACCCTCTTGAACTATACAAGAACTAATTCTTCTCAACTTCTATTGTTAGTATCAGCTAATTCCTGAGCACTTATAAAGATTAGCTAATAAAACCTCTAACTTAGGAGAAAAATAAGCATTTAGAACAAGAAACATTTTAAATTGAGAGAGACCGGGCAAAAGAAATAAGACACCAGCACTGTTCAACTCAATTTAATCTTCCATCAAGTACAAAAAACTTCATCTCAGGCACAGGACATTTTTGAGCACTTCAAGATGGGTTTCAATTATTTAAAAAGATGTTACTTCAGAGTTTTTAGTCTGGCTGTAATAGCAGTTGTTCCAGTGACCAGAAACTTCAGTTAATTTATTTTGCTAATAACCCCATCCCTTTCAGTGTGACCTACTGGCTCTGGTACTCATCTCTACCACATTACTGAACTTGATGTGGCAAAGAAGAAAAGGGAGTAATTAAAGTTTATGTAAAATACTGAAATGGAGGAAAAACCCCACATGCTTCACATTCTTTATTCGTCCCCCAAAAGAGAATTTGAAATTTGCCTGACTGCTTTGCTTTACACCCTCATTGCTGATGACACTGGGCCTCCACAAATCTGGCAATAATGCTAACGATTTAGTAGTCTATGCCTATACCAAACTGGAGCTGAGAGGTGGGGTGCAGAGACATAAACTACAGTTGTTCTGGGGTATTTTCAGTACTACAGTATTGTGGCAACAAGGAAAACTTCTGTAAAATGTAACAGACCATTATCACAGACATAGCAAAGAAAGATTTTTGGAGACAAATTGTAATACTCCTTTTGCAAACTCCAGCCACTGCCAATCCAAGTCTCTACGATCTGTGATGGGTTGTTTGTGCTTGTGGCTATGTGAAAGGTTCCCAAACCACTGTACGGAAACAGGAATCACGATGACCATCTTTTTCTCTTGAGAAGACTGGGTATTGCCTGAACAGCTAGCCATCTGCCTCTGTACGCGGCCTGATATGGAATCAAAAGCGATTTGCGGCCACTACTGCTGTCACTGCCACATGGTACCCCATAATCTCTGCTTTTGGTATCTCAGCAAGCTCAGTATGCAAAAACCCCAGGCTATACTGTTAGTACAGTGGGATGTAATAAGAGAATATCAAAGATTATGAAAGGATATTTCAGCAGCAGCTCCTGACCTCTGAAAGGCAGAATTAGGTATGAGAAGTTTAGTTATGCTGACCAGTAACACAGCAGAATGAAGACAGCTACTGCATGCCAAAGTAGCTGCCCAGGCAAAAACAAGCCTTCTGATACAGAAAAATGAGTGTACTGTGATGGGGCACAGACATGGTCTGAATAGCAAAAGTCCCAAAATTTATAGATAGAGCAGCTGATTCTCCTGGTGCTCTGCAAGGAGTCTTTGCTCCTTCTCCAGCATAAGGAGGAGAAGTCCGTAGCTGTATAAAATAGGATGGCAGTATCCTCTGGAAGCTGATTTACCCAGACTCTTACTCATCTATGACTAACCAGTTTGGCAGTAGCGAGCCAATACCTATACTTTGCAACGATAGTTTTACAAGATCATGAGCTTTCATCCAACGGAACAAAGCAGAGCTAACCCGACGCAGTACCTTATTTAAGGGAGCAGACATTTTATATTCTCTTAGTTTGCCAACAAGGACACTGTACTGAGATCAGCAGCAAAGACTGCACTCTGCAACACAAACCAAATCTTTTGCAATCCTTGGCCCTAGAATCTGTAATTTGCTTCCCACACAGTCAAAACCAAGAATGTGTACTCTTGGTATCTGAAAAACTACTCTGTTCTGTAGTGTGAATTCCATAGCTACAGGTAAAACAATACCATCCCCCCACTCTTTCCTATCAGAACTGCTGTGGAAAGGTCTCCAAGAGCATATACTCATCACACAACTGAATGCATAATGTGAGGTAAGGACCTCTCTAGTTGTGAGTTATTTATATGTAAAGTTGCCACAGTAAAGCACCACATTAGTTCTGCTCTATTTCAACATTCAGTAACTAATGCAGAGGTGAGGTGACAGCATCAGAACAAATACCTGTAGAGAGCAGGACTGAGGGAACCCAAGTTCATTTCAAGACTTGGTGTTTTGAGAAAAATCCTTGCCTCAGCCAAAGCACAAGTGAACCAGGGCTGAATTATGACACTGGGTACAAATTCTTTTAAATAAAATGGTGCTGCCACAAATATTTGCTTGGTTAGATGATTTCAGGCTTTGAACGGGTGTTGGTACATAGGAACGTAACAGTCAATCAATTTGGGGAAAACGGGAGGTATTCTAGGACAAAACATCAAGAACAACAATACAAACCCTGTGGCTAAAAGGAGTTTTCAGGGAACACTTGCTTACAACTTAGTTGTATTCATGTCCTTTGGAAACATACCATCCAACTGGAAAATCTCTCTAAGCAGTGTCTGTTACCGCTGATAAAGGGAAATATATTCGCTATCTTTTAAATAAAAAACACATTTTGTTTTACCCTTCTTGATTGCTTTTCCTCCGTTACAGTGAGAAAGCACAACAGCTTCCCTATTGTAAAACTGCTCACTGTTGTCTTCATCTTTTCAAGGGAAGAGAGAACTGATACAGAAATACAGTGAATACGCAGTAAACTTCATCTCAGGCTCCTGTAAAGCTACTAGGCACATACTGGTATGAGATAACCCTAAATGGGAGTGCTTTATAAAAGATGATGTAATAGTAGCAGTCTAAATACAGGAATTGCTTATTATAAAATCTGTACTTTTTTTCCTCCTATTAAAGAAATACTGCATTGTCTCAAACACAGCTTTTCCAAACTGAAACTGCCACAACAGAACGCCCCAGCAAGCTTTTCTGATGGGTGTCCTTGAAATTTTGCAGAGACAAACAACTGCAGCACTAAAACGATCATTTGGCAGCTTGCTGTTTGCTGAATCTCTCTGAGCCAGCTCCTGTTTTGTTTTCTTCTCCCCCTTACAATCATCTCATACAGCTCAGAGACTGTAGTGTGAAACTGCAGTTCCAAGGGGTTTTTCCCCCAAGACAAAGAGAGGTCTTTGCTTGATATGAACTTAAATACTCCGTCCACTTAACTCCACTGCAGTTCAGGTGTGAAGGCAAGTGGTCCTCCATCTCACAGGGTTGGGAAACTCTATCTTGGTTTCAGACTAAAGCAAAGAGAATTCAAATGCTCCAGAAATCTGAATCTGATGCTGTGCCCTCTCTAATTTGCACTGCATGAGCTTTGATACTGTAAAGTGAGAGGGGCAAATCACTTGTCTTCTTTAAATGAAACAAGCACAAAAGCTTTTGCTTCATTTCCTTTACAGTAGCAAAGGTTAGACCTTATAGAAAACTGGTCCACTCTTAATGCTTAGAGGTATTTATCAGGAAACATTTTTGCCCCTTTAAAGATGTTCATCTGCTTCTGCTACTTATCTGCTCACTGAATTTATACTGAGCTTTCAAAAAAAAAGTCTCCTTGATTCTCTGCAATTCAACTCTGTAAGTGATAACTGACGAAGCCAAAACACTGCTGAAAAATCTATCAAATATCATAATTTGTGCCTTTTCTCCCTGCCT